>NW_028261388.1:33760928-34134262 GCF_051295495.1 Thamnophis sirtalis | reverse complement strand
TTTTATTTTGTTTTTCTAAGCTTTTTTTCTTCTGATTTTTATATTCAATAAAAAATAAAATTAAAAAAAGAAACTGAAGACAGCAACAGTCTGAAACTATTAATCTGACTTTGAAAACGTGTTCTTAGTGATAGCATGTAGTCTCTCTCTCCATAATCTGAGCTGGGATGCATATTTTTTTCAAGCCATTTTTTTTGCTCCAAACATTTTATCCCAGCCTAGTAGAACATCTTTTAAATCAGGCACATTTGTTTGATTCATTCAATTCTAAAATTAAGTTCAGAGCCAAGAGATGAGTTGGCTGCTATGAGCTTGTGTAAACATATCCTTGTGTTACCAGATTATATGGCTGACTATATAGGTCCACAAACCCACATACATTGTTTGTCATCAATTGCTTCCTGCTTTTTTTTTGTAAAATGTGTTCAGCAATGACTAAACAACTGAATGGTCTTTTGGGATTTAGTGCTTACTGATGAGACCATGGTAACTGTATTTTCTAAAACAATTCTAGAATGTTGCCTTTGTGACAATTGTCCTATTATTGTAAAACATATTAAAATGTGCACAGGAACAGAACTGAGAAAGAAATCAAACAAGGAAAAAAGTTAGAAAAACCTTCAAGCTAGTTATTTATATCTCACCTAAACATGCATGTCTTTTATATCCAATAATTGAAAGAAGTAATAAAAATAAGATCAGAAAAAAAGTGTTCCTGGATTTAATTACTGATGAGACCATGGTAACTGTATTTTTTAAAACAATTCTAGAATGTTGCCTTTGTGGCAATTGTCCTTTTATTGTAAAACATATTAAAATGTGCACAGGAACAGAACTGAGAAAGAAATCAAACAAGGAAAAAAGTTAGAAAAACCTTCAAGCTAGTTATTTATATCTCGCCTAAACATGCATGTCTTTTATATCCAATAATTGAAAGAAGTAATAAAAATAAGATCAGAAAAAAAGTGTTCCTGGATTTAATGTGAAGCAACTACCGTATATGTTGCATTAGAAACAGTTGAAGAAAATTTATGGTCTTCCAGACTAAGATCATAGTTCCTGAATTCAAATCAATGGATTGAGAGGGCCTCAAAATTGAATTCTTCTGTTTGGTCCTCCTGAAAGCAGGAAGACCCTTATTGGCAATTATATTGCATGCTAATTTGGGGTCATATTTTCAGTATCAGTGCATTGTCACTGACTCATAGTTCATGCTCAAGTTCATGTTGTGTGCCTGTGACTTCTTTTTCTAGATCACAGACATTTCTTTCAGTCATTCATGCCCTGATCATTTCCTGTATGGACTACTACCAATGCATTCTACATGGACCAATCCTTGAAGAGTATACAGAAACTGCAGCTAGTTCAGAATGCAGCTATATGAACAATTTTGAGGACTGTACTCCTTTGCTTCATGAGCTGCATTTGGTACTGGTTTCTTTCCAGATCCAATTTCAATGTATTGGTTATCACCTTTAAAGCACTTCATGGCAGGGGAGCAGGCTATCTAAGGAACCATCTTGACCCAATTACACTAACCTATCCCACCTAGGCAGACAGGAAAGATATGTTGTGGACCTGTTCGTTAAAGAATTTTGACTGGCAGGATCTAGGAAGAGAGCTTTCTCTTGTTGCCCTTGAGCTATGAAACATCTTGCTCCCAGAAGTGAGGCTGGCACTCACATTTCTGACCTTCTTGGAGACTATGAAAACTTGACTCTTTCAATTACTATGGCAATCTAAGAGTGGTATGCAAGGGTGAATTGTGGCTTGAGAGTACTGCTTCTTTAATTCTGTTTTTTTTAACTGTGTCTTTTATATAGTTTTATGGCTTTTATGTGTAAACTGTCCAGAATCACTGAGCTAATGAGATGGGTCATGTATAAATTTGATAAATAGATAAATGGCAGCATCAAAAAGAAAAAATATTCCAAGAAAAAAGAGAGAGGAAAAGGGTTCTAGGATTCAATAATCAATAATTAAATCTAATCACATGTTAGTTCACCATTGCTCATCCCAGCTATTGGACCATAGATGGAAGGAAAACTTAAAAGGCAAAGGATTCTTAGCTGGACCTTTGGCCGTACAATGTGATTTCAATGTAATCTAATTTTTTGGCTTGACCACTTCTAAATTGTGTTAGCTAAATGACCTGACATTAAGTAATATTTAATGAAAAATGAATTTTCAGCCCCCTCCTTACATCTGATAAAACTCACAAAAATGTGTCTATTGTTGAAAATGTCAGCATATTTCATCTCAAAATAACATTCCCAGGGATTTTTTAAAAATTAAAAATATAAACTTGTGCAATAATTTTAATATTTGACATGCTTCATTTTCGCATGAAGTACATATTAACATTTGATATCTTATTCATTTCAAAAGCAAATAATTGCAGACTTTCTGACTTTTTCTATGCATTCCTACAGTTCTGTCTTTCTATATTCTATATTACAAATATTATTTGGAATAATATTAAAAGTATGGATACCAATTCATATTGGGCTACTCCAGAAGCAACCTAGAAGAAATCATGTTTAAATAGCTTTGATTCCAACTGTAAAAAGATTTTTGCACATAGTGCACTATAGATTATTGTACTATACTATACTGTACTGTACTGTACTGTTTCCTGTCTTTGATATAACTTAATTTATTTGAATCATGTCATACTATCTAACTATTGTACACAGATGATATATTTCTTCTTACTGAATACAGATAGTATATTTCTTTCTTCTGGGAGTACTTTACGATCGAATGCAATATATATATATATATATATATATATATATATATATATATATATATATATATGTATGTATGTATGTATGTATGTATGTATGTATGTATGTATGTATGTATGTATGTATGTATGTATGTAGACATCAGTGTAATTACTTTTACTAGAGCTTATTTTCAAATAAGAAATGCAGGATTGCAGACTTATTAAAACAAATAAACATAGGATAACACAATCACACATATAAAACACACACACACACACACACAAACACACACACACAAATATAACACACACACACACACACACATATATAAAGATTATATGTATAAAGATTTTTACAACCCCTGGTATGCCCAAATATGGGAGGAAGATCACTGCTTCCATTCTCTGTCCATCGGCTTGTCATAAGAGACCATCCAGACAGAAACCCAATATTTTTACTGTTGCCTTTGTTACATTTGTGTTGTATTTGTGCTGATAAATAAATAAAGGGAGACTAGTATAGATCTATTTCAAGCTATTTAGCTCTCATCAGCTAGCCATACCCTCTAATCCCAGTAAGGGTATGACTAGCTGATGAGAGCTAAATAGCTTGAAATAGATCTATACTAGTCTCCCTTTATTTATTTATCAGCACAAATACAACACACACACACACACACACACACACACACACACACACACACACACACATATGCATATATACATACTCATGCACACACACATATATATTTGTGTGTGTGTGTGTGTGTGTGTGTATACATACATACATACATACATACATACATGTATATATATATATTTCTATATGTATATAGAATATTTTTATTACAACATTCTGTGGAAGGAAAATCATTAATTCATTTTTGCCAAAAAATATGTACTACAACAGTTACTGTAACAGGTTGCTGCTTGCATGCTTGATGTTTACAGTTAAGGATTAATTTTCAAAGATACATAACACTATATTATTTGTATATCATAAGGTGGCTATTGTACGCAAGACCTTAGATTATACAAGATGGTAATAAAATGGTTTGTTGTGTAAATATAACTTTAAAACTTACAATGATTTATTCCTTCAGGCAAAACAGATACCCAAAGAATTTTCAGAATCAACAATCTTATTATTTAAAAGATTATTATCCCATCGTACTAAGATCATGTTTAAAAGAATTTCTTAAATTATGTACAATCAAATATATTACGTGATCATATAATAGGGAGAATATATTTTACAAGCTGTAAATACACCAAATATTGGAAGCAAGGAAGGAATTCTTAGAGATGAACTTAAAGGCTGAAGCTGACTGCTGCTGAAAAGGCCCTGTCTACATTACATAGCAACATAACAGATTATAATAAGAGCAGGGACTTAAAAAAAAAGAAATTAATTAATAAAAACCCAGGCAGACTCACTCAGCTACCATTCTTAAAGTCTGGAACAATTTAAAGAACACAGCACATTAAAATGATCCCACAAAGCAGCTAATATAATCATTACTGAATCACTGGCAACATTTTCTAAGCCTACTCCCAGAAAAAAATTGGCACTAGTTGATGTTTCCAAACTAAGGATTCACAAAGAGCAGATTGAAGGACTTTTCTACGGAGCACCCTTAAGCTCCTTGTCTCCTGTGCTGAAACCAGCTGGAAATGAAACCAGCTCAAGAAATTGCACTCTGAATTTCAATCAATTCTTCAGCTTTGGTTACAATGCTGGCCAGATGCTTTGCCTGGATAATGGTTACCATGGTTTCTCATGGATGGATTGTCCCACTTCCGTGCCCCTCCCACTCATGCAGTGGAAGCAAGCAGTGAAGCATTTCCCTTTCTGTACATGGGTCTTGTAAAATAGGTGATTTCTCTGAGAATATTTTTATTTGAGTATCACTACACTGATACCTGGCATTTTATCCACTGGGATAAACCCCTCAGAAAATACCCCAGTTTTGTCATGGGCTGGAAACAGTGGTGGGATTCAAATAATTTAACAACCAGTTTTCTGCCCTAATGACCACCTAAGTGGGTGTGGCTCAGTGGTCATATGACTGGGTGGGTGTGGCCAACTCAATATCATCATGCCTTAGCGGTTGCAATATAATAAGGGTTAACAGGAGAGACAGTTTCTTTAAGCAGGGCAATAAAGATTAGGCTAGAAACGTGATGGCGAATCTATGGCACATGTGCCAGAGGTGGCACACAGAGCCCTCTCTGTGGGCACCTGTGCCAGAGGTGGGTTTCTCGCCCCGTTCCAACTGGTTCGGTTGGAACGGGGCCGGCGGCGTCCTCATGCACGCACGCAGTGCACGCATGCATCCAGCTGCTCCTGGAGGATCGCGCAGGCGCTGTATGCGTCCTGTACATGCGTGGAAGCGCAGAACTCATCAAAACTGGGTAAGGAGCGCGGGCAGGCGGATGAGCCCTTTGCCGTTCCCGGAAGTTACTTACTTCTGGGTTCGCCGACCAACCAGTTCGCGGGGACTGCCGCGAACCGGTTGAAACCCACCCCTGAACTGTGCCATCACCCTAACTCAGCCAGCTTGCCATTGGGTTTCTGGCATTCTGGCATGCATGCATGCACATGTGTGCCTTCCAGTTTGGGCACTCTGTGTCTAAAAGGTTCACCGTCACTGGACTAGAAACAACACCAGAATGTTTCTTTCCTGTCTTCCTTACGGGGTTAGCCCTGTAAAGTGGGGGAAAAAACAAAATTATATTTCTTCCAACAACTGGTTCTCTGAACTGTTTAGAAAGTTAACAACCAGTTCTCCTGAATAGGTACAAAGTGGCTGAATCCCACCACTGGATGGAAGGACAATCTGATGGATCTTTTGTCAATTCACACTGAGAGAAAAGGATACAATTTTGTTGGTAAAACAGAAGTAAAGCAAACATCCTAATACTTTAAGTGTGATGGTGGCAGTAGTGTGTCCCCTTCATTGATAAATGCTACTTGAGGAATGCTACTCTAACAGGATCTGTGGATAAGTTTTGAAACTTCATTAGGAAATGAGGATGGGAAGGAAGTGTAGGTAACATTATTCACAAATTATTTAAAAAATGTAGCAATTAATTATTCATTTTGCATCAGAAGAATAATGTAAAATTATGTAGATTTTATTGTGAAATCGACTGCTATTGGATCTTATTTACATGGTGTTTCTATGTTATTGTTTTTATTTATGCTTCTATTTGTTATGCTTTTTATGCAGTTTTTATGTGTTTGCATTTTAAACTACACAGAACCATTAAAGCGATAAAACCAGATACAAGATCTCTAAATATGTATGTATTTAGAAGAGACGCTTTCTTATGTATTGAATATATACTGATCATTAACTAAATACAGTATGTAGAGTATAATATATGGAAATAAAAATCTCAGTGTTAACCTGGATGTTGCTCCCATATTATATGTCTTAAGAGACTGATTTATTTATTGATTTAGCACTTCAACTTCATAATCATTCTGGACAGCTTACTACAAAAAGCAATACAAACATCAAAAATGAAGCAATAAATTTATGTATGTATGTATGTATGTATGTATGTATGTATACATACATACATACATACATGTATGTGTATTCTTCCTGCCCTTTTCACTTGCCTGCAAAGAGTAGCATTCATGCACTCAGTCAAATAATTCTCTTTTTAAGGCACAATAAAAATTAAGAAAATTACTATTGTGGCTTAATTTCTTCATTCCCTTGAACGGCCTAAAGTTCTTAGATCATTCAATGCTCTCCACTTCCACTGCATTTCACTACAATCTCACTACAACTTTAGCCAAAACACAAATAAACCCATGGAGGAAAGTCATTAGTCCAATTTCTATCTACCTTATACCTTCAAGAGTATCATTATGCAAGAAAATGTTTTATCTCCAGATTTGTTCTGCCTCTGCATTTTTACCACTTCTAAATGTACTTTTGTTTTTATTAATATAGTTTTAGAGTATATTCTGATTTAAACTGTATTGAGCAGTGGGGCAATGGAAAATTGAGATATTAATCTCTGTAGAAATGAATAAAATGTATGAGGAACTAAAAAATCCAGACGCCGTTATTTTTCATTGAATTGAGTTATGCAGATATAATATACATATTTGGGGTACTGTACACACAGTGAGTAATATGCTATTGGTGGAGAATCCATGCCCTTAGGGAAGGAGTGGGGAACTCTGGTCCTTTTATAACCTCTGGACTTCAACTCCCAGAATTCCTGAGTTTCTGGGAGAGGAAGTCCACAAATCATAAAGGTGCCAGAGTTCCCCACTTTTGCCTTAGGGCAGTGATGGTGAACCCTTTTCTTATGGTGTGCCACAATTGTGTGTGCGCGTGCTATCACACATGCACGCATGCCCACACCAATTCAATCCTTCCTGCCCACCTGCACATGTGTGCATGACCCCTCCTCAGGCTCTGGAGGCTTTCCTGCAGTCTGGGGAGGGTGAAAACAGCCCCCCACCTCCCCCTGGAGGCCCTCCAGAAGCCAGAAACGGATCATTTCCAAACTTCTGGTTGGCTGTTGGGGCCATTTCTCATCCTCCCCAGGCTTCAGGAAAGAGCCTGGGAGGGTGAAAAACAGGTCCAATGGGCCAACCAGAAGTTCATTCCGCAAAGCTATTTTTCACCCTCCCCAGCCTTCAAAGGCTTTCCTGAAGCCTGGGGAGGATGAAAATGGCCTCCCTCGACTCTCTGGGAGGGTGAAAATAAGCTGATTGCTGGCATGCCAGCAAATATGGCTCCGCGTGCCACCTGTGCAGTGACGTGCAGTCAGGTGAGGCAAGTGAGGCAGAGCCTCACCTCTCATCATGAAAAGAAAAAAAATGTAAAAGGAAAAAATAAATTAAATGCTTGTATTTATCTACTGATCTATACCATAAAGTTATTTTCCATTTAACTTCACCAGTTTTACATTATTTGGTATTAAAATTGCAGAGTTTTCACATTTACCGTTCAACTAGTCAGGCGAGAGCTTGCGGTGAGGCTGAGCTAGCTGCTGCCTCACCATGGATGACTCTGCTTAACTGTTTTACATGATCTGTAATGAGACCGTATTGCTGTCTCTCTGTTTGTCGCTTTTAAAAGTTTAGCTGATGCATATAATATAAAATGGAGTGTTTTTGTCAACAACTATGTATGGAATGTGTTTCTTGTGCTGAGCCTAAAAAGTCAGACTAAGTGAGACACGCAGTTCTCCTGCCTCATAGTAGAGGGCGCTCATTCTTCCTGTGACTCAGTGGCAGCAGAGTAAGTGACAGGCACAGAGCGTGACTTCAAGGGTGACTTTCTTCCTTGGCCATTGAGACAGAGAGACTTTTAAAACTAAAAGAAGACAATGAAAAATTCTACCAAGTTATAGATGCTTTTGTTCAGAAGGAGCGGCTGATCGATTTCATTTATAAGTAAAGGTAAGACCCATAACTTCATTTTTTTCAATTAAATGTGGGTTTTTGTGTGCTACAGTATGTGTAAAGAATGCTGATATGAGACTTTAAACATAACCTGTTAACTGCTGCCAATCAAATATTGGATAAGATAATTTGTAGGATTTTAATGTTTGTAAATCTGATTGTGATGATATCAGTGCCTCACCAGCCATAAACCTCACCGCACGTTACTGCACCTGTGGCATGCATGCCATAGGTTCCCCATCACAGCCTTAGGGTATTACTAAGCTGTAGTTCCTAGCAGCCCCAAGCACGTCTGAATATACTTAAATGTAAATTTCAATGACCAGGAAGGCTTATTTTCCAGTAAGAAGGTATAGAATTGAACTTAAAATATCTCTGTAGCATAAAATTGTCCACTGTACAGGACTGCATTGTTTAATCTGCTTCCCACCATTATGTACTCCTTTTTCTTTTACTTTCATGTTGTTTACAATTGTATTCAAATTTACTGACATTCTTATTGCTGAAACTGTCTCCCAATTTCTTGAGCAAAACTAAGCAAAAGTATTCTGTTTCCCAGCTATTTTCAGTATGCTTATGATGTCTTTCAGTTTAGCACGTGCACAAAATGGGTAAAGTCATAATCCAATATTCTGTCTCTTTCTTCATTGTTTGCTATTTAATTGATGTTAAATGTGTTTTGTTTATACACTTTTCTCTTTATTAACATGTACAAATTACATTATGTAACAATACATTATTGTTAAGGTCAACACTAATCAGTTTAAGATGGAAATTTTTGTTAAACAACAAAGCCACAATCTGCAGCAGTATTTTTTTTAACTATTATTCAATTCTGGATGAAAAAGCTAAATAATTTGATGCTCATTAATTGTGACATCCTATACTGTAATTAAAATGGATTTTTAAAATCCTCAATTATTTGGGTTATCTAAACATTAGAATCAATGGTCTTCAATCATTACAAAATATCACTTATTTGATAAGAAAATATAAGCAAGCATACTGTATTAAGATTCACACTAAATAAAAAGAAAAAAAAGAAAAAAAAGCAGGTAGCATTATTGAACATTATTGAAATGGGATGGAGGGTATTCTTGCTCTTATTTTTTTTGTTTGTTAAGCATTTCTACTAATTTATGAACCAGACTGCTCCCTTTTCTAGAACTCAGAAGGGTCCAAGACAATTAGCCTCATACTGTCTTGACTTGGAATTTGAGAGTAGGAAGCAAGAAGACCTAAAACAACTAAGCGACGATCATACAGAAATAAATTACTGGACACCACACATACCTCCTAGCTACCTTGTTATTGAAGTAAACCAGACATATTCCCATTTTATTCTGCCATCAGGTCAGCTTTGAATGGATATGGTTTAAACTCTTATTTATGTGACAATGTTTTGCAGAATTTTGCTGTGTTTCCATTGATAAGAGCTATAAATACATGGTTTTGTATCTATAGGACTCGGATTATATTGCCAAGCACTGTAAAGTAGGAAATAGTTTATTGAATACTTGCTTGGCAAAATTTGCAAAATAGCCAATAGAAGAAAAATAATGGCTTAAAAAGTCATTGAAAAAGAAAAGAAAAAAGGAGAAATAAATGTATAACTAATATAGAGGATACTTATTTTGTTGAATTAGCATAAGAACCTAAGATTTCAACAGATATCTAGCAGTCTGGAGTTTAATATAAAACCCTAAAAAGATTTCTGTGTAATAAAAACTGTAACACTGCTTTTAAGCTTTAAGCAGATATTGTTCTTCTAAAACAGAACAAAAAATGTTTTACAAGATTCCTGGTTTTTTTTTTAAGCAACAAGAAAAAAACCACAATTTTGGGAGGCTTTTAAGGTCATGCAAGAAGTGATATGATTCAGTGTAGCTTCTGGACTATAGATCTGAAAAACTCTCCAGGACAATTCTCGTTATGCACCAAACTTTCAGTGATGTTTTGGAAGGCAATAGGTTGTAATTGCATAGAATTAATTCAAAACCAGTCGTGCTATCTATGACTTCTCTGTTAATTTAATTTTTATTTTTTTTTATTTTGTAAAGAAGGTGTATTTATAATCCACCATATTATATTTCTAGTAAGAGTGGCTTGGTGGTCTACAGACTGAAGACGCTCGCCTCCCACTCTGAAGGTTGAAAGCTCAGTCCTAGGTAGTGACAGATGTTTCTTTCTCAGGGTGCAAAGAAACAATACCTGCTACAAATGCCAAATAGGCATCGGGAAGGGCATCCGGCCAGTAAATGCTCAGCTCTACCTAGTCTCCCTAACTCTACCCCAAATTAAGAGATTACAGGGTCATAAAAAGAAAAAAAACTAGGTTCTTACTTTTCTATCCATTCTAAATAGTCATATTTTCCAAACAATTGATGATATTTTAGGAAATATACTTAGTGTTTGCATAACAAGAAATAAAAAAGTTATATGTAAAACAAAAACTAAACAACTCTATTTTAGTGTGTTCTACATGCAATGCAGAGCCTCAATTGTATAGACATGAGAATGAATTTGATGATTACTTTGCTGGGATAATTGGGTATTTATTTATATGAGAGATATCTCAGGTACAGAAGACTAGAGTGAAATGGAAAATTTTCATCCAATGGCTTAATTTACAAAGATTATTTGGCTTTAAGGATGGCAAACATCTGGCTGGATTCTGGGATAAGAAAAAGTGAGATAAATCCTAATAAAGTTGAAAAGTGGGCTCACACAATGGACCACTATGAAAAAGTGTTGTCTACTTCCAGCTCCAAATTTAATGGACTTATATTTCCTGATAAAATGGAAACATTATAGTCTTCATAAACAATTAAACATAAGTTTTAGTCTCCACCTATCACTGGAAAGCCAAGTCAATTTTTAGGAGAAAAATGAGAAGAATGAAAAAATCAGTCAAAAAGAAGACAATTTGTGAGAATCATTGACTCAGTATTACAGCTCACACTATTACTTCTGCCTTTAATAATGTATTTTTATTCAGTTTACCTATTTAGAAACTTTTGGGATCTCAGTTTACCTTCCTACTTGCTCTAAAGATAAGAGATTCCTTGGTTTGAGTATGTTCCTTCTCAGATTCTGAACCTGGCTTAGATCACTTGGAGGAATGGCACTTTGCTCTATAAAATATGTTAACACTTGGCTTTTGTAAATCAATGTCTGTTTTATTCATGAGCCTGATAGGTACTGCTTTCTTATCAATTGTAGAATTGCTACTGTATTGTAGAATAAAATCTTATAGCTCTGCCCACTCCCACCAGTTTCCTGCTTCTTAAATATAAAATTTATATTTAAGCTGGGAATGCAATATGTTTTGATTGCATTGTGCTGGAGGAAGTTTAGGAGGAGGATTTTAAGATTTTAAAGTATGCATATTTTATTAGAAATATTTAATTTATTTTTAAATGTTATTGTTGGACTCATAAATTGCAACAATCTGTATATCCCATTTAATGCACTATGATTTGTATTAGTTTTCCCTCTTCCAGTAACTGCATAGTCTTTCCTCATATAGTGCTTTAATGTCCTATTACTGAGCTTCTACATTATAATATATTCAGTAAATACATTATTCCCTTTTTGTTGTCACCTTTGAACTAAACTCAATAAAGGTACAATTTCAACCTATTTTCAGCAGGTACAGTACATTGCCATAGTAACATCATATAGCTGGATCTAGCCTCTACAGACAGCATTTCTAAATTACCACCTATTCAGTAAGGCAAATGTGAATGTGATCCTTCAGTATGCAGAATTTTTCACTAGTTATTAAATGAAGTAGTGAATAATATTTAAACTTTTCACTGAAATAGTACATCTTCTAATAGGATATGGATGTGGGGAAGGGAGAAAGGCAAGCCACAAATAAAACTTTGCATAAAACTAGGGAAGATCACATGAAAATAAATAATGAGATCAAGGATAAGTTTCCACTGTCTAGTCCTCTCTGACTCCAAGGATGGTGCTGATCTCTATTTTCTAACCAAGTAAGCTAGCATTGTCTGAAGGAACTTTTTAGTTCTGTGGCCAGCATGACTATATACAGAAGCACACAGAACGCTGTTATCTTCCCACTGGTGGTATCTATTGATCTACTTGCATTTGCATGCTTTTGAACTGCTATGTTGTCAGGGGCTGGGGCAAGAATGGGATCATAACCTGTCATGCAGCGTTTGAGTCTTGAACTGACAATCTCCAGTCAATGAACCCAGTGTCTATATTTGATTTTAAAATATTTTGAACTGCATTTTAAACAAGACAATATGATTTGTTTTTCAAAGTCATTTTATCTTAAACATTGTTCATCTCACTAACACACATTTGAAATGCTCAGAGTTTAGTTAGAATGCAATGATCAAGCAATTAAGAAGATGAAAGGCAGCCGACTGTGAACAGCAAGGAGTAGCTTTTTGATTTACCATTCCATAAGTGCTGAATATTCAGGTTGTACAATTCATGGAGACAGCAAACAAACAATAAATTAGATTGTAAAACTTCATGAACTATTCTAATTGTGGGCATTAATACAAAACTGGCATCGAGTCATCAAACAAAATGTGTATCAGATTTTTTTTTTAATTGACACCTAATGTAAATTTTAGCTAGCCATTTATACTATTTATTTCAAAATTAGTTTTATGCCTGTTTGAAACTTCTTCAAATTCACAGACTGCTCTACATTCAGACAATAATTATCTTTACTATTGTAAAAACAAGAAAGGATTTCTGAACTAAAGTATCTGGTCTTAAAAGGATCTCCCTTCATTTCAGAAAGTTTATTGTGAAGGCATAGTATTAGAAGTATAGCTCACAGATTTACTTTTAGACTGGTTCACTGGAATTTTTATCTGCTTTTTCCATAAGATAATTTTGCAATTATTGGATCAAAGATATAAAAGGAAGATGAAGGGGTTTTTAAATTTTATTTTCCTTCCAGTATATCACAGAAAAAGAAGGATTCTATTCATATGTCATTGCAATCCAATTATCAACAGGAAAAGATTAACTATTTTTATCTAAGGAAGTAGAGGAACTATATCATTTAGTTCAGTGAAAGTGAAGGGGAAGAATCTGTAAAATGTGACTACACAATGGCATAGGTGAATAGCAGTAGATGAAGTCTAACAATATGCTCTGCTGGGGAAAAAAATCAAGCAAATCAATTTTGGCTAAGATGCTTTTTAGAAAGAATATGTATTTGTTTATAAAAGGAAAAAGTAAGTTGGAATATTTAGACTAAAGAGAGTTCAGAATTATGATTAATACAGAATATTCTGTATAAAATTATGCACATTCTGCAAAACTGAAATTAAGAATGAAAGACAGATGGATCAGCAATTAGGATTAAACATTTTAAAGTAAAGAATAGTATATAGAAATGCTGACATAGACAAATGAAGGCAGCTTAGAGTTAGAGTTAGCTCAGGGGTGGCAAACTCATTTTGTCACGTCGGTGTCATGTGATGTATCGGAGCTTGTTTCCCTTTCGCTAAACCGGGCGTGGGCATGGCCAGCACGTTACACATCCGACCTGCAGGCCGTGAGTTTGACAGCCATGAGTTAAAATAATCTTGTATCTCTTCTACCAACAGTAAGAATAGTCTTGCTTCTTAGATCTTAAGATGCTTCTTCCGCAATGCTAGTGGTAAAATGATTAGGAACCTGTATACAATTGGTCATTTCAGCTGCTTTAGGCATACTTGTCTGCAAGTATTTATTTGTATGCAGCTTTTATTATTTTTATAAATTATTCAAAGTAGAGAAAGTCCATCACATCTTCTCCTCTTATTTTTCCCACAACAATAAACTTGTTAGGTGAGTTGGGCTGAGAGAGAGTGACAGGTTGAAGGTAATCTAGCTGGCTTTCATGGCTAAACTAGAACTCATGGTTTACCACTTTCTAACCTAGTGCAGTAACCACTACACCAAACTTGTTCTCACAGGTTCTAGTAATTCTGTTTTGCCCCTCCAGGGCTATGTTAATTTGGTGTTCAGGATAGATTGGTTACCTAGCTTCTACCAAAATACCTACAGTAGCTTCAAAATTGGTACACCTGAATTTTTATGGGGAACAAAAAACCAGAGAATGCTATAGAAATAGCGTACCTAGACCTCAACAAAGCCTTCAATATTATATTGAAGCACGTGATGCAATATGGTCTAGATAAAAGTTTATTAGCTTTGGAAAATTTAAGATTTCAGTTCAGGACTTCAGTTCCAAGAGGTCCCAACAAGCATGGCCTAGATGACATAGTTTGATGAATCACCACAAGAATAATCGTTAATGGTTAATATTCATGTTAGAGAAAAGTACCAACTGAAGGACCATAGGGGTTTATTTTTATTTTTATTGGTGTCATGAATGTGGGAGTTGTTGGGGGGGGGTATTGAAGGTGAACTTCTCAAGTTCTTAGACATAAAGTTAGGATATGTGGCTAATATTTTGTAAGACAGAAAAGAGCTTTTTTAAAAAAAAATCTAGACAGGATTTGACATAGGGCTGATATGATTATGATGGAATTTAATAGGGAATATAATATAAAATGTATGAAAAATAAAAAGCACAAATATAAGGTACTTGACAGTAGTATATGTAAACAGGATTTGAGCTAAACACATCTGAAAAGTATTAAGGTGGATCTGTTTGGGTAGCATAGTAAGCTATTTAATTTGGATAAAGTGTAGGGTTGTGATGAGGAGCAAGAAAGCAGCTTATGAGCTCAGTTATCCAAGTATTTTAACCTAGTGCTTTATGTGTACCTAACAGGAAATCTGTTAGATGGTTTAGGGCTGAAAATCCATTACGGAGTAACCTGTGGTCCAGAAATAAACACTTCACTCTTTGAAAAATAGTATATTTTACACATAAAAAACAAGCCTCTCTATAATCACAGGTTTTCCAAAGGGCAATGATCGATACCTATGACCCATTATTTTCTCACAATAATCCAAGCTTCTGACATTACCATAGTGGCATTATGAAAAATGTTAATGTTTTACAGTTGCCTAGCAGAACAATCCCGGTAGATATTCATGCAATTTAGCTCTGCCCACAATTCTAGGGCTTAAACAGCTACATGATGTTGCCATGTAGTTATGTACCATTACAGCTCCTCATTATGTCATCTAGAAATACATGGTTGGTGTTTCATAATATCATATTTCCTTTAAGCAGTAAAAGGTTTTTGGCATCCCATAAGAACATTTTTATACATTCCTCTTACTTTAAGTGTAGAGTTAGCCAAATGCTATAGGCATTACATGCATTTATTACCCTAATCCTTGTCCAATAAAGCAAAGCCCAAATTGTATTCCCAGGATTTTTTTAAATATGAATGTATGCAAGAATATATTATACAGTACATAATTGTTTTTATGTGCATAAAATTCAACCAAGATTGATATGTAATCAAGATGGTCACTGGGTCTGAATTCTATCTTGTCTGAAAGCAATTATTTATATATTAAACATGTTCTTTCATAAGCTAAATCTATTTTCATGTGATAGTGTTATTGGATTAGTTTACAATAGATAGGAAACATATATTATTCCTCCTTTTCCTTGTAAATAGGGGGAAGAACTATTAGCAAAACAACAAGAGAAGAAGGGAAACATTGCTTAAACCTAAACAATGTACAAAGAATGTGAAATGATCTCAGACAGAAATATTCTTAATTGAAATTAGCAAAAATTTGTTTCTATAGTCATTTTGAATATAGGTAAAATTAGTCTTAATCTGGAGAGAATTTTTGTTTTACTCTACAGTATAATGTGAAGCTGAAATATGGTTAATATACTGATTGATGGTTGATAGTTATGTTTGGAAATGTATGTGTCCATGCCAAGATCATAACAAGAATATTTCAACATTGAATATGTCTGCAGCAGACAAAACATTTTTGCATATGAGATTTTAACATGTAGTAGTAGTAGTAGTAGTAGTAGTAGTAGTAGTAGTAGTAGTAGTAGTAGTAAAAAGAATTATTTCCCAACTTTTCTGCTCAAAGTATGCATAGTATATTAGTTTCCAATAGTTTCTTAATTTGTTAAGCCATTTTCCACTGCATTCCCTTTAAATATCATGATCCAACTATATTTCCTTTCTCCTTTGGTCATTTGGCATATTAAGAGTAATATTGTTATACACAATGCATGAGACAATACATTATATCCCAGCTTTTATTTTTAATTCCCATTAATTAGTCTGGCTCAAAAGCCAACCACTTTTTTCCCCCTCCACACAATCCCTTTTGACTGTACCAGACATATGGTAGCATTACCAATAGAACTCTAAAATATATGATCATGGCAGCAAGATAATCTATAGGAAATGACATCAGTAACATATTTAGTAATTATGTATATAGTACTTTTTCCAAAACCATAGCAGAGAAAACATTAAGGAGATTTTGAGAAGACATGTGAGCGAAGCCAATAAATGCATGTAATGAAGATTAGTTGATAATTGAAACTAGGATCAAGTAGGAATGCTTGTTAATATAAACTATGTGAGTATTGAATAGCTTGAAATCAGACACTGCTGTTTCTGTAAATTTTCATTTATATTTTATCAACAATTAATTCAAATGAGGTAAGTTGTTTTTTCCATATACCTGTATGTGTTTCCTAGACCTGCATTTTATCAGATAGGTTTGATTAATATTTACTCAGAAGTAAATCTAACTGAGCCTGTTAGAGCTTGTTTCCAAAGAGAGATTCATAAGGTTGAAATCTAAAAAAGATATCTTTCCAACTAAGGAATCCTCTTTTTTAAATATTATCCTACTATATAGAATTATGTTGAATTTTCCTTGCTTTCTGAAATATTCTTCCTTCATGAAATCAGACTATGATCAGTATCAGAGACCTTGTTCTTTTTAATAGATTCTTCTATAATATTTGTGATTAACTATACCATAACACTATAGGTTTATATGCATTCTCAACACTCAAAGTCTGTTAACACTGCTAATGTTTTTAAAAAAATAACTAATTTTTTTTACTAACTTACCAATGGAGTCTGAATGAGCCTATAAAAATATAGCATAGCAAATACTCAACAAGAATTATAGGGAAAGCACATTGTCTAATGGTAAAAATGTATTAATTTGCAATCATTTGCAAACTGTCCCAGATGACTGTTGTTGAACAAAGATTTTTAAAATCCTACTCAGCTCTAAGGTTTACAGGTTAAAGTCTGTTTGTAATGCTTTGTAGTATTTATTCTGGCATTTAGTTCTATGAATGTCTATGTACTACACTAAAAGTGGCTGGTAACATTATTACTCATAGTTTGGGTTTCCAGTCTGGACTAAGGATATGTCTAGTGTGATGAAAAGAAGGAGTAGGGGAGACATGATAGCATGGTTCTGATATCTCAGGGATTGCCACAAAGAAGAGGGAATCAAACTATTCTCCAAAGCACAAGAAACAATGGATGGAAACCAACCAAGAAGAGAAGCAACTTAGAAATAAGGATAAATTTCCTGACAGTTAGAGCAATTAATCAGTGGAACAATTTACCTCCAGAAGTTGTAAATGTTCCAACATTTACAGTTTTAAAGAAGATATTAGATATCAATTTGTCTGAAGTGGTGTAGGGTTAGGAGATAGGACTAGAAGACCTCCAAGGTCCCTTCCAACTTCGTTAAATTATAAAATTATAATACTACTTTGAAGAGTTAATAAAGGCTGCAGAACAATGGAGCTAGGATTAACAAAAGATAAACATTAACACAGGATATTTCCATGTATGGATGCTACATAATTTCAGAGCAATTCTGAATCACCATAATCCCACAAGAGCAGCAGTACCAGAGTAATGAGACAGTCATTTCCTTTGAGCTGGTGTAATTGAAACTGCAACAAAGATCCTTTTATAACATTTTGCAAAACTGATAATCCAGGGAGCTGGCAGACTGCTCATTTTCCTCTTGGAGGAAACTCCTGATCAACTTGTATTCTGATTTGAAAAAACAAACAATTCTTCTAAGAATTGTTAGCAGTTTATTGTAGTTTCTTCTTGTGATTTATTATTTCGACATTAGTGGTGAGAACATTGATTTCAATTTCTCTTTGAAAGTTTTTGGGGAAAAATGACAAATTTTCTAAGGCCATATCACAAAAAAGTAAGCCTCAAAACACTACTACAAGCATTCAAATAATTCTCCAGATTCTTGAAAATGACAAGAAAACAAATTTTTAAGAAAATTGGAAGCAAGATTTCCAGGTGAGGCAGCCCTTGTCTAGATGTCATTGGCTGTGGGGAATAGCACCGAGTAAAAATTAAGCTTCAAATCAATTGCAAATTCAAGTTTTTTCATGTCTACTTGTGTAAATTTTGCTTTATTGAATCCTTTTAGCTATATGTTCAGTTAAAAAGGATAAATGTAAATGCTTTGCTTATGATGTAAAACACACACACATATAAAATATCTGCAGAATAAGCCTTTTCTCCTTACCTCATTGATTTACAATCCTCATGTGCAATCTGAAACAGTAAAGAGAAAGAAAAGCAACACAGGAAATCACACAACCCTTGAGTCCCCCTATGATGACTTTCTTCAAAATGTCACGGAGCTCAGGTTTCCATATATGGAGAAAATAAATATTTTCTTTACAGTATATATAGTACATAGCACTAAACAAAAAGCATGAGGTTGTCTATTAAAATACATGCTTAATGTGAGACTGTCTTGCATACAATCATTTATTTTTAAGAAAATAAAATAATATATTGATCAATAGCTTATATCAAAATGAGATTTGCCCCAACATTAATATTGGATAAGAATTCCTACTAATAATAAAAATAAAATGTTTATCACAAAAAAGTTTCCAAGTTTACTGGAAATAAATAGTAAATATGTCAGAATCTCATATAAAAACACATTTTTGCACTCCCTGAAACTTAATTCAGCCAGAAGAACTGGTTTTCCGTCATTTTGAAGAAGAAACTATGACAATTTAATCATAGAAAGAAGTTTGTAAAATGAAGGTTACCCCATTAAACACAGTGGAAATACTAACATTCCTCTTCTGTCTACATTGTTCACTCAGCTATTTCTTCTTACATGATGTGCCTATTCACATTGTGCAGTATCAGTTCATTATCACTATGGCCTTAGGTCACCAAATATGTTAAATATGATTATGGGCATAATATAACATAAGGAGAATAACTTTTGTGTAGCAGGAAAAACCTGAGGGATGGGGAGGGGGCATGAGCCAAGCAAATAATATAATAAAATAATAAAACAAAACATAACAAAACAACCGATCTGTACAGTGTCAAAGTTATAACATTCAGGCATAGTATTAGTGTCAACTGGTCGATTTTAAAAAAACATTTGTATTGTGTTGTCCAATATTGATTCAGCCTGGCCCTGCCTTTACTCCTACCAAACTCCACTAATACTCTTGATATATATGATAAGAATCATCTCCCTACCTTCATGTGGCTGTAATCAACTTATTTAAAATTAGGCTTAGGGCTCATTTTTCTATGTCATAGTTAGATAGATGTGAAGCTCATAGGATAATTGTTTCTTTTTTTTAAATATCCAACACATTCGTTTGATGCAAAATGTTGACTAAGGAGGATGACTGAATTACAGCTCATAAGTCATAGAGAAAATGTCATGCATATACACTTCATTAATAACACAAAGGCAGATTTGTCCCAAGATTTAATAAATTGCAACTTCATTAAATATGGGAAAACACATAATAAATAAGTATCTTAACACCACTTAAGTCTAGAAATGTGTTTTCAATATAATCATATTTTTATTTGTTATTTATTAATAAATGAATGGAGAAAAAGCATATTAAAAATGTTCTCATTACTTTGGCATTATAGTTTCAAACTTAAAAAGAAAACCATGAATAATAAACACATAACTGGTATTTGTATTAGTAATAGTGTGAATAGGTCATTTTGGTCGAATCAAGAATTGGTAGAATGTCCCATATAAAAATAGGCAAACCTCAACCACTGTGATTCAGAATAAATGTGAATAGACCGGATAGGTTTCCCGAACATTTGTGGTGGATTTTGTTTTTCAGGAATTCAGTTTGTTTCAGGTTTTCAAGTGCTTGAAAAGAGCCTTATTTTTACTCTTGTGTTGGTACAATTAACACATTGTGGAAATGTAGCAATTTGAGCAGCCTGATATGCAAAGGTATTTATGAGTTAATTTCCTTCAGTGAAATAAATCCAGTGGAAGGGAATTAGGTTTAGACACAGTTATAGGCTTTCAACACTAACTCAACTGATACCAACTCAAATCAACATACCAAATATTGTCAAAAGTCTTTTACAGGAGTGTCCAATCTTGGCAACTTTAAGACCTGTGGAGATCAACTCCCAGAATTCCTCAGCCAATTGTGGACCAGTTGAAGTCCATAATCTTAAAGTTGCCAAGGTTGAAGACTCCTATTTCACAATTTGCCCATACAATTTGCATCAACAAATTGTTGCGAGTCTGAAAGTACATCACTAACCCCATTACCTTTAGTGTCCAAATGTCAGATATCCTGAACAAGAAGCATAACTAGATAAATAAATCTACTTTATTGTAAGGGTACTTTAATAGGGCAGCCACAAAGAAGAGTGGGCTAAATTATTCTGCAAAACACCAGAGGGCAGGACAAGAAACAATATTTGGAAACTTATCAATGACAGAAGCAACCTGGAATTAAGGGGAAACTTCCTAACAGTGAGGACAAGAAGAGATTAGAAAGTTACCTACCTGAAATAGTATAGGTTCTCCTGCTTGAGCAGGGGACTGAACTAGAAGACCTCCAAGTTCCCTTTCTATTCTATTCTATTCTATTCTATTCACATAATTTTTCAAGCTTGAAAATACAAGATGTTAACTGCTAATCCATTAGAGTGATCCTTTCTAAGTTTCTTTCTCTGACTGTTAAGCCACTGGACCTACCTGCCTCTCTTGTCTAATTGTTTCCATCTCTTCCCTCCTTTCCCCAAGGTCATTGTTACCTTCCATTATATCAGGAAAGTAGGTAGGATCCCTTCTGAGACATTTACCACACCCACATTCATGCTGCAGGCTAAGTTGTTTCTTATCTGACCATTTACCTGGTTACAGTTCTTTTCCTGGCCTCCCAAGGTCACTCCCACACACCATTACAATACTTTGAGAGGGCTCCTTGCAGTAATAGAAAACTTTCTGCGAAGTATATTTTTGTTGAAATAAGACTGCATGATAAAATTTAGATAAATATGCACTTCATCTGAATTCAGCATTTGTACCTATGTTGGGATATCACCTGTTACCAACATTGTCCTTGATTTTTAATATGCTACACATTTTATCACTATTGTGTAAGTTATAGTTTTTAAAAAAGTTAACAACTTTGAAAAAATTGTTTGAATAAAGGTGCACACTAAATGAGAATCTCATAATAAAAGACTCTTGAGAAATCATGTTTTTGGCCATTAGTATTGCTTTCAGCAACAATGGAACCAGGAGACAAAATCTCAACTGAAGAACAAGATCAGCTGCTATTAACTGAAACTAGAAAGTGTGCATAAAAGAAATGTAAAAAGAAATATAATTACATGCACATATATAGGAAATCCACTGATTTACACATGATAGGCAGCTCTTTTGCATATATAAAGTTAATTACTAGAATTTATTAAACAATTCAGTGTGTTAAGGAAGTTGATAGTGTTGTACTAATACTATTTCAATCATTCTTATTTAGAATTTAAGCATGGAAATGGCCATATTCCAACTTATATACTATAGCAAATTTAGTTCATCAGATATGTATTATAGCCAAACAGAAGCCAACAACGGCCATAATTCATGGAATGCCAAATGTGGTTGCTAGCTACATTTCAATTTGGTGAATCACGTTATGCAACTGTTAAACTTTTTTTCGTCTTTTGGTCACAGAAAATCTAAATATCTATAAGCTGTTCTCACTTACAAATATAAAGCAAGCTATTAAAGGGGATATTCATTCATTCATTCATTCATTCATTCATTCAATTTCAATAGCTGCCTATCTCAAACCGGTAACTCTGGATGTAAAATAATCATAATTACAAATTAAAACAATACAAAAAAAATTAAATACAAATAGTAGCCAAGATATATTATAATCCACCAGTGTCAACATAACCAGTAACGGTGCATTTCACACCATCAGAGCCTTAGGCCGAGGCCCATAGTCAGATCTTCAAAGCCAACAGTGTTGGGGGGTCATCCAAATTTCCTGAAGGGAAAAAGTTCTAGAGGACTTTTCAGGGGCTATGGCAAAGAAGGCACATCTCCTAGTCTCTGCCAACTAATATTCTTGGCCTATATTAAATACTATCTGAACAAAAATTAATGACAAGATTAACATTTACACAGATTTTCTGATACCTTCTGCTTTGATGAAATATTATAAAATACAACATTATCTTTGAGTCCTTTCCTACTTTCCTAATAAATTCAAATAAATACTTGTACATAATTATGGGACAAGGTTTGTCACATGTTAATATGGAGGGAGGTGAGGGACTGACAATGATTGGGAACAAAGGCAATGAGGGCAGGATCAGAATCAGCAATGGGAATAACAAATATCATGTTGGTATAGTTTTCTTCTGACTCGAGAGGGTGGATAGCTTTTTAACTCAGCAGTAAGAAAAGGATCTGTGTGCATATTATAATCATGTGCCCAATAAATTTATTTGCATGTGTTTCCAAATCTAAATACTGAGTTTCTATATGTTTGGATATTTAAGTATGGCTACCTTTTTTATGTGCCAAGTTGCATTACCCTTTCTTCTCCTTTTTCTTTGATTTCGTGCAGCGGTATTATAAATCTGGCCACATAAAGATGCTATTTACATTCATTGTGTGCTTAACATTACTATTCTCTTAGGTGATTTTCTGCTTCCTGACATCACTACACTGAACAATTGAAAACAAATGCTACTGGCAATCTGATCCCTGTAGATTTCTATTACAAGAGGCAAGTCGTGGAAAGAAAAACAGCCTGAGAGTTTTCTCAATTAAATTGTTACTGCTATTACTTCAAACTGAGCATGAATAATATTACTCTAAGAAGTGTATTAGTGTACAGTAATATAGCAGCACAAGAAATTATCATTATACCTTATGTGCCTATTTCATTCACTTATTTGTATCCCTTGTACACACCACTTTTTCTTCTCATCATTCCTCAGTTCCTTTATCCTGTAAAGCAGCATCCTTACCAAGTGTCCAAATACTGCACAACTTTCAATCTTATAGGATGTGAGCAACAGTATATCAGCTTACTAAACAATCTTTTAGGGAGAGATCCTAGTTTGAATAGCAACCTCAGCTTTGGCTGCATTAGTGATAACTAGCCTAATATGAAAAAAATTAAAATAAAAAATGATGTATGTAGTTTAGCCATAATTACAGAAATTAAATTAGTCTGCACCTTATTTATGTTATCAAAAATATTTTGTGATAGCCTCAATTGACCAAAACCATGATGAGCAACAGAAGTAGAAGATGAACAGACTAATCTGAAGAGCAGGAATAAACATGTTATCAGTTTGGAATCATTGTACAGCCACACGAGACCCAATCCAGCACTCTGTGAATTGTGTTGAATCTTATCTGGTGCCAGTTTAGCTTAGACTATTAGATATTCAGATTCTTGTATATAGGGGAATAAACTCTTAGTATTTTGAACACAACTCCTGTTCCTCGTTATTTGCACCAGACAGACTTTCAGAGTTAGAAATAGTCAGAAAAAGAAGCATACAGGAGATTAAAAGTAGGGTGATTTTTATTATTATTAAATTACATTAAATTGATTTATTATTAAATTTACTTCTGAAAGTATCCTAAAATGATATTTCTGAATTACCCAGTTCTTGTCTGTTATGAAATATGAAACATGGAATATTCACAAATCTCATCTTAAAGAAAGTGAAAGATCAATTTATTAATTTATTAATTTTCCAAAGGAAAAGAAATAGATAAAGGAGATGAACAACTAAGAAGACTGATGATTAAGTGGAATAATCTACCTGAGTAGCAGAAAGAGAAGTCGCAAAGGCTTTAAAACTTGGGCAACAAAATAGGTTAGATATACAGTATTAGTAACAGGAAAAAATAGGAACATGAAATTGCAGAATAAGTGGATGTAAAAAGAATGATGACTAAATAAAAAAGAGTAACAGCAATAACAATGAAGTAGCAACCTCTCATAATAGAACAAAAATAAATAGAATGAAAAAGAAAAACTACAAAGTAAAGCAGTGCTGACATTTTATTCAGTTGGTGTCATCTGTCCAAATTTTGGCTGTGTTCCTTTAGGGCATCTATGAATGTGAAAGCTTGGGGAATATGGCAATAATGTTTTATTAGCCAAAAGGTCAGAATTTCTCCAAAGAAGCCATTACTCTTTCTATAGTCAAACCATAATGGTGGAAAGAAGTGCCTTAAAGGCCATACAGTTAAAATGGGATTTTGGAGTAAAAGGCATTTGTATTTGTAGCAAGATGAGTAGGATATGACAGGACAAGACATTCAGATATATTTTTTTCTATTATTCTGCTTTAAACTGTACATTCATTAAATATGGTTCTTTTAAAAAATATTATTCCAAAGTGTTAATTTGTATGATAATATCTGGAATTTTAAGTATGGTAAAATTGAATAAATCGTGTTAATAAATAATAAATTATTCAAAATATCTCATAATATATGGTAAAAAGATGAGTAAAATGATGAGCATGCTGGAGTTCATGCTGAAGACAGATTGGTCCAGTTGAATAATATAAACCATTAGCCTTCTATATTTTAAAATATCTCCAGTTAATACGCCATTTTAAAAAGTTTAAATGCAGGCGTGGGGATCCCATGACCCTCCACACATTACTAAAGTACAATTTCCAACATGCTTTGTTATTACCTATTATGAGTTATTGAAAGTTGTTGCTTAGCAAAATACATCAGGTCATAGGGTCCCTATCCATAGTTTAGTATCTCAAATACAAATTGATGGTGGAGCATATTCCAAGGCTGTTATTTTATATAATTTGTCTGATCTACCTGTCATTTCATGTAGATCAACTGTTAATTTTGCTGATGGGTTCAAACCTATTAATTTTGTTGATGGGTTTCAAAGGAAAAAGGGGATCAGAGAGAAAGCACAGGTGTTTTTGGGTAATAAAGGAAATACCTTATTAGAAAATAGTGAAAAGAGATACGATGCATATTTTAATCTCAAAAACACATTTTGCTGATATTATTTTGTGATATTATAAAATAATGAAGTTAATATGTCTGGTGTGATTTCAATGATATGCTAATAGGTGTCATAGTATTCTTGCTGACACCAAAGAGAAAAAGATAATTCCACTTTTAATCAGAACTGAGATCCTTCATACTCTAAGTCTTCATATTATAAGAACTACATATCTGACGTCAAGGGGAAAAAATAGTGGAGTGATGATGTCTCCAGGAAAGCAAAGCTGACAACTGCAGCAGAACAAAGAGATAATGAATAGTGAAACTCTTGGCAATTCTTGTCTGGGAAAGAAAATTACCTCAGATTACCCCACAAGTATTTCAGACATTTACACCTTGCAAAGACACATCAAAACATTCCAGGAAATTTAAAGCTCTGGAAGATAAACTCACACCATGGTGTGCACCTTTTCATAGAACATTGGGTTTTCATGCTTCCTTTTCTAATCTCATTTAGTAATTGCTTATTAACTTCTTTTCAGCCATTAGAAACCTTTGCATGAACAAATTTTACAGTATTGGATGAGTTGCCTTCAATCCTTATGGAAATATAAATTTAAATATAAGTCTAAGAACAAAACATTTTTGGAACAAACAGCAAAAT
Organism: Thamnophis sirtalis; assembly: GCF_051295495.1. Lineage (NCBI taxonomy): Eukaryota > Metazoa > Chordata > Lepidosauria > Squamata > Natricidae > Thamnophis > Thamnophis sirtalis. The sequence goes on along the minus strand of NW_028261388.1, from coordinate 34,108,195 downwards.
ACTGATGAAAACTTTGTTTTTTAAAAGTTAAGAATGGAGTAACAGTGCAAATTAATTTGAAATAAGATTTTGGAATTATTTATAAGAATCCCTCCAGTGGGAAAATGCATTTGTTTTCAATTCTTTTTTTAAAAAAAGATAAGACTTTAAAAACTGGACACTAGAGAGATCTAGAAAAAAGATTACAATTGAACAAGAACACTTAAATTTGACTTGCAAATACAAAGTGAAGATATATTTAAAATTACAAAAATAATATTGAGCATTAAATGATATTTTTGAATAATATCTGCCTTTCTACATTAAAATGCTATGAAAGGGGAACAAGTTTTACTTGACAAAATTGACAATGTTCTGATAGTGGATTTAAAAATGATAGCCTACATGGAAAAAGATACTATACATGGATGATGTATTAATAATTAAATGGGATATACAAATAACAAACCAAGATTTATATTTAGGCATATTAAAGGTTTGAAAGTTTTGTGAGAAGGCATAAAGAAAAAGTGTGGGGGGGGGAATCTAGGACATTATTTGATGAGATTAAATATTGTTAAAACTAAAAGGAAAGAATATACAATTAGTTTGAGGTTAAAACTGAAATAGCATTTTTGTTAATTCTTAATGCATTTTACATCAGGACTGAAAGAATGAAGCTTTGATTATTTGTTTATAGATAAGATAAAAGAAGAAGAGATCATTTGTTATATTTTAAAAGAAAATGATTACTAAAATTATGTATAAATGTAATGAGGAAGTGGAAATATATATATATATATCTTTTTCTTTACTGTATTATTTGATCTTCCTTTTCTATTTTTTTATTGTCATTCTTTTACATTTCATTCTTTTATCCTTTTTAGTTGTATTAGTTTTTATTATTGCAATTTTTAATAAAATTATTATATATGTTTGCATGTATATATCCATGTATGATCTCTGGAATTGGAAAGCATTTTATTAAGAAAGAAAGTCAGGTTTGCCAATAAAAGAGTGGATAGAGTTCAATGTCTTAATGTGTCTGGTGAATGGTGGAATAGAACAATAAATACCACTCCTTGATGCTAACTGCTAACAAAATATCTTTCTGGAAAAACGTCTAAATTAAGCTTGAATAAAAGTTAGAAACCTCTTAATGCATTTTGCATTTTAATACTAGAAACAATGAGAGTTCAAAGGCTACAGTAAAAGCAATTACAAAATCAAAGAGAGTTTTGCGTGAAATATATATTTGTAATATTGCTTTACTTTAAACCTCCTACACTGACAACTGAGTTGAGAATTCAAAATTGAATTGTGTACACAGCCCTACTTTTTCAAATACATTCAAGGTTCTCTGTAATGGACAGCATCACTGAAAATATACTGTCAGTTTTAAACAAAATGTTTTTGTTTATCAAGCCTGACAACTTACTTGCAAATGTTTTCTGTCTTCTTTACTTTCTTACATGTTACTTTCAATATGTTCAGTATGGACTAAAGCTTACTGAACTGTACCTCTTGCAAAATCTCATTTGTGGATGTGAGAACAGTAAATGAACATTTTACTACTAGTTCTTTTTCTGTACAAGAAACTCTGAATCTACTTTTATTGTAACCACTGAAATACCAGGAAAGTTCAAATACTATGGTTTCTGCAAAGTTGATCCCTAAATAACTGACCATAAAATGCAGGTTCAAATAATTTTTAAGAAACCTAACTGAAAACGCTAACAAGTGATATGTGAGAGTCAAAATAGTGTTACTGATTATCCCAAAGGCACTTTTTCAAAAAACGACTGGAAAAAACTAAGTCCAGTTGCCTTTTGAAAAAGCACCTTTGGGACAATCACGATTTAGATGACAGAATCTCATAGACACTTTCAGTGATGATATATTGATGTGATTAATTAAATTAAATAAATATTTTTCCAATTAAGAAACGACAGTGAAAGAAATAAGGCAGGCTAAACTAATTACAGGTATATTATTTTCTGTTTTATTTTTCAGCCTCAAAGTATATCCTATCAGTTTACCAACACTAAAATCTTTCTCCTACAAATTGCTTCTACAAAGATAGGCACTTAGCAATGTATTGTACATAGTCTCCCATCCCCTGAAACCAGTGGTGGGATTCAAGTAATTTAAAAACCAGTTCTCTGTTCTAATGACCAGCTGAGTAAGCATAGCTCAGTGGCCATGTGACTGGGTGGGCATGGTCAACTCAATGTCACTCACATCAATGGTCACTTCGCCTTAGCTGTTACACTGTAATAAGGGTTAACCGGAGATGCAGTTTCTGTAAGCAGGGCAATAAAAATTGGGCTAGAAACAACACCAGAATGTTTCCTTCCTGCCTTTCTTAGAGGATTAGCCCTGTAAAGTAGAAAAAACAAAACAAAATGAGTTTTCTTCCAACAACTGGTTCTCCCGAATAGGTGAGAACTGGCTGAATCCCACCACTGCCTGAAACCCCATTATTAGGATTTATACCTTTTATCCAGTGGTGGGATTCAGCCAGTTTGCACAACTTCAGAAGAACCAGTTGTTAAGTTTCTGAGCAGTTTGATGAACTGGTTGTTAGAAAAAATCAATAGGGCAGAGAACCGGTTGTTAAATTATTTGAATTCCACCACTGCTTTTATCATTAACTTTTCATTTTGCTGTACTGTAGCAATTATATAAAACATTGTCTGTAACTTTTATGGTCCAAAATAATGAAGATGAAGATAACTTACTTAGCATTGCCAATAAGGTGTGCTGTTGCTTGACAGAGGCTTTTTATTCAAAACACTTTCAGGCTACAAGTGTTTTTGATTATGTGTTTCTGAAGCAGCAATTATAAGTAAATTAAGGCAATCTGAACTCAAATATTCCAATTATTTCCCAATAATTATTGTTAGTTTTCCTAACCTGACAACAGTATACAACTGAAGGAGAGAATGAAAATGGAGAAGAGATTATCTAAACTAGTTTAAAGTTCAGAAAGTGCAAGTTTAAAATTATTTAATACTTAGAAATGAAAAGCCCAGCACCATTTTAAGTCTGAAAGGATATAATTTGAGGAATTATAGAAGAAAGAAAACTGGCATATTTGAAAGGTTAATAAAATGCTGTTACAAATTTCAGCAATGTCTATGTCATTAGAATTAATGTGAAATAATAAGACATTTTCTAAGCTCACTAATTTAGTACTCTGTGTGTGTGTAAATGTGCATGTGTGTGTGTGTAATAGGGAAAGGAAATCTTATTGCCATGTATTATTAAAATAAATACATAAATTGCTTTTCAGGTTTTTTTTTTCAGAAAAGAAATAATATTTTTAAAAAATCATTTCACAAATGTTTCCATGGATTGCAAAGGGTCGAAAAGCCTTTATCAAACATAATAAGTAAGTTGAACCAAAGTATAATGAACATTTTCTCTCCTGTCAGATCTTCACTATCCATAATGATATTTTCAAGAGAGTTCTTTTCAACATGTTTTTCCCACTACATTCATCTGGTATACAGGTTGACAAAAGTTTTTTTTTTCTGTAGAATTTTCTTTACAAATTTTTATTATGCATCTCTAGCTCAATTTTCTCTTGTTAAATAGTGTTTAAACTACTGAACATACATCAGCAAAAAGTGCCAGTGCTATTAGAAATGAGTTTAGAGTCCTGATTGCCTAGCCATTATTGAATGTCCATTTTGGGTTGGACTAATTGAACATCATAATCCAAATCCTGTTTTGGAAGACTATCACACTGAAAAACCTCAGGAAATGAAAAAACAGGGGGGGGGGCATTGTATGTGGGGGCAATGTTATTAGCTGTCCTGAAACAGGTTTACACACTAGGAAAGCAAGATTTTATAGGATTAAAATCTGAAATATTTATTTCAGAGTTTACAATTTACACTATTGAAACCAATGTGCCACAAGATAAGAAGGTATATTGGAGAATGACCTCTTCAGAATATACTTCCTCTGCAATCTAGTTCCTTCCTACTCAAATACAAAACTTAAATCTTCTATTTGAGAAACTCCCTTTTTTACAAGATTCGTAAACAGTTATTCTTAAACTTCTAAAGCTGTAAAATGTCATCACAAGTAAATCTTATGGAACATTAGTGTTTAAGTCAAATAGTGAATACCATGTCCCCAATACCAAATATGATTATCAATTTCTAAGTATCAAAATATCCTCTGCTATTCTGGTTTTAAAAGAAAATTACCAATAAATATATTTTACATTTCTGAACAATAATTTACAAACTCATTTCTATTGCCCATATTCCTTTTGGACATATCTCTGACCCAGCTCCCCAAACATGAAAAACCCTCTGAATTGAACTCAAAGATTCCTTTATTAGGAGTGTTGGGAGCCCTGGCAAAAAATTTCTCTCTCAATAGGCTATCCAGCTTGAAAATGAATAGCTGTCTGCCACATCTAGGCACTGGATCCAGCTGTTCCTCCTCGTCCTCAGTCACCTCCAGACCTGAGGGCTGTTGACTGTCCATCTGAAGACTGATGGATGGCCCAGGCTCCGCCTCTCTCTCTCTGCCAGCTCCATTCCCTCTTCCTCCTCACAGCTCTCAGGTTCCCTTGAAGCTGATCCTGACTCCCACGCCACTTCCTCCTCCTCCTCTGATTTGGTGGCTGGAAGGGCTGGCCCCAAATAAGCCACAATAGACAGCAATACAAATTTTACATGTTGCAATTATGACCTTACTTCTAAGCCTTTATAAATATAGAAATCTTTCCATGAACTATCATAAATTATTTCAATCTCTGTAATCACTCCCTAATAAATGTATTTCTATTGTTTTTATCTAATATTAATTACTTCCAGATTTAGAAATAATTTTATCTGAAGATTTTGGATGTCTAAAAGCATTGCTCCCATAACACTTTCTTTCCAATTTGGGCCTTATTATCTAACCATAGATGGCCAATTAAAAATAGTAGTTTCTAAGAGATTGTTTATTTCTATTAAAAATAATTCTTACCCTCGCCTGCATTGGACTGAACAATTTTAGTCAGTACTCATTAAATTGTATGTACAGTTTTCAGATTTGCTACTCTGGTGCTAAGCATGCATAACAAATTTGTTTTAGTTCTCTTATTCAATATGAGTCGCAAGAAATCCCAGAAGGAAAAAAAAGAATATGATTCATGTACTACTCATATTGGTTGAAGCATGAAGAATTTAACTATCAAGGCTACATATCTCTGAGATATTACAATTGTTCTATTTTACCTGTCTCTATTATCCATGATTCTGTTCTCTTGCTTTGATATTTTAAATATTTATCTCCAGTTTTGTCATATATAAATAATATAAAGAGAAAAAGACAATTTGTAGAACATTAAAAATAAAATGTTGGTTAAGAAAAGCTGTAAAAACCTTGCTCTTATACATAACTTTATAATATTTTATAGACCATTACAGAACACAAATCAATGAAATGCACTCATTGTTGGGGTGTCAAACTCATGGCCCATGGATGCATTATGCCTTGGCCATACCCACTCCCAGTTTAGAGAAGGGGGGGAAGTTGCGATACGTCACGTGATGATGATATGCCACGAGTTTTACACCCCTAGTCTGTCACAACCGATCTACATCTGAAAGTATTAACTAAAGTGTTCAGTTTTAAAAAGCAAATAAGGAAGCAAATGAATTAACAAATAAATAAAGGTTTTTTTTCCTTCCAGCCAAGAATAGAATTTGATTAAAGAGAAAATTGCTTGAGGACTAAAGGTGCCAATGAAAACAGTGGGTTGCAGAGAATTTAATGAGCCTACCTATGCATTATTTGGTCTAAAAAGAGAAATAAGTAGTTTTCTATCAAGGTCATTCTTTTATAGGAATTATCTGTGTCTTAGGTGGCCTTGCATGTTAATAACAGCCATACCTAAAGGATTTGGGCAAAAAAATGTAGTTTTATACAAGCGATGCTGCTCTTTGCTTCAGAATAACCAAGATCTGTAATTACTTTCCCATACCAAGAAATTGTCTGGGCTCTTAGCTTGGAAAATAAATGTTTATTTCTTTGATAAACATTTGCCACTGATATCTGTGAAGTTTGTTTCAAGCAATATTAGAAAAAATGTTTTACATGGATTTTCTAAAAGCATATTGAATTCCCTAACTAAATACATTTTAGTTGTGGAGTCTTTGGTGCTCTCTGAGCTTGGTCGTTAGCTCGTAGGCAAAAGATAGAAGAGTACATCAATGAAAACCAACTAGCAGTTAGAAACTATAATGAAAACTCCTTAATCTCACAACACATAGAGAGATTCAACTATAATATTAGCTGGGAAACTATAAGCATCATAGACCAAACTAAATCCAAAATACTAGGAAATTCTTGGAAACTTGGCATTCTGGCAGATCAGCCATTAATACACCCATAGAGGTAAGCCATATTTACACATCAATAGCAATAGCAATAGCAATAGCAGTTAGACTTATATACCGCTTCATAGGGCTTTCAGCCCTCTCTAAGCGGTTTACAGAGTCAGCATATTGCCCCCAACAACAATTCGGGTCCTCATTTTACCCACCTCGGAAGGATGAAAGGCTGAGTCAACCCTGAGCCGGTGAGATTTGAACCGCTGAACTGCTGAACTAGCAGTCAGCTGAAGTGGCCTGCAGTACTGCACCCTAACCACTGCGCCACCTCGGCTCTTATTCAGAACAGATAATAAAAAGTGTAAAGAAACAAAAGGACCAGAATACATACTCTCCAGCAATCAACACTAGATAAACAGGAGTAACATCAATCAAGCAGAAAACAATACTTAGTCAAAAAAATACTAAGAAAAAAACCACACCACTATCACCACCGGCAGGGCAAGCTATTGTATATAAAGAGGGAGCAAACTCCACACTCACTCATATAAATCCAATAAGCCTAAACCTAAACCTATACTAGTACTGATGATGTTACTTAGTTGAGTAATGAAATGCTTGCAAGCAAACAACCAAGGTCAGAAAGCACAAGGGATTCCACAGTTCAACCCTGAGCTCTTCATATATTGAATACATTTGAACTAAAATATTTGTAGTCATACATTATGGTATTCAGTGGCATTGGCAGATATTAAGGACTTTTCTACATTTCAGACGTATGCGTAAAACAGCTGGAAATGAAGACAATTTAAGTAATTCTTTTCAAATGTCAACTCTTTCCCCCACTTCAGTCATGGAGATGACCTGAGGTTTATCACAGTCCTTGATTAGTGGATAGCGTTGCCACTTAAACATGCTCATGCCAGCTGTGCCACTTTTGTTGGCAAGTGTTTGAGAACATCTGGTTTCTATTGAAAAAAATTATGAACCTCCTCTTCCCATCTGGTTCAGTCACTGGTGATTTGTTTAAGAGAAGGAGAAGAAAAACATCACAGTGCTCTCAGTTCTTGTTTTCCTCTTGGGTTAAAAGGGGCAGTGGCAGATTTCTTTTTAATTCTATTTGGTTTTTAAAAATCACTCTTTTACTGTTCCATCAGTGAACGTTAAAAAAATGGCCATGAAATAGTGACCAAAGGAGAAAACTAGTAACTAGAGGAAAGAAGTTTTTTCTGTCATAGCCCACATTAGACAACTATGGAGGTGGACAGCCTCCTTCTGTTCTTCCTCACTGCTCCCTGGCTCAGACACCACCTGGTGGCTGTCCCATCATGTTCAGCACTGTCAGATTCCACCAACAGCTCAGCCATCCACTGTTGGGCCACAACACTGCCTCAGGCACATAACTGTGTGACATTGAGTCAGGCAATGCAAAGTGCTACCAAAAATCTAATCAAGATTACTGCAGGGATTTTTTCAGTCAGTCACCAAAAATCAACATTGAATTGAAGGTTGTGTACGTTCTCTTACACACCCCTGTTGAGACACTTTTGCTCATTATGATAATTCCAATAATCACTGCTAATACTATATGTAACAAGAAATAGCTAATGAGATCAAACAAGGCAGAATCTGGAAGCAACTTCAAATATGGAGCAGTTTCAATTTAGTAAATATATATCGCATTGGCAAATACGTTTCTCTGACGCACACACCAGAGGTGGGTTGTTACTGGTTCACACCAGTTCGGGCAAAATGGTAGCGGTATTTTGGCCTTGGTCACCTGAACCAGCAGTGAAGCAAACCGGCAGCAACACCGGGAGCAACCCACCCCTGGCGCATGTACGCCAGGGGTGGGTTACTGGCGGTGTTGCTGCCGGTTCACTTCGCTGCTGGTTCGGGTGACCAAGACCAAATACCACTACCTGTGTGTGTGTGTGTGTGTGTGTGTGTGTGTGTGTGTGTGTGTGTGTGTGTGTGTGTTTGTGTGTGTGTATAAAACAGCTGAGAAAAATTGCATGCTTTTTAGTTTGGTAGGTTCACAAATAATTTGAGACACGGACAAGTATTTTTATTACACTTATCAGTGCTTCATTTCAACACATCTGCTCTTTTTATCAATAGGAATAATAATAATAAGGGGAAAAAAGCATTCAGCATGTTGTGACAACGGCTCCATTATTCTTAGGTATTTTAGGTATATTGCTATAAGACTGTGCCTCATCCCCAACTTATTTTAGTTCATCTCTTATCACAATATCCCATATCAACCTCTCATGCCAACCAGAAGTTTTACATTGATTCCTATCACAAAAAAAGAAAAGAAAAAATATACATTAACTGTTTAGCTGAGATTTGCAAATGGAGTAAATCAAAATGGAATTATAACAGCGTCTTTTGCCCCCCCTCCCACAACACATCTTGAAATTTTGAAAAGAAAAGCAAGCAAATTGAAGCTGGTGTGGAGAAAGACCATCTGCCTTAAATACTTTTTCCCCTGCCAAAATCAGTGTTTGAGTAAGGAGAAAACTGCTCAGGGACTGACTGTGCCAAAATAAGCCGTGGGTTGAGGAGAATTTAATATCCCTCCCATTACGCATCCCTGCTCTAAAACAGAAGTGGGCAGCTGTTTTTCCTGTCAAGGGCCACATTTTAATCTCTGTGCAGCTGCACTGCCTGACAGTCAAGCATGAAGCAACTGACGGGCAAGGCTAGAAGCAAAGGTGGGAAGGGCTTTCGGTTATCTGGCACTTCATTTTCTTTCTGTCTTCAGCATGTAGAAAGCTGACAGGAAGAATACATCTGTTTTGTCAGACATCTAAACTTTATGTAGTTTAAATTTCACCAAGTTATCACAAGAGAGCTATAGAGCAGGGGTCTCCAAACTTAAGCCTGGAGGACTTCAATTCCCAGAATTCCCCAGATAGTTTAGCTTTGCAGTCTGGGGAATTCTGGGAGTTGAAGTCTGCCAGGCTTAAAATTGCCAAGGTTGGAGACCCCTGCTATAGAGAGCATACATGAGAGCCGAGGTGGCGCAGTGGTTAGAGTGCAGTACTGCAGGCTACTTTAGCTGACTGCTAGTTCGGCAGTTCGGCGGTTCAAATCTCACCGGCTCAGGGTTGACTCAGCCTTCCATCCTTCCGAGGTGGGTAAAATGAGGACCCGGATAGTTGGGGGCAATATGCTGACTCTGTAAACCGCTTAGAGAGGGCTGAAAGCCCTATGAAGCGGTATATAAGTCTAACTGCTATTGCTATTGCTATATACATTTATCTCCAAGCTAGTGGGTATGTATACACATCAGAGATAGGTTGCCAATTTCTTTAATACCAGTTTGGGCACTCTCCCATGCACGCTCACAACACTTCTGCGCATGCGCAGAAGCGTCCAAGCAGGTGGATTGAGCCTCCTGCTCCCGCTACTACTGGTTCAGCCGATCCGGGTTGAACTGGCAGCAACCCATCCCTGATAAACATGCATGTAGGTACGTGATGGCGAACCTATAGGACATGTGCCAGAGGTGGCATGCAGACCCCTCTCTGTGGACATGCGCACCATTGCTAGCTGCTCTTCTGCAATGAGCTTCCAAGGCTCTGTCATGAGCATACGCGCACATGATCTAAATGATCTAAAGTCATTCATCTTTTCTGGCCTGAATTCCCTTAGTAGCTGCAGTTTTTCAGCATTAGCATCTGCTGAGCACTAATCTTAAAATGTACCGCTGTTAAATGCACTGTTTCTTTTCTGTCAAACTTGTAACCCTGATAAGTATGTATTTTATTGAGAACATTTATGTAGTTGCCCACCTTATATCAAACTCTGGCAGTGGCCACACTCATCAATTAAAACATGACTAATAAACCAAAATTACACACACAAACACAAACACATACACATCTCATCCCATCCTATTACTTAGGGGTAAAGTGGTTTTCAGAAGGCTAAGGATAAATGAATGCCAAATATCCAGGGAAGGGTGTTTTATAGGGAAGAGACTGTTATGGAAAGTGTGCACTTCCTAGGTTCCATAACGCAGCAATATTTAAAGGAAAATACTAGGAGTGGGATGACCTATCTGATCTGGTAGGATGGGTAGATGTCCATAGAGAAAGACAGTCCCACAGATAACTGGCTCATGCCATATTTAAAGTCCTGGAACCCTAGAGAAAATTATGTACACAGTCAGCCCAATCTCCTCTTCTTCAACATTTGTTTCAAATGGCTGAAGTGCTCAGATCAAGTTTAGGTATATATGAAAAAGTCATCCCAAAAATGGATTCTAGTGATTCAGAAGGTCATCTAGGCATGGCTACATGGTAGCTGTTATTGAATCCACATAGTAATGGACATCACATTAATTTTGGGATAAGCACTAGGAGGACAGTGCAATCACTGTTGGCAGGCCTAGTGATGTCTCCTTTCAGCATTTCACACTTAATCCTTTATTCTTTTGTGGAATTCTATGGGGTGCCACCTTTCAGACTAGTCACACTTTTTATTTACCCTATGATATACAATACAAGGTTGCAAGAGCTAGGCACCTTACCTTACTAAGCGTCTTAATGGAGAAAGAATTGTGCATTTATCTGGCAGCTCAGGAAATGCAGCAACATGGGCTGGGTGCTACACTAGGGATCAAATTGATTTCAGTGAAGGTGCTATTAAATGAGGCTTTACGCTTATCATTCTCCACATGCTGTTGAGCTTAACTGCTGCCTTTCAGATCTCAAAACTTCTGAAAGCATAAAGCTGTGCTGGGATGACAACACGTCATCTGGACATTTATATTTGGTCAGATTAATCATGTTAGATGTACAGATGCAGGAAATGGAACATACAGACCCTGATGTTTATAAAAGCTACACTACTATCAGCAATATTGCATCTTTGATATTTGTCTGGTAATGCAAAACATGTTTTGGTTAAGTAGGGGGCTCCTCACGTTTCCACATCTGGGAGGCATTTCCAAGTCAATCCAGACCTATATGAATAAACAGCTTGGGATGCATATTTATGAAATATTATCTTGCTTCTTAGAAAAAAAAACAAAATCTTTTTACGGGAATTAGTATTTAATTCCATCTGAATATAATCAGAATTCAACACAGTGCAGCACACAAAGAACTTATTGAACTAGCTCCAAACAACAATTGAAAAATAAAACTTAATTATCAACTTTACTTCAAAGAATTCTTGAGAAACTTCTAGCAGCTTCTACAAAGCAGATACAGAGACCTGACAAACCACAACATATACCAGTACTTTTGTATTGCTGGGAAAAGGCTGGCTTTGATAAAATAACGCAGCATAAGAACCAATATGGTTCAAACATTGCCAAATCTGTATTTCATAGTATTTGTGTTCCTTTCTCCAAATCATTTTGACTTGTTTATGGCAGTAAACTTCTTCCTTTGTGTCTTTGTTGGAATAAACAGGGGGAAGTGCTGCAAATAATTTCCAATGCGTAATTCTAATTAGTGGCTAATATTGTCATATTTCCTTTATCTAAAATTAGATAAGAAAAACATGTTGAGATGTAGAAAGTCCCTATTATTTCCCCAGGTTTCCAATTCTTCTTTTCTGGTTGAAATTATATGTTGGAGTATTTAAAAAAATCAGAAGTCAAAACAATATGAATATTAGGAACATTATACATTTTAATAAATTCATGGAGATTTTTAAAATACATCCTTCCAAATATTTTTTTATTATGGTGGTATATAGTAATGTATCCTAGTTTTAGTTCAAACCCCTTGTGAAAATTAGAAGCACAGATATATTTCTAATCATAAAACTGGCAAAGAACAATAAGTTCAGGAGTTAAATTTACTTGTCATCCTCAATTAACAACTGTTCATTTAGTAACCATTCAAATTTCCAATAGCACTGAAAATAATCTGACTTATGATTGGTCCTCACACTTACAACTCTTGCAGCTCCTCCACATTAAAATATATTTATGACTGTTGCAGTATCCTAGAGCAGTGTTGCTCAACCTTGGCAACTTGAAGATGTCTGGACTTCAACTCCCAGAAGCACTGTCCTAGAGTCACATGATTATCATTTGGGACCTTTCCAGCCAACTTCCAACAAGCAAAGTCAATGTGGGAAGTGAGATTCACTAACAACTGAGTGAGTCACTTGCAGGAATTCACTTTACAATCATAGCAAAAAATGGTTATAAAATCAAGTGAGACTCATTTAACAACAGCCTTGCTTAATAATGGAAATTCTGTTCCCAGTTGTGGTTGTAAGTTGAGGACTTCTTGTATTATCCATCCATTAAAAGTTAAAGCGTTTACATATTTTCTCCTCAAAACCAAGGTAACAAAAATGCAATGTATCAAATATGGCTGAATGGTAATGAGTATATTCTGAAAAAGACCAAAAGTTTTGAAAGTCCAGTATTTTTTATATACCAACAATGCAACATAGATCCCACAAAATCCTTCTTTTTAATGTTTTACTGCAAAGCTCCCTTACAATGATACAACCCTCTTATACAAGCCACATATGTCTGGAAGAGCCTTGTCGTATATGTCTTCAGATATTAGAACTGTAAATCATATTCCTTAGAAAAACCTGTTAACCTGTGGAATTCACTGACAGTTAAATTCAGGGAATCTGTTCTTGTATAAAACTAAACACATGTGTGATTATCAGTTTCTTTCACTATAAAGTCACATTGTGACATCAGTAAATATCCAACCATCCATGTTTACACCATACTTCTCTTCACTATCATGAATTCATCTTATATGGAAACTTTTGCAAATATGCAGACTTTCCCTATTACGACTTACTTTTCATGTGAAAAATGGCTTTTTAGTGACATTAACTGTCTGCTGTAGAGAGGGAGAAATATGTGAAGAAGAAAGGATTAATCTTAGAGTATCACAAAAGTAGTGATTATATCTCACCTGGATTATTTCTTAAAAATTACAAACTTCCATGAAAAGCTACTAATGTCTATTAGCTATGAACCTATAATTTAATGTAGGAGAATAATCCTGCATATTTTTTACCTGTTCTCAGGCAATTAGAGCAGAAAAATAATATGTTTTGCACATTACTTCAAAGGAAGAGAGAATTTTAAAGTTATTCTAATATGTGTAGGGTTTTTGCATTTATTTAATTACAAGGTTACTATGAATGTGTGTGAGAAATAATGGTCTGTCTTTCATTCTTCAACAGTCTATAGCTTCTCTGGCTTCCTACACTTCAGTTAAATCTGAATGAAAAACATCATGAGAAATCTGGTGGAGAAATTCAAAAAGCTATTTTGCACTGACTTCTACTGTAAATATCAGAGACAGTGTGCTGTACACCTAAATATTCCTCAATACAAGCTCATGGGGAATTCAGATTTGTTTATATTTTCATATTCTACTTGTATATTAATTGCAGAGTTTAGAACACTGGTGAACGAAACTTTAATCCAGCACAGCAAATTTCTTCTTGTTACATAGTTGGCAAACTGCATGTTGAACCTTTTTTTTAGTTTTTCTGTCCTTTTGCAACTTGACCCTGAAGTTGGCAAGAATGCTTAAATACCTAGAATGCTAGGAATTTGGTTGTCCATAGCCTACTTTTAGTAATGGTTTAATATATTATTTTTCAGTTGTATGTTGCATGATCCTTTATTTACCAAGGGATACTTATATCATCTCTGTACAACATTGTAATGATATGTGGGAATGACCTGGGAGACAGCTGGGGGGGGACCACAGCCACTGAAACAATCAGATAAGAGGTAACTTAGCTTGCGACAAGAAGGTGGGGATGGCAAACATATCTGAAGGGATCCTTCTTAGTTTCCTTGGCTATAAAGGCAACAGGGAAGCAATGTACTTTCAGACTTGCAAGATTTGTTAATGTAACCTTAACTGTGAAACACAGTTAGTTCATCTGGGCATGGTTCTAATCTGAACTACCTCACAAGGCTGTAAAGGCTGAATTTTTTATCCATTTGCTACTTCTTTGATTCCTTCCAAAGGAAATCCTGGGAATTCAGGCTATTAATGTCCACTCTTCACTCCCAGAACAATTAAAACTGAAACTGACCCACTAACAATAGCCATAATTGCTGCTACCATGTTTCCCCGCAAAAATGACGTATACGAAAATAAGCCCTAAGTTGATTTTTAAAAGTGCACCCAATAATAAGCCTTATCCCCAAAATGAGCCCTAATTAAGACCCCGTCTACTCCAGGGTAAATAGGGTGGGATGAAGGGCATGGATCAAAATTAAGCTAGGGTGGGTATGGGTGATTGGAGTCTGACTTTGGACAGTTGCTGCCAGGCCTCGTACACACTGACACCTTGCTACAGTTGTTCTACAGCCAACAAGGCTTTCCTGACAGCATCTGCAACAGAGCTCTGGATCGATCTGGAGCTCTGGTATCGGCTTTAGAGGCCTTCAAGAAAGCCTTGCTGGCTGCAGAAGAAGTTCCTGAAGGCCTCTGACAGCAAAAAGGAGGTGGGGACAATGCACACAAATGAGATAAGTCAGTGGAAGACATCCCCCGAAAATGATCTCGTGCCTTTTTTGGTGGCAAAAAAATAAATACATAAGACTGGGTCTTGTTTTTGAGGAAACATGGTAGTAAATTTTTTTAGTCCACTTCAGTTCAGTAAGAAATTGAAAAGCACAGAACAATAAGTAGCTGAGTGCTTACCTTTGACCTGAGAAGTGTTTGGAGTCACTCCACTTGAAAGCAATATGAATTTCCTCAAGAAGAAAATGAGGGGAAAGTGAGAAAGAATATGTCTTTTTAAATAAGAAAGCACCGTGAAAAGCATGAATAAATAATACCAAATAGAGATGTGAATAACATTAATTAGCTTGAAAATTGAATGAGTTCCTATTGCATAAGTGCTCTCCTGTCAACTCTTATTATATGGAGACCTTGTGCTTTTTAGAGCATTCCCTATGCTTTACAGTAGTACTGTAGCACTGGTACTTGAAACTTTTCATTGCAGCTGCATCTTTTTAAAAATGAAATCTTTCAATGACCTCTAATTTTTTTTAAAAATTACAAATTAGCAGACATAAATCAAACAAACAAAAGACCCTAATTAATAAAAATTCAGGAATATATTTTAGATCCATTAGCTACCTTAATCCTTTGATTCTCAAAATGGGATATCCTACAGTAGATATTCTGCTATTATATAGCTGATATATCAGTGTAATAGTGGTTCCTGTTTGGGGGCTAGAAATTCAAGTCTATTGTAAATCTTAGCACTTTGTTCATACAACTTCCTAATCATGGCTAGCCTATGATTTATGGAATTGACCCAATTGTCTAGATTCGCATAATACACAACTATATATTAATCAACTTACCACAGTCTGGTTTGTCATCCAAATCCAGCTATTGGCATCAAGGGGAAGTATACCTTTGTAAGAATCTATAAAATACTTTTGATTTTTCTTATCCATTGTTGTTTTGAAGAGAAAGATGAGTAAAAAACAAAGATTCTTAATCTTAATTGTTAAGGTAATGTACAGGACCTATGAGACTGGAACTATTATGTATAATTCGTTTCCATATTTTAAGCTTTAAAAATCTTAGAGAAAATGGAAGACTTAGTCCCTAATATTGGACAGGCAATTCTATTAAGGCCGTGTAACCTCTTATTAAAGCTATTCATAGCATTCAGTAACATCAGTCATGATATCCTATAGCACCTATAGGGATTGGAAGAAGAGAATCACTTTATGATGATTCTGCCTTAACCTTAATGGGTGCTTCCAGTTTGGTAGTCATAAAGTTGTGATGTTATTGAACATTTGTATGAAATTGTTGTGAAAGGTTTACTCATGGATTCATGGGGAGGAGTCATCAGTATAGTGTATGCCAACTTGGGCTGAGTCAGACATGCCATAGGAATCCTGACTAATGTCTGTAGAAATGTTAGTGGGAATGGGTGAGGCGAAACAATCTCAGATTCAGTCCTGTCATGACAGAATTGCTGCTCATCTTTAATCTGCTGCACGGTGCAAAATCTGCATATTCATGAGATAAGAATAATGGTGGTTCACTTGCCATTTAAAATCATTGTACTCTTATGGCACTTGCCTGGCACGTCATTACTGGAAGTTTTGTTGCTGTTGTAAAAAAATAAAGAAATAAAGCCCCAATAAACCAAATTATTATATAGTATGTTCGATGATATATATGCTTTAAAGAAGCTGTGGATTTAAATATGTGAAGTGAAAGAAAAATGATTTTTGTTTTCTTTGGTTTAGATCTAAAAAAAAAGGAATGATAAATGCTCACTGGGAAACTGAACAAAAAGGATGGATGGAAGGAAACTTCTTATAGGGAGATTGCAATAAAAGATTTTCCTTATGATTCATTTAAAGGACAAAGGAGCCAAATGTCAGAGTCCCAGTGGATTCACTTAGGCCAAATGCATTAGCAGGCTGCAGAGATACTTCCTTGTCTGCTGGTAGAGAAAGCAATAAGCTCGATGAGGTCTTGAAGATGGGTGTAGTGGGAGACATATGGAGAGAGGCCTTCAGAAAACTATGTCTGCATGGTCTCACCCCAAAGCCTCATGTATCACCTCATGATTGGTCTACAACAAACTTCAAAAGAGTTATACAGAAAATCCATTTTTCCTCCTGGTGGCCTTCCCCTCCCACAGATTATGGCTGCTTTTATCCTTTTATCCATAGACCTATGGTGTCTGCAGCTCCAGAGAGCACCTTCATCTGTTCCATGCTAAGCTTGAGTTAACCCACAAGCCACCCCTGAGAATGACAGTTGATCAGTGCTCTCTCCCAGCTAAATTTATTGTTTTCTTTTTTTTAATAAAATTTTTATTTTCAAACAAACACAAACACACCACACATATAACATAAAAGCCTTTTTAACTACATACAGTGTGTCGATTGGTTACAAGGTCTTTCTGCGTCCTTTCCATAGTCATCACTTGAATTTTATTAAAATTCACATATTGTCAATCAAGATATCTTTGTATACATTGTTATTATGCTTCCTTTGTTTGATTATAACTATTGTCTCTCCATTTTAGATAATATTCTATATATATAACCATTAATATTATAATGATTCATTATATCATCTTCAATATATGCAATAATAGTTATTTTTTATCCTAGTCTGTCATTCTATTATTTTAGCATTGATAACATTCTCTAATAATTTTCAATTTCATGTTTTCCCCATTATTAATATCATCAAAGTAATATACATGTATGCAAATTGTTATAATTATTAAACATCCATTAAGCCTAGCTATTATTACATCCTTTCAACATAAGGCATGTTAAATTTGAAGTAAATTTATATTATGAAAATTTCATTACATCATCCTGAAATCATCCAATGATATTACATCTCTATATTCTATTCTATATAGAATTGTTTATCTTTTATAAAAAGGCTTTTCAACATCATCTCCATAATCCTCACAGTTTGTATAAAATTTCATATTATCAATACAGTATATATAAATGCTTTGTTATCATTATTAATCATTTATTTGACTACAGCTATTATTACATTGTACATAGCACTCAAAATTTAACTACATTTAACTAAATTTTATTGTGACATTTCATTTCATCATCCTGTATCCTTCCAGAAATAGTGTAGTCCAATATCTCTTGCCATTTGTAAAGTCTGTATTCTAAGTGTTTTCTTGATAACAGTATTATGTGGACTTCTCTTACTGTTTTCTATCCTGCTTCTAGTACTCCCTGAATTCATAAGCAGAAAAAAGGAAAGGAAAAAAACCCAACCCCTCCCTCGTCCCACGTAGAGTCCTTGAATTTGTCCCCCTATGTTTATGTGCATTTGTCTGGCACTTATAACAGGGAGACATTTGAGAATTATGGTTTCTTTGCTTCATAGTGGCATATCAGCATTTCTGATGAGCTTCAATTTCCCTATAAAGCCTGTGAGAGTTTCATGCTTGTTGTTTTTTCTACTGTTTTCATACCATTCAAGAGCTTTTATTTTCTATGCTTGGCTTAGGAAAAGTTGAGTTGGGGCATTGAGACATGAATGCAGTCCAAATTTAAAAAATGGATTCTTAAGGTATTGAAAAAATGGACATTCACCCATAGCAAAAGCAAGAAAAGTTATTTGTAAAAGGAAATGAAGATATTAGATGTTTGAGAATATACGTATATACAGCAGTTACAATAGATACAAACTCAAGGTAAACCGCTCCAAACTTGATTGCAGAAAATTCAACTTCAGCAACAGAGTGGTCAATGCCTGGAATACACTACCTGACTCTGTTCTTACATCCCCAAACCCTCATAATTTTAACTAAGACTGCCTACTATTGACCTCATCCTATTCCTAAGATGTCTGTAAGGGGCGTGCATAAGCATATCAGCGTGCCTACTGTCCCTGTCCCTACTGTCTTCATTTATTCATACCTATTTACTGTGTTCATATTTATGCTTATACTTGTACCTGTTATCTTTTACAAATTAAGTTTGACAAACTAAAATTAAAAAAAATTGCAGAAGACCCACTCAATCCTGTAAGACCCATTTAGCCTAGTTTAATTTTTATGTGTGATTCTGTGATTGCCATTTAAAGGCTAGCAAGGAATTTTGCGATAGCTTCCAAATTGTCTTAACATTCTTAGCACTGTCCTTTAATTGGTTAAATATACTGGTAATAATTAGATGGGTAGAATGAGATCTGTGCCTAAAGAAGAAGAAAAGGCCAGGATTAGACATATGGGAATCAATTAGGGGCTTGTTAGTGAGAAATCAGAATATGTTGAGCCAATTGAGGAATTAATACAGGGCTTCCAAAATCAAAAAGTCATGCTTGAGCTTACTCCGAAGAACTCTATGCATTGTGATGATTCAGACATGTTCCTTGAAACAGTTCAAAAAATGGGAAACCACTGATATAGTATCTAGATTGTCCCTTAGTATCTCTAAAATTAACCTGAATATTCAAGTTTAATTTCTCCTCCCCCCTGCTTTTCTACCCATTTAATTCCCTTCATAAAATGTCTTCATACTTTGGCAGGAAGATGATAAACACTTAACTTGTATTTAAATATTTGAAATATGTGGGATATTTCAAGGTAAGAGAAATGTTTAAAAATGAATGGATTGTAAAAGAACTGCAGTAGACATACCCTGGAACAGGCTCCCCCAAAATATTGCTTCAGAATGGAAAAAAAACTTTGGTGACTAAAAGATCAAAGATTATATTCAGTGTTAAATCACTTATCATAGGAAACCTGGCTACATCCAGAAGTTCTGTATTTTCTATAACTTCAGAATGAATTGCTAAAGTTAATTTAGTAAAGTTAACTGTTAGGGAACATCATAACAGAGAATGAGTATCTACCATTTGAAACAAAAATACTATATGCAGCCTTAATCACATTTGGTTATTCTATACTTAACAATTATCATTTCAATAATAACAACAACAACAAGAAGAACAATTATTAACTATTAACTATTAACTATTAACTATTAACTATTAACTATTAACTATTAACTATTAACTATTAACTATTAACTATTAACTATTAACTATTAACTATTAACTATTAACTATTAACCATTAACCATTAACCATTAACCATTAACCATTAACCATTAACTATTAACTATTGTGCTGAAATGCCTGGCTTAAATTAATTGAATCAATGATTTTGATATATATATTACATCTCATAAGACACTGAACTTTTAGAATAAACTTGTTTTCTGCAAATATCAACAGAAAGTGATTATTTTCTTATAATGAACATAAACTTCTTGAGAAAATACAAGTACTGAAGACTAAGAAAAAGTCAATATCCAAATATTTAGCCAAATTAAATATTTCTGATACTGCACAAAACTTTATGCTTCTTTTAGATTTTACTGACGACAACAGGGGTGAAATTCGACCGGATCAGATTGGCTCAGGAGATCCTGTAGGGACAATTATAATCAGTTCACTGAACCGGTAAAAATAATCCCTGGTTGGCCCTGTCCATGCCTGCCCAGTCGCTCACTCAGTCACCTCAGTCATCTCTTCCAGCCACTCGACCCGCCCACCCAATCTGAATGTTTCTTTCTCCATTCACAGCAGAGCTGCTGCAGCCTGTCCCTTTAAGGTAGTCCCTGGGAGGAAGGGGCCGGGGGGGACAATAAAGGGAGCAACAGCTCCACTGTGAATGAAGGGAGAAAAGTTTGGATTCTCTCTGAAGTATTTAATCTTGAATTCTGTGGCAGAAAGAATCCGAACTTTTCTCCTTCCATTCATAGTGGAGCTGCGCAGCCTGTCCCTTTAAGGTACTTCGACCCCCAGGAGTGAGAGACCAGGAGAGGACCATAAAGGGAGCAGCAGCTCTGTTGTGAATGGAGGAAGAAAAGTTCAGCTTCTCTCTGCCACAGCATTTACTATGAGCCTTTCTTGTTCTCATACACACATTTTTCCCAACTAGGTTCTGTGGGTGTGGCTTGGTGGTGGTGGGGTTATGTGAGTGAATGGGCATGGCTGTGAGTGACATCAAGTTGGCCACACCCACTCTCTCACAGGAAGCACACACACCCAAGCCATGCCCACAGAACCGGTAGGGGAAAAAATTGAATGTCACCCTGGATGGCAAGTATATTAGACAGCAATTGTGAAATGACAAGTTAGGAAGCATTGAATAATTAATAAAATGCAGTTTGACTTCAATAGTTTCACTTTTCAAAATTGTGAAGGTATTATTTGGCTTTATCTATTGTTTCTTTTTATATCCTCCCCTATCTCCTATCTTAAAACAAAGCATAAACCGAGTAATCCAAAATTCCAACTACAAAATAATGGATTATATATTAATTCCAAAAAGGTTTAAAGTTCCAAACTTGAGCTCAGTTCAAGAAGAACAGAGTCTAATTTAATAACGGTCAAAGCCTAGAAGTCTGAGATTTCTCCTCAGTTGCTATTTATTAAAGCTGTAAGGTCTTCTTTAGCAGAAAGAAAGGATAAATCCTTATATGATTTCTCTATGGACCTCAAAGAGTGTCTTACGTATTTTTCCCCAGAAACCCTTCAAGTTATTCATTGTAGCCGCTTTGCTGGATTTCTGTTTATGTTTTCAAACTATTTATGTATATGCTGTGATAAATGTAAAAACTCAGTGAACATTGATGTTTGCTTAAGAATTATATTAAGAAGCATCAGCAACATGCTTTCAATCAAATTGCATTTAATTCCCTCTGAACTTCCTAGATGATGTTCTGGAAACAAATCAGAAACAACACAAAATTGTAAGCAAAATTATACTTATATTGTGATGTTTAAATGTATGCTGCTGCTTTTTGTCCTTAGTAGGAAGAAATCAGAGTGCAGTGCCAGCTTTCTTAGAAATACAGAATAATAAAGTTAGAAAAGGTCATTTAGATCATCAGGTCCAAGCACTGTTTAATGCAGGAATCCAAATTAAACATCCCTGACAGATATGAGGTGGGCCTCCATATGAAGACATTAAGGGAAGCCAATTACTCCTGGGTATTTGGTTTTACTGTCAACTACTGCTATATTTAGTCTGGGATTCCCCCCCCCCACTATTCCATCTTATCTGTAAATTAAATCTATTATCTGCTGCATGTATTATAAAACATTGGCCAATAGTTTTGAGCATCTGTGACATCCTAAATAAAAACCGCATTCATATCCCACCTCAGCTTTATTATCTCAAGATTTATTGTATGGCTCAGTAATTTCCATCTCTTCATTACCAGATATTCATAATTATGGCTTCATCATTGATACTTCAAGTCCTTGTAAGCTTATGTTTGTGCCACCTTTTCAGGGGTCATTTCTATTTTGTCAGTATAAGACTGTTGTCCATTCACCAACCCTTACCCTTGTTTTAAGTATGTTAATAAACATTAAATAACCATTGTCACTTGGTATTAATCCAACAGCTAAAGCTAACACCTCCTTCCTTCTTCATCCGTCTGTCCACCTGTCTATCCATCCACCCATCCATCCATCCATCCATCCAATTATTTACAAAAAGGATGATACACACACACATACACACACACAAAATGTGATTGTTGTGATTGGTTTAATATTCCAAAAGGAGAGCTGTTCAATATAATCATATAGGGTAAGAGAATGAGCCACAGCTAGAGGGCTTCTAGGAGAAGAGGATCGAGACCTCCAACCTTCACACTCTAATTCAGAACTGCTGCTACAGTTTGGTATTTCTTTGAATAATTTTAGGGGTTTTTAAATATTGAGTAGCAATTCAGCTTTTTTCTTTTTCTCTTTTCACTTTAAGCAAGAAATTAAACTTTCTTCAGTCCTCATTATCAAAATTATATCATTGCATAGCTGAGATTATTGATGTTTTTCCCAGCAAAAGTTGAATTCCAATTTCTTAATTTTTCTAGCTCTAGGTTTTGCATCATATACCCTGCATATGTTAATTAAATAAAGTGTTGGTATATAAAAAGGACTCCTATTTTGAGAGAGATGGGCAGTTCAGAAATGTGAAAAGTTTAAACAAACAAATAATCTCAGTGCATTCCTTTTTTCATTTAGATTAATTTGGTTGTTCCATATCCTATTTTAACTGTTGTGTCCTGGTCATCATCAGTTGTCCAATAAATAGGTCAGATACTCCTTACTTTTAAGAGATATGTGTTGTGGCCCAGCAGGAGCCGTTGGAGCTGCCGATGGACTCCGATAGCGAGGACCCCTATGAGTCTGCTATGAAAGATGTGGAGGACCCTGGGCAGGATTCAGACTCAGAGCAAGGACCAGAGAGGCTGGTTGGCCACCAGGAGGCACCTGAGGCATGGAGCAGTGGGGAAGATCAAAGGGAGTTTGTCCCTGACGCCAGGCAACGAAGGGCGGAGAAATGGAGGCAGCAGTTATGGAGACAGACTCTTAAGAGATAATCAAGCCCAGGGTTGTGGCTTGGCCCCTCCCAAGAGAGTATATAAGAAGAGACTTTGGGAGGAGTCCTTATCTAGTCTGCCTTGTGTTCCCGTGTCTGTTGGAGTCTGGGTTGCTGCCAACGACTTGCCAGTGAGTCGTGTTTGGGCTTTCAGCCAACAGGATTATAATTGCTGTGAATAAAGAGTGGCAAACAGCTAAGCCTGTGTCTGCGTTCATTACCGGACGGAAGGAGGCCAGAACAGATGTGTATCTTTGGGCAATATAAATGGTGAAATGCCTCAGTGTAATAAATAAAAAGAAAAAACAGACGTTGTTTTATAACTTCCTTTTTTCTGTCTCTGCTTCTGAAGCCAATGAGAAACCAGATTCACTTTGCAACAAGTTACTAACTTATCAATTGCAGTGGTTCACTTAACAACTTGGGCATGAAATGTCATAAAATTGGGGGGGGGGAATCACTTAATGTCTCACTTAACAACAGAAAATTGTGTTCATAAGTCAAGGACTATGCTGAAGTCTAGATGACAGATGCTCAAGATGAAATTTATTTCGTTTCTTGAAATCAAAATATATTACCTCTATTGGATTCCATATTTCCACAATTTATTATGCAATGCACTTGGTTAAAAATGAAGTAATATAGCAAGTCTTCTTCGTGGCACGACAAAACCGCGCTACGCAAAATAGCGGAGATTAAATCGCGTCGCTAAAGCCGCGACGTCATCACCGCGCATCATCACCGCTGCGACAACAGCGCAGCGACAGAAGGGCGTTCTACATGCTTCGTTCTTTGCCTCCAAAGGTAGCCCTCCTCCTCCAGCTGACAGCGGCAGTGGGCACGGGGCAAAGCGGGCTGCCCAGCAGCAGCAGCCCGCGGGAAGGGTCCAGCTCAGCTGCAGGGGGCAGCAGGAAGCCCGGGGGGGGGCTGAGCGGGGCCGGCGGCGGCGGAGGAGGAGGACGCAGCAGCGGCGGCGGCTGAGGCTCTCCCGGGGCCGGCGAAGCGGGCTTGCCCGGCGGAGGCAGGCCGCCCTCTTCTTCCTCAACAACATCTCCCTGGACGGGCGGCCGCCACCGCCGGGCAAGCCCGCTTCGCCGGCCCCGGGAGAGCCTCAGTCGCCACTGCTGCCGCGTCCTCCTCCGCTGCCAGCGTCGGCGGCCCCGCTTGGGCCCCCCGCAGGCTTCCTGCTGCCCCCTGTGGCTGAGCTGGACCCTTCCTGCGGGCTGCTGCTGCTAGGCAGCCCGCTTTGCCCCGTGCCCGCTGCCACTGTCAGCTGGAGGAGGAGGGCTACCTTTGGAGGCAAAGAACGAAGCATGTAGAACGCCCTTCTGTCACCGCGCTGTTGTCACGGCGGTAGGGTCATTATTTTCTTAGCGCTTCGGACGCCGCGGATTTGCCTCCGCACTTATGTCGGCGCGGATAAGGGCATCGCGGTTTTGTGGTGGAACCAGTCTTCTTGACACAGCCATGCTGACTTTTGGTATTTAAGTATAAGTATAATCTTTATTGTCATTCTTCTTAAATACAACAAAATTGGTATTTCTCGCATTGCTTTCAAGATACTTACATGCAGATTACTGATGTAAATTATTCTCTGATATTATGCCAGATTGACTAGTTTGTACTCCCTAGATCTTCTTTTTTCTCTATTTTGAAGATAAAAATAACATATATTTACTTCCATTTTTGGCATTGTACCAATTCTTGAAGATTTTTTTTCAAAGGTATCATATAAAAGAGACTTGAATTCATTTAAAGAAACAAGGAGAGGTCTTGCTAGTCCTTTAGCAGAGTTGAGCTTTCCCCCTTCTTTCTCAGTGATGTTATTTCAATCAAAGTAATTCTTCATTGTTTTCTTTATTTATTGTAACTCAATTATTTTCAACACTATTGCCAGTTCAATCTGAGTAGGTATGAATACTTTTAATATACACTGCCATTTCTGTTCCTTTTCTATTCTTCTGCTTTTTTTCTTTTGAATGAATTGTGTTGTCTAATTGTTATATTGTTCCACCAGGTCTCTGTTATACATGTGAAATTATAGTTGCTTCCTGTATAATTAATTCAAGCTCATCTTTGTTTTTCATACTCAAAGCATTAGTATACAAATGAAGGCCAAAACATTCAAGAGCCAATAAATATTTTTCCAGTGTATTCCATTGATGATATCCACTGAATGATTTAATACTTTTGTGATATTCCTTCCTCACTGTATAAAGCAAAGCATTTCAAGTCAACTATTTTTCGATAAGGCTGATCTTAAAATGCTCGTATTCAAACTTAGAATCTTCAGCCACAGATTTTTACCAGTCTTTGTGACGAGCAGGCATCACCAAGAAAATTCATTATTGAAATGAAAACCTTGATTTAATGAACTGTTTATGAATAACCTGTGAAAAGCAACCCTACATTGTTTCTGAATTTATGTAATTCTATATATGTATTTTGCATAATTGTGCAATTAATGTTTTTTGTAATGTAAGAATCTTAATAAAATCATGCAAAAGACATAAATCAACACAAATAAAGATATTAGTTGTGCTATGACACAAATGCTGTAAATTACAACACTTGTCCAAATTGCTTAAGAAAACACTGGACACTGTGGATGTTTAGAGAATGAATGTTTTGTCATTTTAAGATTCTTGGTGCTTTTTAGGCTGATTTTTTTATACTGTTTCTTTAGCTGATTAGTGAGCCCTTTTCCTGGTTTATGATCTCACTATTGACTAATATGCAGTACATCATTATTATATGATTTGTATTTTTTAAAAAGTACACCCTACTTCAAAATAATTTATTTCTCAGAAATAGCATTGAAATCTTTAGACTAGACTAGACTAGACTGGACTGGACTGAACGACTGGAATAGCTTTATTGTCACATTGAATATTCACTAATTGGCATACATTAAAATGATTCATTGCATACAGCTCTCAAAAGGTAACAACCTCCAATATACTTCAAAATAACATCTAATAGCTCTTCACTGAGATCTTCATTAAGGAAACTACTAATTTCACCCTTCAAATTGATCTCACCTATCATTATAATACCGAAGGTTACACATTTCAGTTGAATTAGTGCTTGAGAATTACCAGGAAACATGGAGTATCTCTGATACAGTGGTTCTTGGAATTTAATACTAGAACATTTCATTACCTACTGAGGCCATTAATTGAATCACATGCAAAATGTTCTTTGCCAATAAGGTACAGCTTTTCACAGTGCTTATAGCCAGTTTTGACAGTGAATACCTAGAATGCATTTTTGTAAGGTTCACAAGTGAACTGTCCAATTTTATGCTTTTCTCTCTATTGCCACAGAAAAGACCAAGGGCTGTTTACAGTCCTATTGGGACTTCTCTGGACTGAAATTGCTTTGACAATCTACGTTTATTAAGGGATTTTTACTGGAAACTTTCATTACAGCCTCTCAATTTCTACTGGGGATTAAAGATCATTTATATTCCTTGCAATAGGTACTCTATGGACCTCATGATCAGAGCCTTGAGACTCACTGATGACAGAGATAAGCTGTCCAGATTCTTAGTCACAGCTGCAGAAGCAAACCCCTTTAACTAGGCTTACTTTTAATGTCTCAGAGCCCTGCTGAGCCTGTGCAAATCAGAGTGTAATAATAGCATCTGCAGCCATTTAGCTTCTCCTTTTGTGATTTCCATCATTATCATGCTGTTTGCAAACTTCAGCTAGAAATGGGCTATGAAAGAGGAGAACTCAGAGAGATAAAGAACTCAAAAAGTATGTCAAATTCCATTGTAAAGTTGTGCTAATGGATTCTTATCTAGCAAATGAAATGCCACGACAATCCACACAATCTTAAACAATATTGTATTTTGATTGATACTGGAAAGATGCAGAATTGGAGCTCTCACTAATCCATTGCATGCATTTAGAGGAAACAAAGGAATATTATCAACCATATACACAAAATGAGATGGATGATGGATATTTAGGTATAGATACAAATAGAGGGAGTTGGAAAGGGGTTTTTTACAGGCTGTTGCAGTCTAGAGTAGAGTAGGGTAGGGTAGGGTAGGGTAGGGTAGGATAGGATAGGATAGGATAGAATAACAGAGTTGGAAAGGACCTTGGAGATCTTCTAGTCTAACCCCCCATGCTTAGGCAGGAAACCCTATACCAGGGGTGTCAAACTCATGGCTCGAGGGCCACATGCATCATGTGCTGGCTCTGTCCCTGCCTGGTTTAGCAAAGGGGGGAAGTCCCGATACGTCACGTGACAATGCCATGACACTCCTGCCCTATACCATTTCAGACAAATGGTTATGCAATCTCTTCTTAAAAACTTCCAGTATTGAAGCATTTACAACTATAGATTTAAAGTGTATATAGTCTTGATCAGTGGTGGGTTGCAGGCGGTATGCCCCGGTACGGGTGTACCAATGCCTGCTGGGAGCAGCAGGCACCCTTTTGGTATGGTGCTTACGAGGGCCCACCTGCCCGCTCGCGTTCCTCAGCTGTATTTGACCCAACCTGGCCATTTGCGCACATGCACGCAGCATACAACACTCCGTTGAGCAGCTGGAGCATTGCGTCTGTGAGTGCACATACATGCGCAGCATGCGTGCACATGGTGGACACCTGGCCCCTGTGTCTTGATTCAGAATAAACTTTTTGTTGTTATTATGAACTGACATTGCCATGGTGGTGCAGTGATTGGAATACAGTACCACAGGCTACTTCTGTTGATTGCCT
The DNA here is from genome assembly GCF_051295495.1 of Thamnophis sirtalis. Taxonomy (NCBI): domain Eukaryota; kingdom Metazoa; phylum Chordata; class Lepidosauria; order Squamata; family Natricidae; genus Thamnophis; species Thamnophis sirtalis. Next base: position 34,080,228 of record NW_028261388.1, on the reverse strand, counting down.
TCAGTTTGGCAATTCATGCCTCACTGGCTGAAGGTTGACTCAGCCTTCCATCCTTCTGAGGTCGATAAAATGAGGACCCAGATTGTTAGGGGCAATATGCTGGCTCTCTACACTTAGAGATGGCTGTAAAGCACTGTGAAGCTGAATATAAGTCTAAGTGCTATTGCTATTGTTTAGAAAATGGAGACTGCTTTTAGAAATTCTGGTAGTAATTACTTCATTGGTTCACTAGTTTTTTTAAAAATACTTAAAGACATTCACATCATTCCACTAGTCTAAGAAAAATATTAAACGATGACAGAAAGAAAGAAAAAAACAGTGAGTTCTATCCATACTGCTTTCTAAAGAAAAACCTCCAGGATTCATAATAGGGAAGAGTCATTAGAACCAACCAAAATAACACAAATGAGTTGGAAGTTGCCTAGAGCTCTTCCTCAGGCAACATACTGCATAGAGGAGAATATTAGAGAAGCAAGCAAAGCAGGCAAAAAAAAAATGAAGTTTGGATACAATCTCAAGATGAAGATTTAAATCTGATTTGAATTCTGAATTATTACAGTGAATTAGAAATGCTTTAAATAGGGAAAACAATCTTTTTTCCCCTATTTAAAGCATTCTGTTGACTCAGAACCAAAAGAGGATAATTCTCTAAAACAGTTTTTCTTCTCAAGCCCATTGCTGCTATAGGTGAGATTTTAGCTGTGGTAAAATCCATGACAGGGACACATACCTTTTTAAAAAAATCATAAAAATATATTATTTAGAAAAAGAGTTCATAGAACAAGAGTATATGTATTATATTGGATATTTTTTATAAAGAAGTTAAACTATTTCCTTGTTATGTTTGTAATTACAAAAGTTTTTTTTAATACTGCCACATGTGGCAACCTTATGCTTACTGTCTTCAACCCAATTGCTTTCTTCTCTCATCTGAGAACATATTTTTATAATTGGGGATGAAAGGCCTATTATTTATCTTACTTTAAACTTACAAATGTATATGGACATTTTTTTAATATAAATAATTTACATATTGTCTGCTACCAAAAAAAGTCATCTGGACCTTGGCATAATTTTATAATTGATGTGTAGACCTAATGACCCATCCACCCCATCAGAGCTGTGGCTCCCTCTCTCTTTCCACTTTTCCATCTGTGCTGAAGGAGAAAATAAATGGCCCATGGTTGATAATCAAAAGAACCACAAGGATGGCTTCCTTTTGTTCTGAAAACAGCTGGGAAAGAAGATTGATGATGGCTGCCCTCAGGAGAATATTCTGCAGATGGGGCCACATAACCAACCAATTGTATACTAATTAAGTTGACATCACAGTCCTCCACATCTTTTGCAGAAGAGCTGAGTTTCAGAAAAGTTCATCCTTGATGCTTAAGTTCATTTTTCTGCTCTCAACTGAGGATCACTTTAGATTTACTTTTCTCATTAGATGCTACAATGAAAGTGTATTCCTATTTCAGTTCACTAGTTCATTATATATGTCTTTTCTTTCACTATTATTTTAACCTTACCATATATATTTACTTCAAAAAGTACAAGAACATCAGGAGTGTAACACAATGATGTCAAACAGATAATAATTTAATTTTCCAAGCTATTTCTCCCCTAATATTTATTGTATGTCCGACTTATGACCATTTTTGAAAAATAATTAAATCAGTTGGTAAACAAATGTTTCTGGCTGGTATCTTTCTACTTTTAAAAAAAAAACACCTGTGTCAGCAGTGTTGAATATAAATTAAGAAGCTTTAACAAGGCTTTGAGAGGAACTTTGTTCTCTTAATATAAAGTGGCATAGAGCTATAATTTAAACATGAAATTCTGGAAATTTGTCTAATAATCATGATATATCTCTGATCACAATTAACTACTGACCACATCAACAAGTTTATATGTGCCAACTAATTCTATGCATATTGTGAACATTTATATACCGTATTTTTTTGGACCATAAGACATACCTAGCATTTGGAGATGAAAACAAGAAAAAAAAATCTGCCTTTGCCTCCTAGCAATTTGCCGCGTTGAAATTGGTGGTTAGATCAGCCTCCTGGAATACTGCCTATCAGCTGTTTCAGACTGTGGGAATCACTGCCTATTGCTGCCACCACCTATTGCTGCCTCCGCGTGTCCAGTTTTCAGCCCCATTTTTGGCCTCCATTTTCAGCTTCCCGTTTCAAGTGGTGGGGATTGCCTCCACCTATCCCCACCACCTATCCCCATCGCTTGGAACAGGCCAAAAATGTAGCATGCAGAGGCTAAAAACAGAACCCATAGAGGTCAAAAATGGGGCACACAGAGGCGCGACGATGGGCAGCAATGGCGGTGATCCCCACAGCCTGGAACAACTGATAGGTGGTATTTCAGGAGGCCGATGCAACCACCAATCAGCTGCTCATGGTAAATCAGGCTCTGCTGAAGCTGACCAGGCTGTTTGCTGTTTGCTGCAAGGAGGCAAATTGTTCCTTGCAATTTTTGCAAGAGGTGGGGCTTTGGCAAATTAGCTCTATAAAACACACAGACATTTCCACCCATTTTTGGGCAGGAAAAAAATGTGTCTTATACACCAAAAATACAGTAAATAAGTTTACTCTCCCTTCAGATATTTTCTGTATGCAAATATTTGAAGGGGGGGGAAACTAACTTAGTACCATAAATGGTATTTGAAGTGAATCTGGAAACACAATCTTGTTTTCCCTTTATTCATTATGTCTCTATCCATAAAGATCATGTCTGAGAAAGTGTTTTTAGGCTATGATGTACTTAATTTAAAATAACAATGGATTGGTATCAAATAACTCTCAGGTTTAAGACTTAAACATAATGTGAGAGATAAACTGATGTTGGTCAATATAGAACCTGCTTGACTTGTAGGTAGATTTGAAACTTATAATGAATTCTCTTATATATTTTCTCTTTGAACCATATGAAGCTAGCAGAGAAGCTTCAGTTCACTGACAGATAACAATATAATGAAAAATGAATAAGGAATAACTTTTATGGCAGTATAATGAAAACCCTTTGCCACATTGAAGCTAAGGTAAATGCAAGAACGTCACAACTCATCTGTGAGAGTTTCAAAAAGAAGGCAACTTCAGTGAATTGACCTTGAAAAGAATTTCTTTTCTATCAAACTGGATGGTGGGTGATAAAAAGAATGGGGTTTTGATAACAAAATGGAAATGGCTTGCGACTGTCTTCCTTTGGATTGGTTTGTCAAATTTATAGTCCAACTACAGCCTCATGCTTCCCACTGAAATATTACTGAAGTCTGATCCTGCTTAGCTTTTTGAGTTCAGCTAATTTGCTGTTGCCATTTCTCTGGACACTGTATTAAAGATATATTTTTCACTAGATAGATTGAAAGAGTCCATACAACATGCTAAAACATGATCCAAATTAATTCTATATTCATATAATATGTTAAGCCAAGTACTATACAGATTTATAAGATGATTTAATGTTCTGGTCTGCTCATCTACAGAGCTGATATGAGTCTGATTGTTCTGAATTCTCTCTACTTCATCCTCACCCTTCTGTTCCAATTAATCAGAAAGGCTGTTACCTGAGTTACTCCAGAATATTATCTTATTTTAGGGTTTAAAAAACTTTCACCTTCTTATGCCTAGATTACATTACTTGAAGATCCATCAAGGTCTTATTTCCCTTGTACAATTAATTGATTGCATGTTTCATACAATTTGCTAAGACAATGGCTGGGTTGCCACAAATGTAGAATCTTATCCAATCCCATTTTAGGCTAATTTAGCATCTTCTGTGAATCTGGCTCACATTTTTTCTTTAGCAGCCTGCTTACAATAGACTATATTTTCTAGATATTCTAGTTTAATCCCTTCCTTGTTATGCTTTAATCAGAGGTGTCAAAGGCCTGTGGGCCGGATCCGGCCTGCATGGTGCTTAGGCCTGCCCTGCAAAGGATTGGCCCACGGTGCCTCTGCCAGTGAAAAGGGGGTTAGGGGAGGCCGTGTGCGGCCCGCCAGGGCTCTATTTTCTGCTGTGATGGCTTCCTGCGAACGGGCTCTGTTTTCATTGGCAGAGGGCTGCAAGAGACTATTACAGCTGAAAATGGAGCCTTGATGAGTGACATCAAGCTGGCCATGCCCCACCCTGTCCATGCTCTGGCACCCTGAGGTGAACACAACCCTGATGCGGCCCTCAATGAAATCAAGTTTGACACCCTTGCTTTAAATGGACTATGAAGCATTGAATTGATGAGTACTACTGAGAACTAGACGTAGCTCTTTTAAAATTTATCTTAATGTCTCAAAAAGATATTTTTCCAAGAAGGATGATAAAATGAAATCTTGCTACATATTTTATTTACAAAAAAAAAACATTGCAAACTTAACCAGGATTATGATCAATCATACTTCCCAAACATTCCTTTAAAAAGCTTCCTTCAGGGGACTTAAAGGAACTTTGGAGTAGTAGCATCCCCCCCTCCCACTCAGATCTGCAGTTATGAGGCAAAGATTAACTCCTTCTCCACAAAGTGTTATTAACCTTGATTAGTAGGAGATACCAGTATGAGCATAACAAGACATAAATGCCTGCACATCAGTGGTGGGTTTCTGCCAGCATTACTGCCAGTTTGGTGCATGCGTGTGCCTGACATGCGCTTGCACATATGCGCAGTTGCCTATAAATAGGTCTGTGCATGCGCAGAACATTAAAAATGTAAAAAAAAAACATTCTTCCTATTTTAAATTTTGTTTTCCTTCCTTTAGTTTACCTTCTCTTGTATACATTCATCAATGCCTGAATGCATTTTATTATTTCACATGAGACTTTAATCTAATCTATCTAGACTTTCCTCTGAAATGTTCCTAAGTGTTTTCTGGGCATATATTCACATCTAGCTTTGAAAAATAGCATTCTGTATGATCTAAAGGACATCAAATAGGCAGAAAGGCAATGGATGAAAAAAAAAGAGCCATTCTGATTAATTGCCCACATAATTCTTTCTCATCAAGTGGCTTATCCTTGGGAATAGTCAATTCCCCAAAAGCCCCTTTGGCTTGCACATACCAGTCAATCCACACAGGACTACAGCCTTGGAATAATTGTTGTTTCAGCAGATGTTTCCACTTTTGAGATAAAAGGTACTGTTATTCAACTTCTCTTTGTACAATAGTATGTCTACAGTATGAATAGTTCCATGATTTCTTTTCAGAGTCCAGAGATCTTTGGCTGTTAGGATTATTTAGGCAAATTAATATCTATTGCAGCAACTTCACCTTGACTAACCTTTCTACATTTCCTCCCACACAACTTTCCTTCTTCCGTGTATACACCACAGTTAAAGACAACTGCATTATGTTAGAAAAAGCAAGTCATCTTCATTATATTTAAGAACTCTAGGGCTGTGCTTCTAGATGTTCTGTCAGTTGATGAGTGTGTTATGAAGAAAAGAGCAGAGGGATTTTTACTGGATTATTTTTAAATTAAAATAGTCTCCAATGCTTTATTTAAGGTGGATTAATTAATGTACTGACTTGAGAAAAATGCCAAGATGTTATGAGAAATTAATTTATTGGGAATCATTATTAACACAAGATGCTAAGCTGAAAGTTCTTAACAATGAACATTTTGTATCCAGTGAATACTTGATTATTAAGAAAAAGCTATCAGTGTTATTAGATTCCCAACACAAATTAAACTTTTAGAACCCCATCTTGAAAAGAACAGACCAAAAAAAAACCCCACCTTAGAAACAAATGGCAATATAAAAATATTGCTTGTCCACAATCACTGGTGAAAGCATTCCAAAATATTATTCCTGAAAATGACAGCTACAGTAATGCATTAATCAATTTCTGTTTAATATTGTCTATTTCAGGATACGTTTCAGAATGTTATCTATGCTCAGTAACTATGAGTTGCCTTGTGATTTGCCTTTTGATTCAGTAACAAAAGAATTAAGAAATTACATTTCCATCAGAGATCCCTATGGCTGACACCCTGATGACATTCAGGAAACTATTAAAAACCTGGCTATTCTCCCAGATTCTGGGACAGAGTGAAGGTTGAGCTCCTGCTGGATGTGTTTTCTTTCGTTATATATTGTTTACAGGTCTGTTCATTATTCTGTTTCTTTTGGAGGGGATTGTATTGTGAGAACAGTGAGAACAATCAACCAGTGAAACAGCTTGACTTCAGAAGTTGTGGGAACTTCATCACTGGAAGCTTTCAAGAAGAGACTGGACTTCCTTCTGTCAAAAATGGTGTACAGTCTGCTTGGGCGAGGGGTTGGACTAGGTCCTTTCCAAGTCTATTAATCTGTATCTCTGTATCTGTATTATTTACTTTTAATGGTTACCTTCCCAGAGTTACTGGGAGATGGATGCCTTGTAAATTGTGTGTGTGTGTGTGTGTGTGTGTGTATGTATGTGTGTATGCATGCATGCATGCATGCATGCATGCATTCATGTATTGTATGTATTTATACCCACCTTTATATTTTTTATAAATAACATAAAGCTGTGAACATATCCATTATCCTTCTCCCATTTTTCCTCACAATAACAACAACCCTGTGGCATGAGTTGGGATACAAATTATTGGCCCAAGGTCATCCAACTGGCTTTCATGGCTAAGGTGGAACAACTATGTATCTATCTATAAATAAATAAATAAATAAATAAATAAATAAATAAATAAATAAATAAATAAATAAATAAATAAATAAATAAATAAATAAATAAATAAATAAATATATTCTTTAAAGAAGATAGAGTCAATTTAGGACAATAAAACAGGGGTTGTATAATCCATTTCCCATGTGTCTACTGGTTTAAAAATAATATTTTACACATAATTCTGAACTGAAACTTCTCAAAAAAAGAACTTTTAGTTCACTTTGAACTAAGGCAATGGTCAGTTAGAAATTGCATAAAGACTTGTTAATAAAAATTTTGGGCACTTCATTGCCCAAGTATCTATGACGTTTTATTTGCTCGGAATTTCTCAGAGTGACATCAATTCAACTGCCATTCCAAAAGGGGAAAATCATTGCAATTGCCTTCTGAAATTTTAACATTCATCTCATGCCATTGTAATAACTATGTATATGCAAAAACACAGTCAGGAATATTTTGAACAGCCTCAAATTATAAAGTCTGTTTTTGCAAATAGTTGCCTAAGTCTATCCATCTAAACCTTGGCAGCCGTAAATGCTCAGGATGGGCAATTATATCTGCATGCTTCATTCATTTCTGTTAGAAAGAAATCTTACCAAGTTCATTTCTGAGGCAGGAATAAAATATACAGGCAGGTGCTTGAACCAATTATTTAAAAAGTGCAACATACAGAACCAATTATTTAAAAAGTACAACATACAGAATCAGCTGTTGGAAGTAGATACACAAGAGCCCCTTATATAGGGAAAAATTGCCTTTGTTCCTCAAAAGAGCCTATTGTAATGTATGATTTTGAATCTTTTTGTCATGATTATGGTGGGAAAACATATTGTGGGAGGACTTGATTTTCTTCCTATACTTCCAAAACATTTATTTGCATCGTTCTTCAAAATGATCAAAAAATAAAATAGTTCCTAAGCATGAAATCTTGTGATCCTTTTTAAACAACCTGCAATTTGTTTCATACTTTGAAAGTGATTGGTGTAGCACAATTTGCTTAAAATACATGAATAAAATGCTTCTCGGTTGTCTGTCCATATTCTGTAGCTTTTAAAGAAATAAAATAATCAGAATATCCAATATGTCCAGGGGCATCTTTGTTTACCAGCTTGCCAAATTCAATGAGTGTCAGACAATCTAGTGGTGTTCAGCTGGAAGAAATGTGTTATACAGCTGGTAAAGCTTAGAAATATGGAGATAAGTGAAAACAGGAAGGTCTTGTACAGGAGGAAGTAGAGGAATTTGTATTCCTTGTTTATTTCTTGTTTTATCATGCTTGGAGCACAGCAATAAAGGGAAGGGAAGAGAAATCAAACAGCTTTGCTCAAGGAAAAGATTGTATCTGTTCAAGAAAAGTAGCTATAGTCTTAATCATGATTACTTCAAAGTCTTTCATCTCTTCTTTGAAGAAAATTGTAGACGAGGGAGTGGTGAGTGGAAGATAGAAGACAAACACTTTTGCCTTGTTGACTAGTGTAAATTGAACAGAAGATCAAGTACAAAACAATAGAGGCTCCTTCTGTTTAGACAACTGTAAAAAGAGTTCTTTCATTTGCTCTTTGATGAATGGCCCAGGCCAATTTCATACATGAGGATCAATACCTATTTCCTGAGACATTTATTTGGGGATTTAACGCTGCCAGTTGAGTCCTGCCTAGGGAGATAGTTTTCCTTTCAAAAATTGTTTCAACTGGTACTTTTTTTTGGGGGGGAGGGCTATTCTTCAGTTCCTTTAATAAATCTCCATCATTTCTTTGTATCCCTTCCTTTCTTATTATTATCACAGAGTTTCAATGATGTACAGCAGCTGTATTTTAATAAAATATCTTTTTCAGAGAGGTTTCAGCATATTAAGTTGGAGAAGAGGGGAACATCAAATTATCACATGCTTAGATTTCTTTTTTATGTTATCCTCTGAAATCATGCACACAATAAATGCATACTGTGAGATGGATTAGTTTAGGTGTTGCTGCCTGTCTTCTATATAAATCCTGCTTCTTCTCCAATTACTGATTTTGAAAAAAACAGAATAGCAAGATCAATTTATTCTTTCTTAATGTTTTTTTAAAAAAATATTTTAACATATCGTTAGCTGCTCAGAGTTTCACATGTGGATGGATGAATTCATTTAATAAACAAATAAAAATTTATATTTTTTGCTTATTTATTTAAGGAATTTTAATGCTACTTCAACCTTTAAAAGACCTCAAGCAGCACTCAAAGGGCAACAGCAACAATCCAGGGTAATCTCTAGGGCACATAAAACAATCTATCACAGTACCATGACTAATTTTTTACGTCTGGTGTGGGTAGCTTGGCTGTCAACTTCATCTCCCTGATCAGGTCTCAAAGGTCTTCTTGGCAGATGGCATTCACTGATCATTATAGTTGGTCTGATTGGTTGGTTCATTCAATCTGTTTCTGATAGGTGGTTTCAAACATACCCAAGTAATATTGCATGTGTAAATAAACCTGTAACTAATGCAATTTCTGAAACAGAAGTATTATGTATTGGCAATTGTTTTTCCTATGAAAGTGAAAGTTGGTTTTTGAAGAAATAGGACAGAAACAGAATTGGTATCTTTTCCTTTTGGCATTGGATGTGACTATTGAAAAATAGCATGGATGAGTGAGAAAATAAATGCATCATTGGAAAAACAACAGTCCACAGTTCTTGTTTAATTTACAAATGACCAAGCTTAGAAATAATATTTTTCTACACATTTTGTGCAGCCTTAACTGTTTGGAAATTTATAAAAAGGGGGACTATCAAGAGCAAAGTCAATAGACTCAGTTACATTGCTACTGGATACAGCTTTGGGAGAGCTGAAGACTGGGCTAGGGACAAATTATCTGGAGAAAATCTATCTGGTTATTCAGAGCTAATACTTAGTGGCATATAATCTTCATTATATCTTTTCTTGTGATTTTCTTTTCTTGCAAAGCCTGCAGTGGTGAGAGTTTATAATTTTTAGTACTAAATTACCCTTGTGAATCCAAATGAAAGACATTGGCTCAAATGTATTATTTTTCAAGAGTTTTGACTAATCAAGTTTAAAATATCTAATTAATTTTTCCACTTTTTTTTCTTATCAGGCTTTGGCTATTCCCATGAATCTTAAAGAGATATTTTCCCCATGTAGCTGCTCTGCTCACTTCACTCTCGTAGTGAATTAAAAAAAAAATACTAAGCTTCTTGTCATAGAAAATGTTCTGTCTTGCATTTTTGTAAGGAAGAAATACAGGGGTTGGGATTTTAACCTCCCATCACAATGAAGCCTTAATTTTTAAATATTTTAAATGCTTTTACTTGTTGTGAGCCACCCAGAGTCCCTAGAGAGTGGGCGGCATTCAAATCCTATTAAAGTTTAAAAGTTTAAAGTTTATAGTATTTAACCAGAAATATTTTTATTTCAATAGAGCTACCAATATGCACTGCAAAAGTCTAAGTGATCACTAGGTGATAGCAAAGAGACAAAAAGCCATTTAACCCACAGAACCCTGCCATCTAGTGGTAATTTGAATTTTTGCAGGTGAGATATACTAGCTGAATATTTTACATAACATCCCCTCAATATTGTGGGGAATCTGTAATAAGAAAGAAAAAACAGTTTAGTTTGGAATATGTTTCAATCTTTAACAATGGTTGCATTTTTCTTGGACTTTTTCAAAGACATCCTGGAGTAAAATATTACCAGATAAAATCTGAAAATCAATACACACTTTGAAGATCTTCCTTTGTTCTTTGAGAGTCCATTTATGTTTGTTTTCCTTTGCCTTCTAAGGAGTTCTTCTATACATGCTCATTTGATGATCAATTTAGGTTTAGGTTTAAGTTTATTGGATTTATATGCTGCCCTTCTCCCAAGGACTCAGGGCGGCGTACAACATTAAAAAAACACATATTACAAAAGTTTTAAAAAATTAAATAGAATATCCAAAAAACAAACCCAATTTAGATTAACAATAACATTTTTAAAAGAAATTCGATTAAAATTAACAATAAACAATAATTTATTTTGTTTTGTTCAGGCCAGGCTGGCTTGCAGGAAAAGCCAACTTTTTAGGGCGCATCGGAAGGACCAGAGGTCGGGGATTATACGAAGCTCCAGGGGCAGCTCATTCCAGAGGGAATATTTCTTTTCTTCAGTGGTCAGAAGAATGATCATTTTTGCAACAATTATGGAGAAAGACAATTTGATCAGTGGACAAAAGAAAGAAGAAATATGAAGGATGGGTTTAGGCTGATTTTTTATTTATTTTTTTGGTCTTTTTGCTTATGACAAGTTTAAAGTACAATCAGTGCTATTGAAGTGTGTTGTGAAGCATGAAAATGGAGTTATGTTAATTATGCAAAGAAGGGATTATTATTGTTTACTCTTTATAAGGGATATCCAAACTTGTACATCAGTGGTCTGTTCCGGATCCCAGTGCAACCAGTATGGTGCAACGGGGCCCGGCATCCACCACATGAACGTGCGCAGCACATGCACACGTGCACACAGCATGCATATGTGTACTTACCATCTGTGATGCTCAGTGATGCCTTCGTAATGCTCCAGCTGCTCGGTGGAGTGTTTTGCATGAGCCATATGCTCCATGCACATGCACGCAAGCCCCGAAGAACTCAAATACCAGTAAGGAGCATGAGCAGGCGGGTGGGCCCTCTAGAGCACCATAACAGAACAGTACATGGTGCTCCCGGCAGGCACTGGTACACCTGTCCCAGGGCATACTGGTCGTAACCCACCACTGTTGTACATGCTTACTTGAAATATTGAATTTCTAGGCAGGCTATGTATTACAGATTTGGGCTACAAAAATCTGGATAGCCACAAGATGATAACAAATAATTAGAATTTTCTGCAATCCTATTGTGACTATACAGTTGCTTTAAATGTCAGCAATTATTATTGTGGTTTTGTAGAAAAGAGATTCATCTAAATAAATGCTTGTTATGATCTTTAATGTCTAAAACTTTTTTTTAATGAGGAACAGAACCATGATTGTAACAGTTACCTTTTAAATAGAAGGCTGCTGATTTGAAACTCAAAAAAAATTATGTACATATTTTGTATTTTTGAGCGTTTGTATAGACAGCTAGCATTTTTAAAAATAACATTATTACTAAATTTTTCAGTTTTCATCATGCTGTTATGGTCTTCCAAAAGTCAAAGCCAAATTTGGCCATAAACCTGAAAGCAACATATTTGGATTAAAAAGGGCTGTGGGTTGTTTTAGGCAATAGATTTTCATTTCATGCATTTATTTACAATGATCTGAACTGAAATTTTGAAAATCAGAATTTTGTATATTTCATGTGTAATTTGATGCCTTTGTCTGGGGGCGTTACATAGATTTTTTTACATAAAATTAGAACGTCTGTTGAAACCTTTCCTCAAATTAGACTGTAAAATTTTCTGTATGTGTTGGAACTGGTGCCATGAATCCTTTTTTTGAATTAGACTGTAAAAGTTTCTGTATGTAAACATAAGTGTGGAAGCTTTGTTTTTCTTGATCTGTCCCTTCAGAACTTCAGAGACAATGTAAGTGCTAGGAGAAATGAAAAAGGATATATGTATGCGTACACATGGTGCTACGTAAGTTAAATTGAAATAATCCTGTCCTTGCTGTTGCTTTGCTTCCAACCAGTGGGAAAAAAGGCCACTGGGAGATGATAATTACGGACTCCCAGGAGCTGCAAGGAAAGTTGAAACTCCATTAATCAGGCAAAAGAAACTGTTCCCTTTCTTTCTTTCTTTCTTCCAGAAAGAGAATTCCACTATTAGTTTTCTCCTGCCTTCTCCAATTTATTTTTCTTTAATCCCTGGTGCATTAAATAGAAGTTTTATAGGCAAACTTTTAATTGCTGTATTTTTTAAAGAGAGCAGAATGATTAATTTAAAGCTAAGCAAAAATGGCTTCTGTAAGCAATGCTGTGTGCAGTAAAATTGGAAGATATTCTCTCTATATTCTATGGTTGGTTGTGGAGTTTTCAAACAGTTTTGGCAAAACAGAACAAAAATCTATCAGAACATATTTTTCAGAGACACATCATATCATTTGATGTTGAATGTCAACATCATGAGAGGAGCAACAGGCCTAATACTGAAAAATATTAAGGCAGAATATTTCACTCAAGTCAGTGGTTTTTACAAGTAAACAATTTGGGGATTAAGCCATTCTTTGACTTATTTCAATTTAAACCTTTATTCATTTATTTTCTGCTTTATCATCCAAGAAGAAATTCAAAGCTGCTAATGGCATAAGAAATAAAATGAGAAAATCATCAGAACAACCAAACCATGGAAATAATTATCTGACAACCATAAACATATTCCTGTAACAGTGTGTCACTTCAGTATAACTAAAAAAACTGATTCAAAGAGCAAGCTTCTATATAGCAATAGCAATAGCAGTAGACTTATATACCGCTTCATAGGCCTTTCAGGCCTCTCTAAGCGGTTCACAGAGAGTCAGCATATTGCCCCCAACAATCCGGGTCCTCATTTTACCCACCTCGGAAGGATGGAAGGCTGAGTCAACCCTGAGCCGGTGAGATTTGAACCGCTGACCTGCTGATCTAGCAGTAGCCTGCAGTGCTGCATTTAACCACTGCGCCACCTTGGCTCCTCTATATCCTGTAGGAACCAAGAGAAAAAACAGATGTAACATTAATGCTACAAAACCAACATCAGAGATTAATTCTGAAACTATTCCCAAACTTGTCACATCAAATGGTTCCATGTTTGTATCTTTTCTATAATGAAAGACTTGCAGTTGTTCCCTATCGTTTTCAAGCCACAATTCGGTTTGGCTACATCAAGGACCATCTCCCCCCCTCTCTCCCTCCCTCCCTCCTTCCCTCCCTTCTTCCCTCTCTCTCCCTCTCAGCAAATCTGTGGAAATTGGAGAGAGATCAATTGGATGAAAGCAATTCCCTGCAGTTTATCACTTTCATAAATGCATTGTGAATTTACATGCATTTACAAAAGTGGTGGGCGGAATAGAAAGACAAAAATTAAGCATGTTTAAATATTTAATATTAATTAATTAATTTAATTAATTAAATATTTAAAGTCTAAAAAAATCTAATTGATACAGTCTTTAGACTTGTCTAAAACTTTGAACCTCCATCTGGTTCTTTGAATGAAGTTTAGATCTCATAGAAAAGGAATTACCATTGTATGCAACACGATAAATGTAAATGGGGTAGGGAAAAGAAATAAGCCACCCTGTTTTTCAGAAGGTGCCATTTATACTATTTACTTACATGGCCTGGCTCATTCACTCATTCACTAAAACAATAAAAAAATGTTGGGATCATTGAAACATTCTTCCTTTCCAAATTATAGACAAATTAATTAACTTTGTTCAAAATAATTTTACCATGTTGCTGTTGTATCTAAAGACAGAGGTGAAACAGAAAGAAACAGCACAGAGTAAAATAAAATCTTCCACCACATTGTTTTTGCAATAATTATCTCGAATTAGGAAAATTGTGTTGGCTGCTAAATATTAACAGGGGAGGGAATGAGTCCAGAAGTAATGAGTATTTGTATGATGTCCAAAGGAAATTTTCAGTGCCATTACAGCTTGGAGACAACATTAAGAAAGGAGTAGAAAAAATACAGGAATAAATTGAGGCTTTATTTTGTAGCTAGCTTCCTAACACCCTCATATATTTCCACATTTTTTAAATAAGTTTTAATTGAACTGGCAACTCTATGCAGGGCATAACTGTGCCAGCAATTTCACATAATGGATATTTCATTCTACTGTATGTGTGATAGTAACCTTACTACCATAAGAAAGGAAGAATAATTTGTCTTTATTCCATTCCAAAAGAACTTTAACTTGCATCCAACTAAACATTTCATTAAATGTGTTTGCAGTGACACCATTAAAAAAAACAACTAACTGTAGGAAACAGTTTTAATCAGTACTGTAGCATGAAGTGTTGGTGAAGATGATGGGACTTCCTGAGATGCTAAATTGACTTCTTTGATCAGAGAAAAGATATCTACATTTATTGCTGACAGTAAACCCCTTATGGAATTTTTGTAGGAAAACAGAGAAAATGAATGTTTGATTTATGGTTCTGAAATAGACAGACTAGAGTATAAAAAGAGAGCTATGATGTAACCATAGACCAAGACAATTTATAATTGTGCTTATAACTGCTGTAAATAAGATGAGAAGCTACTGTTTTGTACCTCTCTCCCCCTAATTTTATGTTGCTTTCCTCTTTTTTGCATTTTTGTTTTCTCTTTGATGTTTTCTTTTTCTTTCTTTTACATTTATATTAGTTTACATCAGATTTTACTTTCCTTTTTTCTTACTGTACTGTGTTTCTGATGAAAAATTCCTGCCCTTACATTACAATTAGCAATTAAAAATAGCTCCAGTTTGAACCAATGGGACTATTTCTCTCATAGTTTGCAACATTAAGTTGTTTCTATTAGGCTCATAGGGAGGAAAGAGGACTTAAACAGCTCCACATGCTGCAGACCCATTAAAAATCTGTGATCACAAGCCATACAATTAATGCAAATTGTAATTAGGTTTTGAGCCAGTGAGCAAGATACTATGTTCTGTGGGGTATTTTGCAAACCTTTTGCTTTCTTCTGGAGTGTGTCCCAGATATTGAATGGACAGAATACTAAAGAGATGTACTAGGCATAAGGATGTAAAAGAAAAACTTCAATAAATATCCTGAATTGTGTGAATGGACATAATCACAGCATACACCACCATACACAGAATCTTTCCCATGTTGGTTGTTTTCAGCCCAAAAAATTGGCAAAAGATTTGTTGTAGAAAACTTTATTATAAGCATTTGTAAAAATTCCATGCAGATTTAGGATATACTATAGTTGAAAGGGCCAATACCAAACAATGCATACTAATCTACTAATGTTGTAGTTTGGAGACACCATCTATCTCCAATCTGCAACACAGTCCTTCCAAAAGTTACAAGAAAGCTCCAGACCAATTTGTACCACTCAGTTGACCCTGATGACACAGATAAACCTCCAGGTGAATGACCCACTAAACTACCAGTATCAAACTCGCCATATCACATTGCTGTCACATGATGTTTTGTGAGGTTTTTCCCATTCGCAGAGCTGGGGTGGGTGTGGCTTGCATGTAACGCATGCGGCCCATAGGCCGCCAGTTTAACAGCCCTGCGCTAAAATAATGCAAATGACCAGCTGTCTGCAAGGAGTATAAATCTTTCCATTCCTCATCATCCAATCAGATTTGAAGAAACTTCTTGGATGAGAAGCGAAACATCTTCAAAGAAAAAACAGAAAGTCCCATTGCCTCTTGAAAAAAGCACGGTTTGGAACAACCATGACTGAGAATCTCCATAAGTAATACATACCAAAGTTAACTTAATCTACAGAGCTACTTGATGTAGGGTTAAGGCACTAGGCTAGAAACATGAGTTCATTAGACATGAAATTAGCAGGGTAACCATCTCTCAGCCATAGGAAGAAGGCAATGGCAAACCACTTCTGAAATCTTGCCAACTGCAGAGACTGTCCAGGAACCCATCAGAAATCAGAACTGATCTAAGGGCACAGATATTTATTTAACAGACTCAAGTTATATTATAGACTCTATGCATAAAAATACAAACAGGAACAGAATTCACAATAAGAAAAAATATAAGAAAATATATAATTTCACCACAAAAAAGACATTGCAGTTATGCATCCAAAATTCATTTCATCTAAACAACATTTTAAAAATTGATTCACTTAAAAAATAGAATGGGATAACATCTGAGTAGAAGCAAGAAAGAAACAGACCAGATTTACAGTATATGGATACTTCCATGCCGACTAACAGTGATCAACTCCTCCATGCTCTGATTTGTGTGCAAATTTTATCTCATCGCTTGATTCGTATTTAAATAAACTGTCTTGTGTTTCAGCTTTTAGATTAGACTGAAAGTGTCATTATAAGCAGGTGTCATCTTGATATTTTTTCTTTAGATTTGTTAAACGTAGCTCAGCACTTTATGAGGCAAAACCTACAAGAAGCAATTACTTACTTCCAAACTTTGAAGTCTAAATTTAGTCTGCTTGTGGTCTTTTTGACACATCACCAAACATACAGGGAAGCAGGAATAACCACAGGCAAAGAAGAACCAAGAATATAAGTAGCATAGGTAAGAATAAAGCTTCATTTTACATTCAAAAATGTATCTTGCTGCAAATTTTTTAAATTCTATCAGAACGTATATCCCACCCTTACTCATTCATACTATATGCATAGGAGATAAGCAATTTGATTGACTAATTGATTGATTGATTATGTGCCATCAATCCTAGAAACCACATATAGTAGGTATATTTCCATCTATCCATAAGCCGGTCTTCCAACGATGTACTCAATCCTAACATAACTGAGTCCGTCCACTTAGCTATTGATTGAAATCTTATCTTTCTTTCCACCATTCCCAGAATTAGAACTTTTTCCAAAGATATGGGTATTCACCAGTGGAGGGATTCAAATAATTTAACAACCGGTTCTCTGCCCCAATGACCATCTGGGTAGGTGGGGCTCGGTGGTCAAGTGACTGGGTGGGTGTGGCCAACTCAAGGTTACTCAGGTCGATGGGTGCTTCGCCTTAGCTGTTACAATGTAATAAGGGTTAACCGGAGAGGCAGTTTCTGTAAGCAGGTCAATAAAGATTAGGCTAGAAAGAACACCTGAATGTTTCCTTCCTGCCTTCCTTACAGGATTAGTCTTGTAAAGTGGAAAAAAACAAAAGGAGATTTCTTCCAACAATCGGTTCTCTGAACTACTTAGAAAGTTACCAACCGGTTCTCCCGAATAGGTACAAACTGGCTGAATCCCACCACTGGTATTCACATAGTGTATCTGAAGTGATAATTGTAGCGATTGATATCACAAGTGAGACTATAACCTAATATAATTTAAGGAAAATCACCTGGCATTTGTAATCCAAATATAATAATTGATTATATTCAAGAACATAGCCACTATTTGCTATAAACTACAGGTATTCCCTGGGTTACGAGCATTCCCTTAGCGGACGCTTGAAGTTACGTGATAAGTGGCCCCTAGCATTTGTGAACAAGTCCCAAAACTTGTTGGGATGAATGAATCTTTCAGCACCATGGCAATTGTTCACCCTTATGAACAACCACAGAGGCTCTGAAACATTCATTCTGCACGTTGTCAGCTGAAATGGAACTTCTGAGGGGCAGATCTGGCCCTCAGAAACTCTGTTTGGGAATCTAGAGGTCTTTCCCAACCCATTGCAGACTGAAATGGAGCTTCTGGGGGCCTGTATTTCATTGAGATATGCAAGCATAGTCCAAAATATTCCTTCACTTTGTTATTAAGGTCCCAAAGGTACTTTTTCAGGAAGCAACTGAACTTTCTTGTGTTTTTTTTATATTCCTTCCCTTCCCCACTATCCTGTCAGAACTGAAAAAGCTTCTTGGATGAGAAGTGAAACATCTTCAAAAGAAAAAACTGAACTGCCAACCTGAAAAAGCGCCTTTGGGACAATCATGATCTGAATAACTGAGAATCTCTATAGACTATTGTTATTAAGGGCTCTGCTATTTTAGGCTTCAAGGCATCAATGTTGGTAGTCAGTAATGTCTCTTGAATATAGAGTTTTCTTTCTCATAGTTAAAGAAGCTAGATAAAAGACTTCTAAGAAATCCTTCCACAACTGTCCTTCTTCAAATATCTAAGCTGCTTCATTTCTTTCCCTTGGAGAAGAACATGACATGGTCTCATCAATGAAAAAAAGAAATCAGAGAAAAAGAATGGTTCTGTACCAAACTAGCTTTTAACTTAGTTGCTGAAGATTACATTCAAGTACCTTTTCTAACAGAAGAGGGGTAGATACAAATCACAAGACATTTGTTGTTTGTTTGCTTGCTTGCTTGCTTGTTTTGCTATGATAAAGTTATGGAATATCCTTCCCAAGGACATTATTGAAGTGGTAATATAACTCTTTTGAATTCTAGCTAAAGTATGCTTATTCAACCAGATGTCTTCCAGATGTGTTGCATTTCTACTTACTTTTGGCAATGCAGCTTAACAAAATTAGGGCACTCAGTTGGGAAATGCTAGGCCACCGTTTCTCAACTTTGTCAATTTAGAGAAGTATGGATCTTAGTTCCAAGAATTTTGTGGGGGAATTCTGGGAATTAAAGTCCACATTAAAGTTGTTAAAGTTGAGAAACAGTGAGCTAGGCAAATATTTGTTATCCACTTAGTTATTTAATGTAAATATAATAACATGAATAATATCTTAGCAACTATGTCTCTCTCTCTCTCTCTTTTTTAATTAAATAGACAAACAGAGTATTCCTAATCATTGAAACACCTAGAAAATATGCCTGCCTGCAAAGGCCCAAAAGCCAGTCCCTTTATTTTTTATCAATCATTGACAAAGAATATAGTTGTCATTCTAAAACAATGATCACAAAGTTCTTTTCACTGACACAGAGTTTGGTAAACATCTCCATTGTCATGTAGCCGGCATGACTAAATGACAAAGGTGCATGAAGCACTGTTGCTTTCCCACGAAAAGTGGCTCCTATTTTTCTACTTGCATTTTTTTATGTGCTTTCGAACTGCTAGGTTGGCTGGGACATGTAACGGGAGCTCACTCCATTATATGGCACTGGGGATTTGAACCTCTGAACTGCCAACCTTTTTGATTGACAAGCTCAGAGTCTTAGCCACTGAGTACAACCTAGGACCCTATTTAGGATGAGTTTTATGTGTTTTAATAATATCTGATTTGGATTTGGATGTGATCTTAATAAACTTGCCTTCACAGAGTGTAATTTTACTAACTTAATCCCATAATGTAATTTGCATGATGAAAACAAGAAATATGCCACCATTTCCTTGAAAGAAAAGGTTTCATGTCAGAGAATTACTATTCCTGGGAAAAGTTCTGACGCAACTTTTCAAGAATATATTTCTGCTACAAGAAATGATTCACAGGATAATCCATGTTAATATGAGTCAACACTTACCCTTTGAAGCTTTTCCAAGGAAAAAAATGAATAGCAGAAGTAAGAAATATGGGGGCGAGGAACAAAGAAACCAATATGAGCTGTATGTACTAAACCAATGTGTGAGTTTTTATCACATATTTTTGCTTACGATAATGTATAAATCTAGCAATTATTGATTGAAAATTATGGATTATACATATTATGTCAGTGTAGTAATTGGATTAGTAATTTAACCAACAAATTTAAAAATAATGTTCTGGTAAAGTGAAAGAATAAGGGATTCAGTGGCTCAGTACCTCTGAGCTGGTTGATCAGAAGGTTGGCAATTCAGTGGTTCGAATCCCTAGCACCATGTAACAGAGTGAGCTCCCATTACTTGTCCCAGCTTCTGCCAACCTAGCAGTTCGAAAGCATGTAAAAATGCAAGTAGAAAAATAGGAACCACTTTGGTGGGAAGGTAACAGTGTTCCATGCACCTTCGACGTTTAGTCATGCCAGCCACATGACCATGGAGACATCTTCAGACAGCACAGGCTCTTTGGCTTTGAAACCAAGATGAGCACCTCCCCCTATATTCGGGAAAGACTAGCACATATGTGGAAGGAGAACCTTTACCTTAAAGTGAAAGGATATTATAATTAATATTATATTTCCTAACTATTATATCAGGGAATATAATAATACCATTGGAATTTGTTTCATTAATTTATATACGGTAATCTAGTAAAGATTGGAAGATTTTCAAAGTTTATATAAAGTTGTAGTTTTTTATTAGTAGTTGCTTATTGTTTCCTGAGTCCCTTATGCCAATTAATCTTTAATTTAGAGTACTAGTTTAGTTGTTCTGTTCAAACATAATTTCTCTATTATATTTTAATTTGCATATGATAATTGCACCTGTATTATATTTCTTATAAAATGTTCATTTACAGGCATTAGATATTTAAAGTTACCATTACTATTTCAAATAGTTGTAAATTGTTGTTTGTACCATAAGATTTTGTGAAATACATAAAAGTATCAAATTTTGTGTGAGCCACTGTTCTCTCCCTATCACAATCTACAAAAAGGAACAAATACTGACCTTAGATGGTTATTTTAAAGATGGTTAGCAAATTGTTTAGATTTTAAAAATATAATTAATTTTACAAAGGATATGTCTAGTTATTATCTATTGGCTGCAGTGTGAATTTGTCTTCAGTGAACAGAGATGGCAGTATGAATCCTTAGCATTCAAAGACAATACAACTCTGAATATTTGACACTAATGATTTTTTTGTCATCATACTGATTTTACTTTTGAAGATACTTGGTTGGCCGTTATATAAAGTAAATGGATGTAAATGTGCTTTTTAATTTGGTGAAGCTTACCTCATTTATGTATCAGGTAACAATTTAGATGTCAAAAAATGCAAATGAAATGATATGTACTGCTGATAATAAATTCTGTCTTCCTTAAAATTTTGCAGACAAGTTTTTCATGGATCCTGTACAGAGCAAACACAAAATATTGGCTATTGACAGATGGACATAAAAAGACATTTTGTCATTCCATCTGCAGAACAGCTTGCTAGTGTCATAGGCTTCTTCTTCATACTTTACTTAGCAACTGTTAGTTCCAGATAGTAATGTTTCCTATTATAAAGATCAACTGTCAAATCCAAATATACTTGCTCTGCAGTTCATTTGGTTTTGCTGCATGGTTATTTCAGGTACTATATTGGTTATTCTGGCTTCTTTTACATGAAGATACCTGTGTTCAGCTTTTAGCCATTGTATGTTTCATTTCCAGTTCAAGACTTGCCAGCAGCATGATGGTTGCATTATCCTTCTCTACATGCCTTTTATATTTCAAGTTTGTAGTTGGCTATACATAATTGTGTGGTCTCCTTTAGTTAATGAATGATAATTGCAACACACGAATGCTGGCCATCATAATCCTACGTATATTCAGTAACTGAAAAAATTCCATTAAGTGCAAATGAGCATGGCTTAATTTAAAAATGGCAGCTAACAAAGGGGGGTCCTCACACTTTCTCTATAGCTTATGGAGCAGGATATTCTCCAGGAGGATCTACTAATGCTTGTCTTGGGCTGCATCCAGTTGCCTTTTTAATCTTCTACATATTCCTAATTTCTTCCAGAATGGCAGCTAAATATAGCTACCTAATGAAGCTTTATGTGCTCTCCTGCCACTTGAGTTTCCTGGTTCCCAATGGGCTCCAGGGCTTAGGGACACCTGGCCTAAGGAATATCCCAAATAATCCTAACTGCAATACCAAATATCAATCTTTAGCACAAAAATGTATTCTCCACTATGCTTCCAAAAGAAGTTAGAGAAATACATTATGGAAATCTAGCTGTACACAAAATAAAAATCCAGGACATCAAGGGTAAAGCCTCCTGCCTTAAGTGATAGAAAAACCAGAGGAAAAGAGCAAACAACACAGAACATTTACATCCGGAACAGAACTTATAATTCTTTACTTTGTTCCTCCTTATTAGTAAATGAATGCATCTTAATTGATTATTTTAGTTTATAAATAAATGTGGTAAATTCAGAACATCAAAGTCCCTTAATTTACAACTAAAGTTTACAGCAAGAGAATAAATTTGGCCATCTTAAATAATGTGTTGACAAATGACTTTATCTATCTAATGCCTTAAAATTCTACTGATGCCATAGCAACTGGCAGCACTGAAAAATGTAAGCAAAAAAAAATGAAAAGAAGAAGAAGAAGAATGAGGGTAGATGACCATTAATTACTACTGAAAATAAATTGAATGTGGATGGTTAATTGGATAGATGGATAAATGGGTAATAAAACAATTACCTAGAAATGAACAAAATATATGAAATATATTTCTTGTATATTTTGTGAACTAGGACTGTTTAGCAGAATTAACATTCAATACAATTAAAGAGTAAACTTTTTATTCAGCTTTGGAAAACATTAAAGATTTGAGTTTAATGTCTATAAATAATTGTTCTAGCCAGGAGAAAGTAAGTCTGTGGATAAAGAACCTGCTATATAAATATGGAAGAAATATTTCAGAGTTTTGGACTCAGAGATTAACCAAGCAAATATCATTCAACCCTTAACATTGTATCAAGCTTAGCCACCAGTCCCTCTCTCTCCCTCTGAAACTGTCAAACTGATCAAAATTCTTAGAGTTGGAAAAGCCTCTCATAGTGATTGTATTCTACCTTAACTACCATATGGAACTTTGCATATTCTTCAACTGTGTATGTCCTTACTCTTCATGCACCCTGATTGTGTGGGGCATATACTTAAAGACTGGGGATGGTGATAATAGTCCCATTATAATAAGAAAGGCAATGAAGGACATCCTACTAATTACACAAACATTAGCCTTTAAAGAATTTTATGCAAAATATCTACACTAGTAACTATACAAATGAATTGAATCAGAAGGCCTGATCAGAGAATAGATGGGGGTTTGAACCATATATTTAATAGTGGACCACATCCTTGTGCTATATATCATGACTGAGAAGCACATCCAGAAGCCTGAAGTCTACACCCTGTGTAGCTTTTCTTAATTTTAAACTTACATTCATTCCATATTCCACATACTGCTATTGGAAGAAACTGCAAAACACTTATACTAATAGATGATTATTCCTCTTAATCCAAGATTGCCATTCATACAATTATGAGATGTAATACCCAAGGAATATAGTGGCTTAGTGGTTAACACATCTGCCTAAGATGCAATACAGTACAGGTTCGATTCCCAGTAAGGGTATGGCTAGCTGATGAGAGCTAAATAGCTTGAAATAGATCTATACTAGTCTCCCTTTATTTATTTATCAGCACAAATACACAAACGTAACAAAGGCAACAGTAAAAATATTGGGTTTCTGTCTGGATGGTCTCTTGTGATGAGCCGATGGACAGAGAATAGAAGTAGTGATCTTCCTCCCATATTTGGGCATACCAGGGGTTGTAACTCTAATAGATACCTTTCACCCCGGCTCAGCTGATAAGGTGTCGAACTCTGTGGCTGAGTGGTTAACACATCTGCCTAAGATGCAATACGGCACAGGTTTGAATCCCAGTAAGGGTATGGCTAGCTGATGAGAGCTAAATAGCTTGAAATAGATCTATACTAGTCTCCCTTTATTTATTTATCAGCACAAATATAACAAATGTAACAAAAAGGCAACAGTAAAAAATATTGGGTTTCTGTCTGGATGGTCTCTTGTGACGAGCCGAAGGACAGAGAATGGAAGTGTGACCTTCCTCCCATATTTGGGCATACCAGGGGTTGTGACTTTAAATATATATATATATATATATATATATATATATATATATATATATATATATATATGTATGTATGTATGTATGTATGTATGTATGTATGTAGGTAGGTAGGTAGGTAGGTAGGTAGGTAGGTAGGTAGGTAGGTAGGTAGGTAGGTAGGTAGGTAGGTAGGTAGGTAGGTAGGTAGGTAGGTACGTATGTATGTATGTAACAGGGCTAGATTTTGTTCCCCATCTTGCTTAAGATTTATTAACTCCTAGGGCTGATCTCTTGAATGGCCAAAACTTTTGTGTGCCAAAGATGTTAGATGCCCACATTCTCTTATACAGAAGATGTTGCATAGTGATATACATGTAAAAAGTAGTTCACATCACTCATTTGGGTGTGGTTATCTCTTCCAATCCAATGGGGATCAAATGAGTGATGTAAAACAACTGTTCCCAACTGCATTCAAAATAGAGTGGTTAATATTTACCAAAAATTTAAAATCATGGTTTTCACCAAGAAACCAAAACAGCAAGCCTAGATAATTGAGCAGAATAAAATTGAACAAGTACACTCTTTTAACTGTTTGGAGGCAATCTTCCATGACAGAGAATCCTTGAAAGTGCATTGTGGCATATAGTACTAGTGGCATCAAGATTTATACAATATTCTTCTTCTCCCAAGGACATGACTAAGCCAAACAGCCGGGGGGGGGGGGGCTTGACGGTAAAACCTTTTTTTAAATATTTAATGCAGCACAGGTTGAATTATGCAGGAAGGAGAATACTTTAGAGACAAGACAAACTAAATGTATAAGTTTCCTATCTGTTGTGCCCAATGTTATCCCTAATGTAATATTCAGGCTTGAATCTGGACTGTCTAAAATTGAATTTAGGGCATGAAAACTAGTTGTTACACATTGGTTGAGGATTAGGTTATTTCTACTGGGCTGCTACTAGACCTACCTATTGCTTCCACTAGTCCTATCTGATAATTACCTTTCAGTAAGGAAACTGGCAGAAGAGCAAAAATGACAAATTATTAGATTGCATGTAGGCTTTTTGATAGCTTTGGTCTATACTCAAGTCGAAAAGCTAGTGCTGCAGAAACTGTGTGATATGGAATATAGGCTTGCAGTCAATTCATTCTCTAGAATCCTACTAGATTCAGGTTCCTGGGATCCAGAAAGCTTCTTTTACATTCTCATTCTTTTACATTCCTCTAAGTTGAGAAAATAATCTAGGCACAATATGCTCCCATAGGTGCTTCTCTACAGCAAGTATGCCAACATCTCTATACCTCAGTGCGCATATCCTTCTGACACTAGGGAAATCAAACAAACCAAATGTTCTCCTTTACTGTAACTTCTTCAATGATCTTCAAATCAGTGGTAACTTCTCTTACACTGTGATTCCTGGGGAGAATAATTTCTATATTGACAATCCCCTTTGAGACTCAAATTGTGCATCACCCACATGGTAGCTAAATTGATGCCTGCAGCAGTTAAAACTAGGCAACAGAACCGATTCACTTTTTCTTTTTCCTTCATTTCTTCGCTTTCTCTCTTGCCTTGTTTTATACATCCCTGAACTATGATTGTAATAAACATCTAAGCAGGTGTTAAATAAATTAATTATGCTCAAATTATCCCAGCAAGAAATATATTAGCTTAGTCTACACTTCTGCATTTTATCACCAGATTTTTAATTATCTAAACATTTTAATATACTAGTGTTTTAATATTCTACAAGACTGTTATACAGTAGTATAGCTTTATATATTTGACATACTTAATATTCAAGCATTTCTCATAATATTTAGTGGATTACATGCTTTATATAAGGTCTGGCACTTCAGTATTTATCTGATATTTTTTATTTTTCCTCTCTTCTCCTTTCTTTTGTTTAAATTGCTTAGCTACCTTAGCTAACTTCTCCCTCATCTCCAGTATTCTTAATGAATTGTATCTACATCTGGTCATCAACAGTAATAAAGAATTTGTATTTATATCTCTATTTAATAAAAGAATTTCTCCAGAAATCCATCATAACATTGTTTTTTAAAATAGTTATTGCAAACAATTTAACCTTTCTCTCTTTCTCTTGTTGCTTTTTCAATAATTCAGATAAATAGAGATCAATTATCTAATATGACATGATGGTTCCATGTAGCCAATCAGATTTGGTTAAAAAACAATATAAAGTCATCCTAGGATGGCTTCCTCTTCTCATTCAAGTTCACACTGGTTGGAAACTTTCCAATATTGAGAAAGGCCCTAAGGGATATGTTTATTCCATTTGTATGTTTATTCCATTTGTATGCCGCCCTATTCCCAAGGAACTCAGGGCGGCTAACAAGCAGGGGGGAAGGGGAATACAACAAAAACAAAAACAAAAAACAAAACAGACAAGTTAAAACAAAGCAACAGTCGCAACAGTTTAAGTGGGGCCGGGAACTCGTCAGCCCCAGGCCTGCCGGAACAGCCAGGTCTTAGTGGCTTTGCGGAAAGCCGGAAGGGTGGTGAGGGTCCGGATCTCCATGGGGAGATCATTCCAGAGGGCCTGAGCAGCCACAGAGAAGGCTCTTCCCCGAGGGGTCGACAGTCAACATTGGCTAGCAGACTGTATTCAGAGGAGGCCTAATCTGTGGATATATTTCAAGGGGTAATTTTTTTTCATAAAATATATTCTCCCTTTCCACTTTAGACTCAACTCAGATTTATGTCTGTGAGAGCTTTAGTCACATTCATTCCAAATACTTGCTGGTAGTTCAAGCTCACCATTCTTATTGAATAGGATTAAACCAGGAACATTCACTATAAGAATAAATACTAATAAATAATAGTAGGCAAGCTCTGCAAGAATAGTAAGGGAAAGTGGTGGCTTTAGCAACTGGAACTCAGTAAATCCTGTTCATGTTAAGATTTCCCAGGCAATGAAAAGGTAAGTTATAAGACAGAATTCCATTCTAGTTTCTAGCTTATTGATTCAAGATGTACACTGCTTTCCAGTTCAATTATAACATCTTTCCTACAACTGTTTCCACACAAAAGCTTAAAGGAACACTTTTAAAATCAATGCAGTTTATTCTATTGATTTAAATTACAAATACAGATATCAAAAGTATTTCAATTGTAGCAGGACATTTCAGTTTCTTAACCAAGATTATTGTGACAAAATAATAATGAAGTTTAACATTTAACTCATAAACCGGTGATGGATTGATCTGTTGTCTTCTTTGTTCAGAATCATTTTGTTATCAAAGAGTCCAGAGACTCCTTTCATAAGGGAGTTAATATAAAGCCCACAGTCATCACAGCAAGCAAGCAAGCACTGAAAATAGTGTTTAAATACCAATGAGAATGTGTGTTGTTCAAGGAAGATGATAAAGGAACAGTGATTTATTTTATTACAGTATCTTTATTGCTTCCTTATAGTTCAACAGAAAGAAAGGTAGATATATTTTGATCCCAAAGACTTTTAAACAGCTATGTCAGGGCTGTCAAACTTGCGGCTCGCAGGCTGGATGTGTCATGTGCCGGCCACACCCATACCCAGTTTAGTGAAGGGGGAAAAAGACCCGATATGTCACATGATGCTACCGTGACAACACAAGCTTGACACCCCTGAACTATGCTCTCCGTATGATAAGGAAAAGGTGGACAAGCACATTATCTTCTTATGTCTGTCAATCATTAGATTTAGGATAGAAGGCTACAAAAGATGGGTAAAATAATGAAGAAAGAAAACCAATGGGTCACACTCCCATTGTTCATATGTAGATCTTAAATATAAAGATGGATGACTAGTGCAGGCAACTGATCTTTATGTAGCCAGAGACATAAAGTCACAGTTTAAAATAAGGACCATTTGGAACAGGGCACTGATTTAATGATTTCCAAAGAAAAGATAAAGATATTATTTTGGCATGATAATTTCCTTTGGGATTTTAGATGTTAAATGTGTGAGTTTAATCTGTAATGAAAAAGTCATGCTTTTGTTGGCATATTATCCTGAAAAAGTACAAGGGCACCCGAAGTTTACTTGTAGCTTGGAGGCTAAGGACTGTTGTCCACATTTGGAAATTTGCATACCTGTTCTGGCAAACAGCCCTTAATTTAGGGGTAAAGAAGTGAAAATGCACAGATCTGTCATTTCAAGTCTACAGTAAGGTGACCAGATTTTCAGATTGGAAAAGAGGGACGCCCTTGACCGGGGGGGGGGGGGGGGGGCTTGATTAAAAAAAAAATTTTTTGTCAAAAGGTCACCCCAGGACACTGAAACCAGCATAAATACGAATCTGTTGCCAAACAAAATTTGGATCACGTGACCATGATGATGATGCAACGGTCGCTAAGTGTGAAAAATGGTCGCAACGGTCGCTAAGTGTGAAAAATGGTCATCAGTCACTTTTTTCAATGCCATTGTAACTTTGGTCACTAAATGTTTTCCCCCTCCTCGAGACTCCTCACTTCTTCCTTCATTCCTCTTGCTTATCTACCTTCACCTTATCTGTCTTCTGCTCTTTCCCTCTCTTCCTTCCTTCCTCCCTCCTTCCATCCTCTTCTTTCCTCACTCACTCCCTTCCTCCTTTTTTCTCTTCCTTCCTCCTTCCATTCTTTCAGCTTCATTTCTTTTGCCTATCTACCTTCTCTGTCTTTCTGCTCTTTCCATTTCTTTGCTTCTGTTCCTTCCTCCTTCCCTCCTTTCCTCTTTCTTCCTTCTTCCTTCCTTCTGCCTATCTACCTTCACCTTCTCTGTCTTTCTGCTCTTTCCCTGTCTTCCCCTTTCCTCCGTCCCTCCCTTCTTTCCTTTCTAGTTCCATCTTTTCTTCTTTCCTCTCTCCCTCTTTTTCTTTTTTCCTTCCTTCCTCCTTCCTCTTGCCTATCAACTTTTTTTATTTTTTTTTGTTACATAGACGACACATACCCACAACAATAAAAACAAAACAAAACAAAAAGGAAAAAAAACCATCATCACATATAGCATGTCATTTGGTTACAAGTGTTTTAACATTTATCATTCTTATACATTTATTATTTCATTTAATAGGTTATAATATACAGTTTGGGTTGCTTTGTTTACCATCCCTTCCTCCTGTTATAACACCATCTTATTTTCCCTTTCCTTTCTCCCTCCCTCCCTTCTCTACTTTTCTCCTTCCTCCTCTCCTTCCCCTTCCTTCTTCCCTTACCTTTCTCCTACTCCTGCTCTTCCTCTTCCCCTTTCTACCCTCTCTCCCCCTCTTTCTCTCCTTTCCATCCTCCTCTCCTTACCTCTTTCTTCTTTCCATCTTCCTTTCATTCTCTCCTCCTTTCTCCCTTTCTCCCAACTCCCTTTCTGGGAGTTGAAGTCCACACACTTTCAAGTCTCCAAGGTGGAGAAAGAATGATCTATCTAATTAATATAATTATTTCTCCCTCTCTTTTTCACTCTCTCTCCAGCGCACACACGCAAATGCATAGGGCAGCCCACCTCACACACAGGTAACTGCGGGCGGCTTACGGGAAGAGGACAGCCAACCACTCAACCACGCGGGGGGGGCAGGATTTCGCCAAGAAAAGTTAACTTTCCTGCGAAAAGGGCCGGCAGCCTCTCAGCTCTTCCCGGCCGGGGAGACCTCCCCCCGGCTGCCGTTTCTCTTGTTGAGGGCAGAAGGGGAGGGGGAGGAGGAGAAAGGTAAAGTGGCGGCCCTGTCAAAACGCACGTTTCCCGCCTCAGCTGCTGAAGGGATCGTGCGGCCGCCACTTTACCTTTCTCCGCTGCGCCCACGCTCTCGGAGGCGGCGATCCCATTCACGAAGAGGCAGGAGGAGAGGTGGGGGCGCTGGCAGCCGCCCCGCAGACAACTTCCACGCGCTTCCGGGGCTTCTGCCGGGCGGCGGGAGCCCCGGAAGCGCGTGGAAGTTGTCTGCGGGCAGCTGCCGCTGCGCCCACGCTCTCGGAGGCGGCGATCCCATTCACGAAGAGGCAGGAGGAGAGGTGGGTGCGCTGGCAGCCGCCCGCAGACAACTTCCACGCGCTTCAGGGGCTTCTGCCGGGCGGCGGGAGCCCCGGAAGCACGTGGAAGTTGTCTGCGGGCAGCTGCCGCTGCGGCCACGCTCTCGGAGGCGGCGATCCCATTCACGAAGAGGCAGGAGGAGAGGTGGGGGCGCTGCACAAACGGACTCCTCGCAGCCGCTCCCACGCTCTCGGAGGCGGCGATCCCATTCACGAAGAGGCAGGAGGAGAGGTGGGTGCGCTGGCAGCCGACCTGCAGACAACTTCCACGTGCTTCAGGGGCTTCTGACGAGCGGCGGGAGCCCCAGAAGCGCGTGGAAGTTGTCTGCGGGCAGCTGCCGCTGCGCCCACGCTCTCGGAGGCGGCGATCCCATTCACGAAGAGGCAGGAGGAGAGGTGGGGCGCTGGTAGCCGCCCGCAGACAACTTCCACGCGCTTCAGGGGCTTCTGCCGGGCGGCGGGAGCCCCTGAACTGCATGGAAGTTGTCTGCGGGCGGCAGCCCCTCCTCCTCCCTCTCCTCCTGCCGCGGCGATCCCAATTCACTCAGCCGGGGTGGGCAATTTCTGCATGAATGGACTCCTCGCAGCTGCAGGCAGGAGGAGAGGGAGGAGGAGGGGCAGCCACCCGCAGATAACCTCCACGTGCTTCAGGGGCTTCTGCCGGGCGGCGGGACCCCCGGAAGCGAGAGGAAGCCCCGGAAGCAAGAGGCTGCCCTGGCGATCGATTCCAATCACGAACGGACGCCGCCCGCAGATAACCTCCACGCGCTTCAGGGGCTTCTGCCGGGCGGCGGGAGCCCCGGAAGCGAGAGGCTGCCCCGGCGATCGATCCCAATCACGAACGGACGTCGCCCGCAAATAACCTCCACGCGCTTCAGGGGCTTCTGCCGGGCGGCGGGAGCCCCTGAACCGCATGGAACTTCTCTGCCGTGGGCAGCTGCAGCTGCCCCCACCCTCTCCTCCTGCTGCGGCGAGCGGAAAATTCGATTAGAATTAGATTACTCACCAGTCAGCACAGCTGCAACCTCTTTCGTCTTTTGTCGAAAGGAAATGGAGACTCGCGCAGGCGTGCTGAAAATTTCCCATCCCAGCCAGCTCACTGATTGGCTGGAGTCCAGGCCAATCCAATCAGTGAGCAGCAGGCTGGGCTGGCTTAAATTTGTAGGTAGTAGGTAAAAGGCTAAAAGCACGCTTTTTTGGCGCTCGCAGCTCCCGCCCATCAGCTGCTAGCTTGCTGGGCTGGCTCATCTGGTAGGATAGAGAACAGAATGATGAGCCAGCCCAGCAAGCTAGCAGCTGATGGGTGGGAGCTGCCAGCGCCAAAAAAAGCGTGCTTTTTAAAAAAGCGGGCGGGACGCGGGAAAATGCATTGGAAAGCGGGTGTGTCCCACCAAAAGCGGGACGTCTGGTCACCTTAGTCTACAGTGCCTTAGAACACTGTAGATACCCTCATTTTAGTATAATTGATTCCAGGGGTGGGTTTCTCGCCCCGTTCCAACCAGTTCGGTTGGAACAGGACCGGCGGCGTCCTCGTGCACGTGCGCGGTGCACGCATGCGTACTAGCGTCTGTGCAATGCTCCAGCTGCTCCTGGAGGATCGCGCAGGCGCTGTATGCGTCCTGCGCATACGTGGAAGCACAGAACTCGTCAAAACCGGGTAAGGAGTGCGGGCGGGTGGGTGGGCCCTTCACCATTCCCAGAAGTTACTTACTTCCAGGTTCGCCGACCAACCGGTTCGCAGGAACCACCGCGAACCGGTTGAAACCCACCCCTGATTGATTCATACTAAATTTGCTGGCTGGATATTCAATGAACATTGAGAGACTGGTGTTTAAATGGGCTCCAGTTTTGTGAATGCAAAAGATTTTCTATACAAGCTCTTCTAAATTTGGTTAAAATGTTCAGTCTCATTTTGAAAGTACTGATCAGTTTAAATTAACTATGTTAGTTTGGCAAAAGAGATCATCCAACATTGCAAAACTGGCCAGCATATATTGTGCATTTTCTATATCCATACATGCATACATGCATGCATGCATGCATGCATGCATGTATGTGAACTTGACTACTAGGATGATATGATCTACTCTGTATTACCTGTACTACTATAGTATTCTTAATTTTTTATTATTTGATACTGGAAAATTTACATTCAAAGTATTGTATAGAGTCAGTATGGTTTATAGCAGGGGCACACAATTCCAAGTCTCGGTACCCTCAAATTTCTTGATCCATTCTCATTTTAGTCACAGTTAACTTGACAGTGACATTTCTTGCCATTTGGAGGTGTGGAATGGAGAAAAGTATGTGTTCTAAAACATCAGTCAAAATAAAATAAAGTCGTCCTCAATAGAAAAGAGATTTTAAAAAATCCTGATTCCTTCCAAATGTAAGTCTGATTTGTTTCACTACTACTACCATTCCACAAATAAAACATGTGATATCTAGATGTTAAAATATTGTCCACTTCTAATTTATGGCTTGCTGTGAACATTTTAATAATGGCTGACACCACTTTTATTGTGGCTCTTTTAGGATTCTTCTGCCAAATGATATTGATAGTTGCTAAGAAAAAGTCGAGAGAAAATGAGTGTGTGAGAGAGAGAGACAGAGACAGAGTTAGGGAATGTGTGTATGTGTGTGTGTGCAGTCAGTGTATGTGTGTGTGTGTGTGTGTATGTATGTATGTATGTATGGAGAGAGAGAGAGAGAGAGAATATTCAGCATTTTACCTTCTCATTCTATGCAAACAAAACAAAAAAACAAAGCCATCTTAAAATATAAAAATATATGAAGTTAGATGTCCATAGAATGTCAAGGGAAATTTTCATTATAGGCACTGGCAGAGCACTGAGAACTTTGGAGTTAACATAGATTTATTATTTTCACTGGATTGTATACAAAACCAGACCTCCCGTGAAAGTGACTCTTGCTGTCATAGGATCTTAAAAAAAAAAAAAGAATGAAGACATTGTTTCCTAGGGGCTTTTTCATTAAAATCTATCTTCAGTCCTCGAGCAGAGTTTGATATTTCTTTTATTGAGAAGTTAGCGAATCAGTAATAAATATTTTTTTGCATCTCAATAGGCATCTGAATCATTGGTATATAATAAGGCAGCAGGTGGTTTAAAGGCCACAGATGTGGTGGCAATGTTAGTGCTACTTGTATAATAATCACAATGTTTTATTGTCTCATTCTCCTTTGTCGAAATCATACTACTTGCTAATGACTGATGATATACACCCTTCAATAATCTCAAAGCAAGATAAACTGCATGCCACTGTCATATCACTTGCAAGTTTTCTGAACAGACTTGTGAGTAACAAAAATATCAACTTTTATCAAAAATAAAAGGAATTATTAACTTGCATTTCTCCAAGGCAGCCTTTGACTCCTTCTACACACTAAAATCTTAAGAAATGACTTCTGGTTCAGAATGCAGTTTCCATTATTAGTGTTTTGTCTCCAGCATCTCAAAACCAGCTGGAGGTTTTCATTCCTCTGGGCCAAATCCTCATAATTTATCCAGTTTTTATCTCACAATGCAAGAGAAGTAATATCTGAAACACTGTTTCCTCCTAAGAAGGAAAAAAAATCCAAGGATTTGAAACCTAGTCGGAAGCTATCAATATTTTTTTTAATGTATATCTGTAGCATATTTTTAATGCAGGTAATTTATGATTCTTTAAATGTTTTCCAAACGTTGGCCGATAAGTAACAACTAAGCTGTTCTTCTTCCCGAATGATACTGCTTCTTGTCTGTTTTTAACAGGAAACACCTGCAAGCATTAAATAAACTGTTTTGGAGGAAGGGCATGAAAACTTTGCTGGCAGCATGAAAAAAATATGGTGTGTGTGTGTCAGGATATAATCACATAGGGCTGCAGTGCTGTGACCTGGGGTTAAGTCTCAGCGAACCCCACAGAATTTACAGGTTAGATGTCCCGAGGACTGAGCTGTTTGTCATATTAAGAAGCTCATGCTTTCATTCACTTGTGGGTAGGTCTATCAGCATTTGTTTTTTCTTCACTCATTGTGGCTTTTAAAAGCTGGCAAACTACTTTTTATTCAGATAAAACTTGTGGTTCTTTAAATTGCTTCAAAACAGATTCCCTTCATTGATCAAGAAGAAATTTACAAAACAGCTTGAAATGCTGTCTAAAAACTTCCATAAATTGTCTTTGAAAGAAGAAAGAAAGTATATATGTCTCATATTTTTATTTATTAGATTTATTAGATTTATTAGATTTATTAGATTTATTAGATTTATTAGATTTATTAGATTTATTAGATTTATTAGATTTATTAGATTTATTAGATTTATTAGATTTATTAGATTTGTTTGTTTGTTTGTTTGTTTGTTTGTTTGTTTTCCGCCCATCTCATCTACAGGCTATTAGCTCAGATATGTTTTGGTAATTTTAAGAAATAACTTACTGTAATGATATTTATCTGATAGCTAAACGAAAACACAAAATGCATAACTTTTATTCCTTTGACTCTAATACAAAATGAAGTGACAAAACATTCTGTACTACATTGTTTTCATTCATTTCCAATTCTTTCTGGGCCAAGTTTAAATTACCACTTGTGAGATGTGTTGATTTAAGCTCACCACAAAAAAGGTTGAACTAGAACAAAATACAAGTATCTTCCTTTTATATCACTAACATTATCATCATCATCATCATCATCATCATCATCATCATCATCATTATCATCATCATCATCATCATGAGTCTTTTTTCAGTAGTTTATAGAATAAATTGAACGCTCAGAACAAAACTGAACTGGAGCTTGGTAAACATGTGTAATGCTCCCTTTTTGCTTGATGTACCATTTCTATGGTTCATTGCATAATCATTCAGATGTTTAAATTGGCTCTATCATTTTTATCAACCTAATGAGTCCTTCTCTAAGACCTAGGATAGGAAGATGTTGTGTGATGGTATTAAAGGTATTAAAGGTATTAAAGGTATTTCATGTCACAAAATATAAAAAGTGCCTGATCATTTTCTTGCTCCACTAAATCCATTTTCAAATCTGGTATCAGAACTGAATGTAGTATTCCAAATGGAGATATACTATGAGACATATAAAAGCATTACAATTAGGTAGTTTTATTTTCAGTGTCTTTCCTTAGCATCTCAGCATGGAATTTACATTTTGCATCCCTGTCACACACTGAATTAATATCATAATTAAACTATCCATTATGATTCCAATATCTTTTTCTTGGTTAGTTAGAGACTATTTAGACCCATCAGTATAAGTGATGAAGTGAGTTCCACTCCTTAGTGTTCCTTACTTATTTAACAGAACCAAATTTCCATCATCCAATTTAAGAATTTCTTCCTCAGCAGCCCACAGTATTTTAGCTGAATAGCTAGTATTATCTACAAGCCAGTCTAGTTCAATATTTACCTCTAACTCAAAGTAAAATGGATAGAAATGTGGGAACACTCCCATGTCAATTAATCTCCTACAAACAAAGCAGAATATGAATGAAGTAGTAATGTTATTGTCATAATAGTAACCATCATCATTGTCTCACTATTGTCCTCCTCCTCGTCATCATTATCATCATACGTGGGTAGTTGGAATATTTACTGAAACTTGCCTGAAAGTATAGAGGTGAAATCAAGGGCAGTCAACTTTAGATGCAATGTGAAAGAATAATAAAATTATCCTGTTTCAATTTTTGTAATATGAAATGAGTAATAGATAATAAGATATTGAATTAGTGATGATAATACCAACTAATAATTAATATAATGTGTAGTGGTAAATAAGTAAAGGTTGTCTTCACACATATGTGCTAGTCGTTCCCACCTCTAGGGGGCGGTGCTCATCTCCGTTTCAAAGCCGAAGAGCCAGCACTGTCTGAAGACGTGTCCATGGTTATGTGGCTGGCATGACTAAACAGCAAAGGTGCATGGAACACTGTTACTTTCCTACCAAAGATAGTCCCTATTTATCTACCAGTACTTGCATTTTTTAAAAAAGTTTTTTCTTTTTTTATTTTCATACAAATAACCACATGTATACTGTTACATAACCAACATTGTTTTGTATTATTAAATATTAACATCAATTTGTCTTGCCATCAACCCCCAAGAACAATTATTGGCTTTTCTGCTCTCCGTACACCATAAGGTACTGCATTTTTACATGCTTTCAAACTGCTTAGATTGGCAGAAGCTGGAACTCACCCTGTTACACAGCACTAAGGATTTGAACCGCTGAACTGCCAACCTTTCGATCAACAAGCTTAGCCATCTTGGTGATAAATAGACAGCACTAATTTCATCCACATCTTTGAAAGAGAATTATATCTTATTCAAAAGTTAAATACAATATTGCTTAATAAGATACACTATTTTTCATTCCAGAATGTGATCAAGACATTACTCTCTTAAAATAAACATACTTAGTATGAATTCTAGTTACTGGGAAGATACAGCATGGGAAGACCAGGTTATTTTAAAATTGCATAGATATTCCCATTCCTGGCATGATTATCTTTGGATTTAATTCAGCATGACAGTTATATTCTTAAAATATTAACAGATGCTTCTTAGAAGAAAAGTTAAATTCATATTTTAACTACAAGTAAAAGTTCCACACCAGATAACTACATTAAAGTTAATCCCTTCATTAGACAAGGTGATATTCTTGTCAGTGTATCAACAAAATGATAGATGACATCCTCATCAACACTACTGCCAAGAGAGCCATCACCAAATGTATTTTTTAAACCAATGTCATCGGTCACAATCTGCCATTCATATAATTACTCATACTGACTAAGTCTGATATATCAGTTTACGGAAAGATTTCTCAGTGTGAGGTGTTAGACATCTATTCCAAAGATCACCACAAACCATTTCCATGGCATAGCTTCTTTAAATCAGTCAGTCACATAAAATGGGTAGTTCCCATTTCTTTTTATGTTGTGGGTAGGTGCAATCTTAGAATTCAGAGAATTGGGATAATACTTTAGCCTAGTAGAAATGTACTGATCTATTTGCATCACTTTTTTAATGAAATGAGTCATCTATATGAATCATTATTTGGATTGTCAGGGAATTCAAAAGGTTACTGAAGTCTAATATAGTCCAAACCTCTATCATGAAGTTGTGATGAACTACTTTCAGTCTACTGGTAAATCAAAAGCATGAAATGGTTCTCAAAATTAAAATCATGTACACCACAAATCAGTGTTTCTAAACAGAAAAACCAATTGTCTGCAATACGAAAATTACATGTTCAAAAGTAATGAGAAATCATATTGTAGGATTTCAAGCATATTCCCATTATTGTTCAGATAAAATGCTTCATCTTTATGGAATGAGATGTTATTGTGGTGATATTAAAAATAGTACTGGAAATATATATAGATATACCATGCAGAAAATGTAGAAATTAGAAGGTATAATTCCAGAATATATCAACAAAATATTCTAGTTTATTGAGATACATACAGCAGTGAGAATAAATTTTGGCAAAATTGGAAAACACACTTCTGATGATCTGAGTGGGATCTTAAATTTGTAGAACATGGAACAATTGTAAAATTAACAGCATATATACAAACAGAAAGTCAATCAAATTTGAGCATGAATGTTCCTCACACATACAATACATTAATCAGTATGCCAAATATAAACAGTTATGGTATGGTTTCTTATGACTTAGATGTTTATAATCCAGAAAATTGGATAATCATGTGATTGTCATTCCAGATTGAGGACCCAGATTGTTGGGGGCAATATGCTGACACTCTGTAAACCGCTTAGAGAGGCCTGAAAGGCCTATGAAGCGGTATATAAGTCTACTGCTATTGCTATTGCTATTCCATGTTACCTTCCAACAAGCAAAGTCAATGAGGGAAGCTGAATTCATTTAATGATAGTATGAGTCATTTAACAATGGAAGAGATTCACTTAGTAACCATGGTAAAAAAAAAAGGTTGTAAAATTAGGTGCAGCTCACCTTACTTAGCAATGGAAATTATGTTCCCAAATGTGATCATAAGTTGATGACTACCTATAGCATCTATGAGTGGCTGAAGATACCCCTGAGTAGAACTGAGATGTTGTTCAGTTTCAAAGTTCCATTCACATCACCAAATTGGCCTGTGGTAAATGTGGGTGGATGGATGTGATTGCAGAATATTGATGTTCATACCTATAGCCAGGATTGTTTCCTTTAACTAAGATTCCACTCTGTGAATTCAATTCAAATGTTCAAGAACATAAAAGTCACCTTCAATGTTTCTTCAGTTATCTTCTCCTGTAATCTATCATAAATTCTTATCTCGAGGGACAAATGGCTAACTCTGTCCTTTATTTAGTTATAAAAATTATAAATTTTGAGATACCATATTCCTACAATAGATAAATCCCTTTCTAATGCCCTATAAGTCTAATAGATTAAAAAAATAGACCTATTACCAAATGAATACATTGTATTGGTTGTATGGAAGTATTCATATTGGAGTTTCTGTAAAGACACACTTTTTCAACAGTCTGGTGAAAGAAGAAAAATTAACTGGATTTATATTTATCTACTATTTAATTAAATGTTTCCACTTGTCATGTCTAAAAATAAAAGTAAAAATCCCACTAATCATAGTGCACAGTATTATAAAAAGTTGGCAATATACTTAGTAGCCACAAAATAAAGTATGTGCTAATTATCCTGACCTCTCCCAGGAGAATCAACATGACTTTAACTGAGCTAACAAGAAGGGCAGCAAATAAAACCTTTATTTTATCTGCACCCTGGCCAAATTTATTTGCAAAGTGCTTAAAATATCAATGGCTTGAACATGTAAAACCAAAGTTAACAGTTGCAAACTAAAAATCCTGTGTTTCTTTTTCAGTTCTCAAAATAAGTCAGGAACATGTATTAACCCTAACATTTCAAGCTTTTAGAAATTTTCAAGCTCTGCTTTGAAACCTAATATTCCAGGGAGTTAATTGAGAGTATCAAATAATAGGTCAGTAATATTTATCCGCTATTTCTCAAGAGCAATTATATTTTGGAATTCAATATGTTCTAGGATTAACAATAGGATTTACTTTCAACTAAAGCAATATAACAATAATGCTTAACAGGTTGCCAATACCCCATAGAATTTTTTTTAAAAAAATATCCCAGATTTCTTTGCAAGTACAGAATTATTGGAATATTATTTATTGGCAAAGTGTGATTGGACAGCAAGGAATTTGTCTCCGGTGCATAAGCTCTCAATGTACATGCAAAAATAAAGTGATTTACCAGAGATTATAAATCATAATATAATAAAAAATCATAAAATGCAATCATAAATCATAAACTATAAGTGATAAACTGCAATAGGAGAAGTAGGAAAGATGAGAATAGCAATAGCAATAGCAGTAGACTTATATACCGCTTCATAGGCCTTTCAGGCCTCTCTAAGCGGTTTACAGAGAGTCAGCATATTGCCCCCAACAATCTGGGTCCTCATTTTACCCACCTCGGAAGGATGGAAGGCTGAGTCAACCCTGAGCCGGTGAGATTTGAACCGCTGACCTGCTGATCTAGCAGTAGCCTGCAGTGCTGCATTTAACCACTGCGCCACCTTGGCTCTGAGAAGATGAGAAAGATGAGAGGGAACAGCAATACAGCCCTACTACATGGGTAAATATCTTTAGGCATAAAACAGTGCTGTGGGAGTTAAATGTTCAGCAAAGTAATGACATACAATGCCCTATAGCAGCATCCTGAGGGGAGAAGTTGAAACAGTCTGTATAATTGTGCCTTAGAAGACTGTAATTTCTAAGAAACATTAAGTCACGTTAAGGAAATAATATTAAAATGTAAGGTGTAGATTATTTTTAAATATATATATGGCTTTTTGTAACTATGTGTTTTTATTATTATAACAATAATATAACATTCTCTCTACAGTGCTCTATTATCTAATTTCTAAGAAACATTAAGTCAAGTTAAGGAAATAATATTAAAATGTAAGATATAGAAGATAGATAGATAGATAGATAGATAGATAGATAGATAGATAGATAGATAGATAGATAGATAGATAGATAGATAGATAGATGTACAGTAGAGAGAATAATATTGTTATATTATTATTGTTATAATAATATAACACATAGTTTCAAAAAGCCATGTATATGTACGTACGTACGTACGTACGTACGTACGTACATACATACATACATACATACATACATGGCTTTTTGTAACTATGTGTTATACTATTATAACAATAATAATATAACAATATTATTCTGCCTACAGTACTCTATTATCAGGAAATCCAACTCTACAGATACCAGCAGGACAAAAAGTATGGCCAGGGAGATAGTTTGATATCTCCTATTACTCCTTATCAGATTTAGAATAACTTAAGACTTTGTTTAAATTTTCATCAGAGGGTGAATCATGGACATTGGAAGACTAGAAGGACTTTGGATTCACAAAGCTGCTCCCATCTCACCTGTTTCACATATCCAGTTTTTCCCTTTTTATATTTTTAATCAAATAACTAGGACAGGATAGAATACAGGTATTTCCACAGAGATGAGAAAACAATTAATACTAGGTTTCTCTCCTCAAGACATCTGTCATTCTGAGATGCTTTTTTCAATTGCTGGACTGCAATATAAAAATGTGTTCTTTACATGTAATTTCTATTTTATATTTAATATTGCTTAATTAAAAAATCCTGCTTCTATAAAACAGATTGTCAATATTTTCAGTAAAGTGTGTTAAAATTTTCATAGTTCTTTCCAAAATGTCTTAGGGACTTTGGTATGTCAGTTCCTATTGTATTAATCTCTACATTCTGTTGACATGGTTAATTGGGATGAATATTTTGAATTACATATAAATTATTTTCAATAATGAATATCTGGTGCAGGAATTACCATTATTATATAATAAAAGAATGCTAGAAGGTATTATTTCAACATCATACAAAAGTTTGGAATGATTTCAATTTCTTTGATATAAGTCTGTGATGGTGAAACTATGGCAGAGCCCTCTCTGTGGGCACACGTGCCATCGCCAGCCACTCTTCTGGTTTCTGGCAGGCACATGCGCGCCTGCCAGCTGATCTTCGTGCATGCCAGAGCACCGGAAACCCGAATACCAGGTGGCTGATGCGTGCACTGGCCAGCTGGTCTTTGAGTTTCTGGGGTTATGGTACGCACAGACGTTCCGGTTTGGGCACTTGGTGACAAAAAGGTTCACCATCACTGATAAGTTATATATTTCCATCATTTTGTTTTAAAATACTGTCTTTTAACATATCAACTTTTTAAAAAACCCAGAAGCAAGTTGTACGAAGGGAGAAAAGACAGGGAAACTATAAATTGATAAAAACTGTCATTAAGTGGCTAAAATATTCTTGCATCTTGAGACTATTAATGTAGAAAGGATTTATAGATAAATGAAAACATGGATGTTCTTGAGGACCCTTTGGATCAACTGACATACTATTATTCTGTTTTCATAGGGATATTCTTTATTCTACAAAGTCTTTCCATCATATGATTTCGATTATTATGTTTTGTCTTCAAATATTTGAATCAAAATCCTCTCTCAACTAGGCATAGATTTTTAAATATAGAACTGAAATCAAGATTGGGGAAGAGAGAAATGCACGTTCCATGAAATAATCTGGGAAAGACTAAGGAAAGTGATGGGCAGATAGATGATAAATGGGAGGAGCCAAAACCAAAAGTAAATAAAACTACTCTCTTCCCCGCTTCCCCCACCTTTCCCTTTTGCTGTTTCACTCTGGACAACATGGGCAGAAACTCACATCCTGCTCTTAATTTCGTTAGGCTTTTTGCAAATCACAGCCAGAACAGGTCA
The DNA here is from genome assembly GCF_051295495.1 of Thamnophis sirtalis. Classification (NCBI taxonomy): domain Eukaryota; kingdom Metazoa; phylum Chordata; class Lepidosauria; order Squamata; family Natricidae; genus Thamnophis; species Thamnophis sirtalis. The sequence goes on along the minus strand of NW_028261388.1, from coordinate 34,038,376 downwards.
TAAAGCAAAATTCCTAAAGGAGACAGTATGCTGTTTCCATGGAGCTTGGAGGTCTGCCTCCCCCCTCCATCAAATCCCAAAACACTTTAGCAATTAGTATGCACTGCAAAGAGTACACAAGTTACTGTTTCTCCCCACCCAAAGAGAGATATTGGATAGACTGATGCCATAAAAGCCTATGCTGTGAGCCTAGAAATATTTCTGTTTTATATTCTGCTAACTTGCTCCCTAATGAGCCTGAAAAGAAAGCAATTCTCAAGCTAATGGCTTGTTCTCCAGCAAGGTGGGCATCGCTCCAGAGACGTTTCTTTTTCTTCATGAGGTTTCTTTGGCTAGGAGCAGTGAATCAGCAGAGAAGTGTGAATAACAAGGGATGTTAGGGGAAGATGTTCTTTCCTTTGTCACGAGCAACAGAAGAGATGAATTGCTAAAAAGTTGTCTGCATATCAGTTAGCTTCTAGAGAGTGATGCAAATAAGAGGTCACTGTTACACTCAGTGCACCATTATGTTGACCAATCAAGGCCTGAGCTTTGGTATAAATGTATCTTCTCAAGGAGAAAAGCATTGATGGTAACATTGTTCTTATGCATCATTTAGCAGGTTAGGAGTACAGATGGATGGAGAAAAGAAATGCTGACCTTTCTTTTCTTTTTAAAAAAAGGAATTTTAAACATGAATCTTGATCTGCATCTGTGAAAGAATGTAGAGCTGATCTTGGAAAAGGAGAAGAAATGATCAAATGGAGTTTCAGAAAAGGTTATTCAGCCCTTAAAAAGAAAAGAAAAAAAAGTGTGCAAAAGAAAGTCAGAATAAATTCACTTTGATTTTGATTAGTAGTAGTAGTAGTAGTCAACCTGTGCCACATTGTGTCATTGTTTCAGAGATAGTTCATTACTCAAACAGAAAAAAACAGAATGATTATGGGTTGACAAAGAGGCAGTGGAAATAACTTCTGACTTCCTGCAGATTTCTGCATTGATTTTCCTTGTGGGAAGCTGAAAGAGAACATCAAAAATTTCTTTCCTTTCTTCTCCTTTGCTTCTTTCTTCCCTAATTCTCACTTTCCTTGAAGACAAATGAAAAAGAAATAAAATATCATGGCAATAACTGAATGAATTAAATACTAAGATTATTGTAAATAACAGGAAGTTGGGTTTTTTGATCAAACATATCTTATTTGAACTTATTCGAACAGTATCTTATTACTGTTATTACTGGAAACCCTTTTATATACGTTATGCTGACATCAGGACTGAAAAGATGATGTTTTATAGATTTGTTTATAGATAAAAGATGGGATATGGGATGAAGTACCGTACTTTTAGGAGTATAAGACGCACCGGAGTATAAGACACACCAAGGTTTTGAAGAGGCGCTTTTTTTTTAAGTAGATAGGTAGATAGAAAGATACAGAGGGAGAGAAAGAGAGAGAAATACAGTAGGTAGGTAGGGAGGTAGAGTGTGTGTAGGTAGGTAGGTAGAGAGATAGAGAGAGATAAATAGAAAGAGATAGAGAGAGAGAAATATAGTAGATAGGTAGGAAGGTAGAGAGAGTAGGTAGGTTGGTAGGTAGAAGGATAGAGAGAGAAATAGAGAGAGATAGAGAAATACAGTAGGTAGGTAGGGGGGAGAGTGTGTGTAGATAGGTAGAGGGATATATAGAGAGAAATAGAAAGAGATAGAGAGAAATACAGTAGATAAGTAGGGAGAGAGTATGTTTGTAGGTAGGTAGGCAGGTAGAGGGAGAGAGAGAGAGAGAGAAATAGAGAGAGAGAGAAATATGATAGATAGGTAGGTGTTTCTGCTAGCACAGCACTTGATCAATGTAATTGCAATTACAATGCAATCAGTGATAAGCTTACCAAAAGGGGGACAAAAAAAACTTTTTGCACTCTGCAAGCATTTTTCATGAAAACAGGCCCATTTTTTTAAAAAGGCATGAATAGCCTTGGGGGGTCTTGCAGAGTGCTCCGGGGGGAGGCAAAAATGAGCAAAAAATGGCCCATTTTTCCTGAAAACGGGCCCATTTTTGTCAAAAAAAATTGCATGCATAGACTTATGGAGGCTTATAGAGTGCTCCTGGGGACTTGGGGGGGGGGGAACGGCCCATTTTTGCTCATTTCTGCCCTCCCCACCCCAGGAGCTCTCTGAAAGCCTCCATAAGGGTATGTATGACCATTTTGTGAAGGGGCGGGGCTTCAGGAGGCAAAAAATGCTGTATTTGGTGTATAAGACACACCCAGATTTTCAGCCTCTTTTTTGAGGAAAAAAGGTGTATCTTAAACTCCAAAAAATACGGTAATAAATGTTTGTAACCTTAGAGTAGGTGAAGAATCACTAAATTTATTTGTAGTTGTGATGAAGGTTAGATGTTACTTCTTTATATATTTCTTTTCTCTTTATTGCAGTCTTTTCTCTTTCTTCTCTTTTTCTTTTTCTTGCATCTTTTCCTTTTTCCTATTTTCTTTTCTTTTTTAAGTTTAGCTTGCATTAGATTTTACTATTATGTTCAAAATTCTGAATAAAATTATTTATATCTTTTCTAAGATTTTCCCCGGTGTTGAAATCAAGCTGATTGGTCTTTAGTTATCCATTTCCTCGCATTTTTTAAAGATTGAAACAATGTTACCTGTTCTCCAAAGTTCTAGCACTTCTTTATTCTCTACAAGTACTCAAAAGTATATTATATCCTTCAGCATCGATAATGGAACAGAGACATAGGCAGCCTGTCTTGGAAATTCCTTTGAACATTAGATGAATAGGTTAAGGCATTGCCTTTAATTGAATTCTCAGGAAAAAATTCAAGGGCAAAAGTTGAAAGTCTTTCTCAATAGGAAACCACCCATTCACCATGCAGCAACTGCATTTTGAGAATGTGAGAATATTGACGTAAAAGATCTCTCCATGTAGTATAAAACCTTTAGTCCAAGATTGTTTACATTAATTATTTCTTTTACTGAATTTATTGTTTAGATGTCTACAGTAGCTTACAATTAAAACATACTGCCTTGGTAGCTTACAATTAAAATAAAGATATCTTGGGGAGGATATCTGATGTCTTGGTGCTCCGAGATCACAGTCAAATTTCTGCCACTGGATGATCCATTTGGACTTAAACCATCCCACAGAGATGGTGATTGAGAAGGGCACCTCCTGCTGATCTCATGGACACCGCAAAGTCCCTGAAAAATCCAGGAATAGCCCTTTTTTTCCGGTGACAGAAATGCAGCTAATGAAGCTGCTGAAGTTGGGACAGCTCCGGAATGGGAAGAAAGCGGAAAGAGAAAGTGTGTTGAATTGGTGAGGAAATTTTATTATTAGAGGAAGAGACTATCCAAGAAAAAAAATTAAGTTAAGTTAAGATTGAAGAAGAAGACTGTAGGTGGTGAGATTGATCTGATTGAACTTAGTGTGTTATCCAGTTTTTAATTTTTTTTTCATGGATGGAACTTTTTCAGGGGCTCCCTATTTTTTAAACTGAATGAATAAATTCTTCTTCTTTTTTCACTTTTGCTTATACCTATTGATTAAAATTCTCCCTTTTTTATAATGCTTGATTTGAATGATTGTTTTTGATCTCCATTTAAGGGTTTTTTCCTTTCTTAAGCTTGGAATATAAAGAAAATAATAAGAAGGATTATAAAGAGGGTTGTAACAACAGGAGGAAAAGCAGTTACACTGCCACTTAGAGGCTGGAGGCTGAATACATTGTTTTTTCTTCTTTCTCTTTGATCACTTGAGATTCAAAGTTCTTTCAGTTTGTTTACTGACAGTGATAGCAGGAAGACCAAAAGTTGTTTATACAGGTGCCCTTTGGAAGTTCTATCACTAGCTATTGGAGGGAAGACAACATTTTGACTTGAAATATAATAAATGAACCTGTTTGAAGTTTATTAAAATAGCCTTGAACCCCATAGTGGCAGTGTCTGCAAAATTGAAAGAATGGCTCAGCAGGAAAAAGAAACTATAACATTGCAAATGATTATGTTTGAAATTCAAAATCTATTAGTTGTGACAGAGAGAATTAAAAAGAGATTGGAGAATATGGAATACAAAACAGAAAAATCTGATGGAGAAACTGAGGATGTTTACCAAATGAAGAAAGGGGAGGACAGAGTTCAAAATGGAAGAAAAAAATGAGCAAAGAGATAAGAAAACTGTGGATACTGACAACAAAGTGAGCGTGGTTGGTAATGGCAAGAGCGGAATATGGAAAGGGATATGGATGGATTGGAACTCTACCCCAGACTTCAAAGTACAGAAGAAGAAAAGACAGAAAAATTGACAGAGATAAGGAGAGAAATCTTGACAGAAGCACTAGGGATAACCAAAGATAAGCTGATGGAAAGAACAGAGTGTTGTGTTTCAAGCTTTTATGAGATACGAAAGGAATAACATGTTGCCAAGAGAAGTTTATACAAGATTTATTAAGAAAGTAACTAGAATATTAATGCTACAAATGGCAAGAGATATAAGACCGTACTATTACAGGAAAGATACAGTAGGTTGATGCAATGAAAATGTATAATAAAAAATTAAGCTAAATTTAGTTTACTAGTGGTATGTATAAAATGAAGCAACAATATCTATAGTTAAATAATGATTAATAATGATAACAATATGTATAGATATATTTGTTTGATAATATGAAATTTTATATAAACAACACATGGAGATTATGAGAGGAGGTTTAAAAGCTTTATTTAGAATATGTTATAAAGATGTATTGTGATTGGATGATTTTAGGATGATTTAATGGAATGTTATCATATAATTCTATTCTATATTTTGAATATTATATATAAACGGATGTAAAAACAATTATAGTCAAATTAAGGTTGAGATATAATAATTGTGATATACATGAATATAGGTGGATTTAAAATATGCGATTTAATATGAAAAGCAGTGGTGACTATGGAAGAGATGCATGGAAATACTGTAACCAACTGACACACTTTCTACAATTTGTAATGGAAGATGGGTTTTTTATGTTTGTTTGTCCTTGTTCAAAAACAAATAAAAATTGTTTTAAAAAAAGAAAATAAAGATATCCTTCTTTTTCTTTCTTCTGATTTCAGATAGCAAAAGCTCTAACAACTGATTTACAGTTCTCTATCTTCATGGGATAAGTAATGTTTTTTTTGCTTCAGCCATACCCTTGAAAAATAATCAGACCCCGGGATCTAAATGGCATCTCAGTGTGTAGATGTCAGTGTTTCTCACATTTCAGTTCCGTTTGGTAGCTTTCTGGTAAAGTGTTGTCCTTCTACGGTAATCTTCATTCTCAGACTTCATTAGCACTGTGAAGCTGTAGTGGTTGATAGCTCTTGGCAAGGGCTCCTTATTCCAGTTACTGACATTTCTATTTAGTGGGAAATAAATCTCTTCTAGTTGCATTTTCTTCCTTGGGGTGAATTTAATTAAACTCTTAAATGTCAAATACTAGTAAGCAGAAGGAAATCCATATTGACTGGCAGAACATGTTAGTTACAGTACACGAATGACTGTTTGTGTATTAATACTGAAGCCTGGAATGTCTTGCTTTCTGGGGAAACTAATATTAGGAAATACTGTGGAGTCCTTGGCATTTTCTGAGCTTGGCTATTTTCTTGCAGACATTTCATTACTTGAGTTCTGAGCCTTAGGTATTTTCTGGGGTAACCATTTGAGCAATGAAATATCTGCAAACAAACCACCAAGCTCAGTGAGCACCAAAGACTCCAAATGACATCAGGAAAATGCCAGAGAAGTCTGTTTAGGACATGCAAAACTTGTTTAGTTTAGTTTAGTTTAGTTTAGTTTAGTTTAGTTTAGTTTAGTTTAGTTTAGTTTACTTTACTTTACTTTACTTTACTTTACTTTACTTTACTTTACTTTACTTTTTACTTTACTTTACTTTACTTTACTTTACTTTACTTTACTTTATTGTCCTTGCACATCATACAATAAAATTAAATGCCATCTTCAGTGTACATTCTAACTATAAAAATAAACACACACGAACACATCTATCACATGCTATATAATTGAAATTGAAATCCTGATATTGCATTAATATTGCATTATACCGTAGAATTCAATATATTTACTGCTCTGGGATAGAAGCTGTTTTTCAGCCTATTTGTCTTTGTTTTTATTATCTTGTACCATCTGCCAGATGGTAATAGTTCAAAAAAAGGGTGCCCATGATGTGATGGATCTTTAAGAATGTGTTGAACTTTCTTAAGACAGCGGAGCTATAAAACTCTTCCAAAGAAGGGGGGCAATGATCCTCTGGACTATGACATTAATCCTCTGGAGCGCTGTCCTATCTGCCACTGGCAAACCATACACAGGTGCAGTAAGTTAGTTCTTTCTTCCTTCTTCCAACAATCTTTAAAACCTTCAAAACTCTACATCTGCTTTCTCATAAATCTACCGCTGGGTTACTTTCAGTGTTATTCAATGGCCTGTTTCTTTTTCAATAATGCCTTCTGATTCGACTATAGAGTGAAATTACTTAAGGACTTCCTGCACCCAGGCAGTAAACGTTTCTTTTAAGGTATGCATCTATTTTAGCCTATTTCATGCAGATGACCTAAAGTAGTAAGTAATGATAATCTATGAAGGACAATAAGCAGCTGAGGTAAAGACAGCAATAATTTTTATCAGTTGATTACTAATCTGCAAATGTTAAGGTTAAAAGATTTAGAACTCTGTCAACTATACCAACAACTGGTCTTTGTATGCCTGGAACTAAATGCATGCCAAAAGCCTAGATAACTTCTTTTCATTATTCTATATAGGCATTACCCCAAGATTTTTTTTTCATTCCCATAGCATTCTCAGCAGGTAACTCTAGGCTGAGGAAAATACAGTTGGTAAAAGATTGCTAAAGAACTACTGCAGGATTAGAAGGGTTTAAGCATCTCACAAGATACTCCAAGAATAAATTTGCTAGGTAAATTTCTTTTAACAATTTAATTGATAAGATCACCAAAATTAGAACAAAGAAAAAAAGCATTGATGCACACTTGTCTTTACATTTTAAATTCATTAATTAGTGTAATAAAAAAGTTAGATGTGAATTATGTGAATATTTAATCATTGGTACTCTTTAAAATAATTGTATATAATATCTTTATTTATTGTAACATTGTATAATTTCCTGTTGATTTACATTGAGATCTGTTTGAACAATTAATGAATTTGCAGTCATAATAATCAGTGAATTTATCATAAATTAAATATTGCTTACCAAATTATATATTGCATTTATCTGTTTGCAATTTCATGAATTAAAATGTGCTAGAATACATATTGGAGCATCAGTGGAAGAGGAAATAACTGACATTCTGTTCATCTTCTGTTCACATGATAGCAGTATTTATCTGAGCATAATTTGTTTGAATGGCAAAAATCTAATACTAGACTAACAAACAACAGCTCTCTTCTGAGAGATGCTCACACACAGAATCCAAGAGATGATAACAATGTTTAGTTTTTCCAAAATAATAGGAAGAACTCCAATCATAGAAGGAAATCTGACTTCAAATTCCTCTTACTGTTGGGTTCCTAGCTGACTGTTGCTCATGTTAAAAACTGCACAGCTGACAAGAAAGAAAAAGGCTTGAATAATGGTCCAAAGATGGGCTGTGGAGCACCTTAGTTGCCATCATAATGAGTCTTGCCCTCAATATTGGACTTCCCAATTTATTATCTAACTTGATCTGCATAATACTCTAGCTTAAACAGCCAATGACAAAGAAAAGATGCAAAAGCTTCCCTGATTTTATTTCTGCATAGCTGGCATAGCGTGAGAAGTTGTTGGAATATTCAGGGTCAAAGTTCAGAGTACTTTCACTTTTAAGAACTCAAACAATAGGATTATCTGCATAATATTTTACTCTGCTGTTAGACTAGGATCAGAGTGCTGCGTATATCCTAAAGAAGAACTTGCTTCCAATTAATAGTAAGTGCTATATTCTGAACTAATTACAGACCCTGAACTCTCTAAATTATGTAAAATGGTTTGGGACTGCTACTCTTATTTTATTGTACATATTTGTGTGTTACAAATATTAATTTGTATTAGTTAATACAATTAATTACTATTAGTAATAATATTACCTGTAAGAAAATTATGTAATACATTTTAGATGCCCATCACTATAACATTTGCTTCTTATATTTAATTCAAGTCCTCATCAAGGACATAAGTTATTATTATTTCTTTTATTCATTAAACATGAAATTCAGTCAACTGAACATTTAAAGATGTGTCAAAATACCATTGACTGGTGCTAATGGTTGATACAGGTTGCTGCCAGCATCCTAGATATCAACCAAGTATCTTCTTAAAATATATGAATATATGATGTTCCAAGCAGCAGTTTTTTGCAGTTCCACTGGTGTTATTGCAGGAAGCTGCAATTTTTGAATGTGTTTTGTAAAATTCTTGGACATGGTACCAAGTGCCATGGGTATATATATCCTAAAGAAGAGAAGACTGAATGGAGTCTTGATAATAGTCCTCAAATACTTGAAGGGCTGTCACAGAGTGGAGGATATGGATTTAACTATTAAATAGTTATTTCCATTTACTATTCTTTATAGAATTAAGACTTCAAACCTCTGAACATACTTGCCACTCTTCTCTTGTACTCTTTCCAGTTTCTTAACCTCCTTATTGCATTGTGACAACCAGAAATAGATATACTATTCCAGGTATGGTTTGACCAATTAGCATAAATGTGAAACTATCACTTGCTGTGATCTGAACACCATAATTCTTTTGATGCTGCCAAAGATTGAATAAACTTTTGGTAGTTACACATTGCATACTCATACTTAAATTTGTAGCCTAACACAGGTCCTTCACATAAGTACTACACATAAGTCATGTACCACATATCTTCTCATCATAAGGATATTTGGTCTGTGAGTGAGTGACTGGTACAGTCACTAATGATTTTCCATGGGCGACTGAACTTAAATATTTAATCTATACAATCCTAGGCCAACAAAATATACTGACGCGCATATACAATTTTTATAATGTCATAATTTATAAGTTAGTGGCACTCTAAGTATTTTTGCTTGTTGCCTAACAGTTTCCCCTGCTATAGGACGGACATTCATTATTTTCATACACTGCTCTCCACAGCTGCTTTCCACAGCTATCAGAAGATATTTAAAGCTGAACAGCTAGTGTGAAGGCAGGGGACAGTATGTTGGATTAAGATAAGAAACTTTGGGGCTTAAATCATTGTTCATACTTACATTTGCTAGCAAGTCACACACATTCAGCATAGTCTTTGTAATAAGATTGTAGTACAGATAAGGAGTCTGTATGCAGCTCCAGGAGGTTTTCAGAGGAAGGTGAATAATTAAGAAAATCCTGTTTCAGTACTTCAAATAACACAACATAATATATCATAATGATATATTAATTTCTACACACAATGATGTAGACCTGTGAAATACATTTAATCAGCATCTGGGTATTTATACTGTTAGTTTCTTAGCACTCTTTAATTGTTATATATGTTTACACTGAAAAAATAAGTGTAGATTTGCTTATGTTGATATGAAATCTGTTTATAAATTATTGTTCTTTGTTCAAACTTCTTACATGATGTTTTAATAAGCATTTTTAGTAACTGCTTTAATTAGATTTCATTTGCACTTAATTCTTGCTCTTTTTATTTGTTCTACCTCCTTCTCCTCTTTTTATTACATCATTTTATGACTATTGTATCTGATGATACAGAAGAAATAGACGTGTAAGAGAGCTGAAGGTGAAAACAACTACCTTGTATGGCTTCTGTAATATTTTAGGGAAATCATCAAGAAATATAGTAAAGGTTTCATATGAACATATGAACTTTAAAAAATATAGTGACAGCACATTATGATCTCTAGAGAATTTGTTGATTTATGTTGGTCTTCTACAGTAACTGTACAGTAATTGTCCAAGGAGACAGTTACCTTGGACAGTATCTTGTACAAAACAAAGGCATTCTCTGAACACAGTAGTAGTGCAAATGTTTTGCCTCACAGAGATTCAACTCTTGCAATATGGGAAACAAAGCAAAACAAAACTTCTACCTGAACTTTGGAGAAGTGTTGCCACACAATATAGAGGTTGTTGTAGCTTTCTTAACCTGATACACTCTAGATGCTTGGAATTCAAAGGATTATTGTATCTCAATAATAGGCCTGATGAAAAGTGCCTTTTTATGGGTTACAAACTATGGGAACACACTTTTTATTATTAAAAAATTATCAGGAAGCTATTCTTCCCCATACTTTTTCATTTTGTTGTTAATACCTGTCCCTGTTGTGTGTCCCAGAAGTTGTATTAATGTCAGAAAATATTATGAGCCATAGCATTACCTCCTCCATCAGTTTTCCTTCTGTTGCCTTCAGAAAAATTGAAGAAAAGTAGCTGGAATTATACATGACACCTTCTGACACTTCTATATTCTACAAATTCAAAATTGACCAAATTTCTATCCCCAAAAAACAGGATAGAAAAAAGGACAGGAAATAGCTTAGTGCCATCAACATTGACTATTAGCTTAATAGCATACATACTGTTCTATTATGTCATTTCCATGCTAATTAGAATTACCTGCTGTAAAATAAAGATGTGTGAAGCAAGTATGTTTACAACTTCAAAAAGGATAATTGGGTACAGTCTAATCATTAGTTCTAATCAAGATGCTAGAGTCCCCATAAAAAACTCTAAGTCATAAGAAAGAGACTTCCGGACAGTAAATAAAAACATTCAGAGGTAATAGCAATAAATATTCAACAGCTGGATTACCTAACTCTGAGGTTAGAATAAACCATTTACATCTGATTCATCTAGAGCAATTTTGGAATTAGGTTTCATCCATTAAAATAAATAGGAAAGAAAAGACATTCACCAAACACGTGGTGGTATTGAAATGGTATAGTATTGTTGATGGGAGCAAGTCATTGAATTGAAAGTGTAAATTATTTGCAGTCTTACTCCATGTACTCACTTCCCATCTATTCATGGTTAACATTTGCACCAATGCTTTTAATGGTAGAACAAAGTGTTTCAGTAACATGCCTAAAATGTCCCAGTAGCATATCTGGTATTGGTCACAGGTCATGGGGCATATACTGAATCATGTACTTCTCACTAAATTGACAGAATTTCAACGTAACACTTTTCAGCATAGGATTGAGTATTTTATAGTATTAAACTCAAATTTTTTGTTCTAAGTTGACTGACTACATTTGTAGTCTGATTAAAGTTAACTCTAACAGCGCTCACTTCCTCTAACTCCTCTATTTACAACAAACAAAGCTGGTTATGAAGACTGTTCTGTGTTTTTATTATAAGGATCTTAAAACAGAAACATATATCTTTATACTTTTTTCAGCTTGATACTTGTTTTGAAATTTATCTTTGAAGGCAAAGCAGAAGACAATGAACCTCCTTTTTCAGAGCCAGTCTGCACTGATTCTCTAATCTTCAAAACATTTAGTCTTGATGCATTTGGAAAAGATGAGGGGGAAAACAGCTTGTGTCAGGATTCAATTGTTCTGCAAGAACACCACAATCTTATAACATTTGATATATAGCGGTAGTAGGCCAAAACCACAGAACAATTTGGATACACACTGTCTGATAATTGGCATCTCTTTGGCAAAACAATATTGCATTTGCACAGTTCATTCTTCTTTGCTGATGACCTTCATTCAGAAAATAAGGTTGAGTAGGAAAGGAGTTAGCTTTTTTATTTTTGTCTATCACATGTTCCCGATTAATAGCCAGAAATGTTAAGAACCACCAGAACAGTAAAGAATTGGTTATTTCAAAATCTTAATGGACACATTGATTGCAACTGGGAGCTCTGGAAACAATGATGCTAGCAGTTTATTGACTGGATTACAATTCAGAAAAATGTTTTTTTTTCTAAAATAATAATAATAATTAAATCCCTTAATCTAGGATGCTGTGTATCTACTTAAACAAACATGTCAGATGAAGGGAAGGGAAAGAAAAGAAAAGGAACTCTAAATTCACTTCATCTTCAGTTCAGAAATTCATTCATACATAATATTTTATTTAATGGTAGCCAAAGAGGAACCTCAATAGCTTCTTTCAAAATAATTTATAGAACAAAAAAAGGTCAACTTCCATTTAACTAAAAGAAATGGTTATAAATAATCCTCCCAATGTACCTGCTTTTGCTTATAAATGTGTCAGATAAACCAGCATATTCTGCAAATTTACTGCACATTGCTGTAATCTGATCTATCAGCAATTCAGTGGAGCTGCTGACACATGCCCTCCTCCACAGAAAAATTTCAAAGCCACCCACAAACTAACCATATTGCTATCAAAAACTGCATATAAAACACACAGTCTGCTTAACCAAAGGACACACAAAAGCTAATCAGTCCAGTCCAGACATTCAATATAGGCTAGTGTATTAGGAAAAAGTTCAGAAACAGAATGGATATATTGCCTATCTTCGCAAAATAGGACAGGTTCCTTTGCTATATAAAATAAATAACTGAAAGGAACAAGTTGTTCCTTATGCATTTTAAGAAAAAATATGCATTTTAAGAAAATTGTGACTCAGTTCTAATCAAAGTTAAGTGTTTAGTAAATATTTTAAAGATTGTATTTTCAAAGACTATTAAAAGAACATCTTTGAAGTGCTTTTATTTGCAGACATTATACAACCATATCAAATAGTTGCCTCAGATCTTGCCTCATGTTTTTATCAGCTGAGGAGACTGTCTAATACAGTTTTTCTCAACCTTGACACCTTTAAGATATGTGGACTTCAATATATGGTTGGAGAATTTTGGGAGCTGAAGTCTACATATCTTAAAGTTGGCAAAGTTGAGAAACACTGCTTTAATATATTAACTAGAGATTTCTTAGGAGAAATGGAAATGCAAGCAATATCTTCAGCTCAATAAATATTTTACCTAAATGGGGGAAAGAAGGATAGTATGGCCTCCACTGGCCATAACACAATTTGGGATGTACCCTGCATTGTGATACATTGATTACAACTCAGAAAGTGTGCAAATAATTTTAAGAAGGCAGATCAAGAGTAGAAAAATAGGAATTGCCATTATTCGTCTGTAACTGGAAACTTCTAAAACAGGATGGAGCAAGGGACTAGCAAATTATAGGTGGACATATTGGAGCAAATGAGATACAATTTTGATAACAAAAACTGTTCTTGTCAGATTAGTGGAGTAAGTGCATGCTTTCCTTTTAGTTAGTGATGAAGAATTATACATCAAAGAGATTGTGAGAGAAATGTTAGCAGTACTGTCAAGTTGTCCTATTATCTTAGAAGCATTTGCATTGACTAAGCTTTTTGCCTCAGATTTGCTGCAATCAAAACATGGCCCTATTCATTATGCCAGTATCTCTCTGTCTCAGCAATGTTAAGATCTATGGATTTCAACTCCATAAATAAATAAATAAATAAACAAACAAACAAACAAACAAATAAATATATTGTGTGAAATGAATTGGTACAATGGCACAGAATGTGTATGCACAATATACTTTAAACATCTACATCATCTAAAACTGTTAAAATGTTTTATCAACAATTTGAATCACTGGAGACTGTATAGATTAAGGTGAGTGGGTGGGGGCTACATATATAGCTTTCACTGGATAAAGAGAAGTTAAGAAGAGGACTATGAAGTAACTAGGCTTCCTTCTGACAAATAAAATCCTATTACGTATCTAATAGGATTTTAGGAAAAAGAAGGATGTTTACTATGGTGGTTCAACATAAAAGCTATGGAACAAAGGAATAAATTGATGTAGCGGTCTTCAGGTAAGGGAATGACATTCATAAAAGATGATAGTACAGGATCTAGACCTGATAAAATCTAATACCCAAATGAATGAAAGTTGAAGCAATGTCAAGTAATTTGTTTTGACTATTCAACCCTTGAGAAGGATCCCTCTCAGAGATACATGGCTGACACTTGCTAGTCAAGTTAAATATCTTCACAGCTTTGGAGACTGCAGGACTGTATTGAAGATAAATGAATTGACAAAGAAAAGGAACCTGGAAATAACCTCAGACAGCAAATTAACGTTGACAAGTTCAGAACAGTAACATAATACAGTTACAATTTTATTCTTGATCTCTTGTACTTGCCTTTAATATGAACAATTCATCAACAGATATGAAGGTTCATTCATTTAAAAAGTAGAAATCTGCCCACAGCAAAAGAGTTTGGACATTGCATTTTCCACCTAAATGAAAAATGAAATACTATTGACCTTATTTCAAGAATTGCCATTATTAACAACCACCAGACCTGCTCACCCATGCTTCAACAAATAAACATTATACTTAACAGAATAGAGATATACCTCATCCCAGTTTCACATATGCTAAATATCATTAATGAATATTTTCTTTCCCTTATTAATGAAAAGCTTTGCTGTAATGACTTTACAGGATAAACAACAGTTTTTGAAAATTAATGTTGTCTAACAAGATGTCATATGGAATTCTAATTTTCTAGTATTACTGAGAAAATGCAGGTGTTAATGTGATAATTTGTGTACTCAGTGTGAAATATGGCATCTTTACTTTATGGATTGATCATGTAAACAGTGTTTTGATTATAACATTGAGCATTCTTGCTTTATTAAGAGCTTTATTAATATAACAGCACCCCTTTTTCCATGTCCTCAACATCTGCCATATTGGACAAAATTTTAGCACAGTACTGGGTCCTAAATGACTGGAACCTACATGGATGCAAAATATATTCATGTTCAACACAAGAAAAATAGAAGTAATATTGATAAAGAAACACGTATGTCCTTGATCTTTTTGCCTGATGTGTTGTACAAAGCCTATACTTATATCAAGTCATTTTCCATCAGCATTAGCTATAAGCATTACCTACATTTCTTCTCAGGTGTTTACCAAGAAAAGAGAAACTTTCTGCTGAAGAGGGGTTTACATCTTTCCAGTGGTGGGATTAAAATAATTTAACAACTGGTTCTCTGCCCTAATGACCAGCTGGGTGGGCATGGCCATCGTGGGCATGGCCATGGAGGTGTGACAGGCAGCAGTCAGCCTCCTGCAACCTTCCTCCGGGAGCAAAAATGGGCCGCAGGAGACTCCTGGAAGGGGCAGGGCATGAAGGGGCAGGTACAGCAACAATTTAACAACTGGTTTTCCTGAACCGGCCCGAACTAGCTGAATCCCACCATTGCATCTTTCCTATTAACATGTTTCCTTCCATATTATATGTTCAATTGGTCTCTTGTCTATTCCTGTGCTTTTAAAAGAGATTTACAAGGCTTTAGAAATATTGCAATGTTTCAGCAAGATATTCATAGGAGACCTCATATCCCTGCAAGGCACAGCTACCACTTCAACTGTTTGGTGCTATCAAATGAAACAGTGAACATCAGGCACCATTGAAGATGACAAGCATGTTGGTCACTCAACAATTGATACATACGGACCAAACAGGTTTTATACAAGGGAGACAGATGAAAAGTAATGTTAGATTAATTATTAATGCATTAGAATATTTGGGAAAGAACAACCAGATCCCTGCTGCGTTTATATTTTTGGATGCTGAGAAGGCCTTTGATCGAGTTAACTGGCAATTTCTGTTGAAGATACTGCAAAAAATGCAGATTGGAGATAATTTTCTACAGTCAATCAAAGCAATATACCAACAGCAAACAGCACAAATTATAGTCAATGGAAGTCTAACAGACTCTTTTCAAATTGGAAAAGGTACAAGACAGGGCTGTCCTTTGTCCCCATTATTGTTTATTATAACTTTGGAAGTATTGTTGAATAAAATACGGGGCTTGGATGGTTTAAAAGGGATCAAGATTAGGCAGCAAGAATATAGAGTCCGCGCTTTTGCGGATGATTTGGTCATAATATTGGAACAACCGCAGGAATCTAGTATGGTTTTAATGAATATGATTAATCAATATGGTCAAGTGTCGGGCTTTAAAATAAACTTAGGAAAAACCAAAATATTAGCTATAAATATGAATATTAAACAAAAGGAAGAATTAGGAGTGATGCTAGGATGTGAGGTAGTTAAAAAAGTTAAATATCTTGGAGTTAACATTTTAACTTCAAATGGGAAATTATATAAGCATAATTATGAACCACTTTGGCATAGCATACAGACAGAGATGAAAAAATGGGAGAAACTGCACTTATCTTTGCTGGGTAGGATAGCGGCAGTGAAAATGAACATTTTACCAAAATTTTTATTTCTCTTCCAAATGTTACCTATACTTAAAAAAGATGCGAACCTTTTAGAATGGCAGAAGGGTATCAACAAATTTGTGTGGGCAGGAAAGAAGCCGAGGGTAAAGATGAAAATAATGCAAGATGTACGTGAGAGAGGAGGATTGAAACTACCTAATTTAAAAATATATTATGATGCAGTGGTATTATCTGTAATTAGTGACTGGATTCACTTAACCAATGATAGAATATTGAACATTGAGGGACACGATCTGGTATTTGGTTGGCATGCTTACCTGTTATTCAACAAAAAATTGGATAAGAACTTTAAAAGTCATATTTTAAGAAATGCTTTATTGCGGGTCTGGAAGAAATATCAATATAAATTAAATGACAAGATACCCATGTGGGCAATTCCTAGACACGCAATTGAAAATATGAATACAGCACAAAAACAGGACAGAATTACCTACAGACAGCTTCTTACCTCGGAAAGGGGGGTATTACAATTAAAATCTTTAGAGGTATTAAAAGAGGAGAAGGTAGTTCAAACATGGTTCCAGTATGGGCAATTACAGGCTAGGTGGAAAATAGATCAAAAAATTGGTTTTATTCAAGTTGAGGATAACTTGTTTAAACAAATAAGAGATCAAAGCTTAATGCATATAAAGAGGATATATAATGTATTAATACAGATGGATTCGGAAACAGAATTAGTTAAAGATTGTATGATAAAATGGGCTCAAAATATTGAGGAACCAATAATGTTGGATACATGGGAAAGAATCTGGGTAAGAAATGTGAAATTTACACAAGCTCAAAATCTGAGAGAAAATTTTTACAAGATGTTCTATAGATGGCATTTAGATCCTAAAAAGTTGGCTTCTATGTATCCGAATGTACAGCCTAAATGTTGGAGATGTGGTTCTCTCGATGCTACATATTATCATATATGGTGGACCTGCCAAAAGGTTAAAGCATTTTGGATAAAAATATGGTGGGTCATGCAAAATGTTTTTAAAAGAAGGATAAAGTTTAGTCCTCAGCTATTTTTACTAGGTATATGTACTGACTTTACAGTGGTAGAGACCAACTTGACTCTTCACCTGATAACTGCAGCAAGACTGTTGGTGGCGCAATATTGGAAGAAGGAAGACTTGCCTACAATTCAAGAATGGACATTGAAAGTAACAAACTTAGCTGAAATGGCTAAAATATCGGCATATCTCAAAGATCATTCAAATGAGAGATATAAACGAGACTGGAAAAAATGGATTGACTATATACAAAATAAATACGGGACTAAGAAATTCCAGTTAGCCTATGCTTAAGATCAGGAATGATTTAAATTGTTTAAAGTTAGTTCAGTAAGAAGAAGCTAAGGTCAATCTAGAATGTCATTAATTTCTTTATTTCTTTTTTCTCAATAGATTTTAGACTGTGTTAGTTAAAATTCTATACCGTGTACGGGTTCTGGGAAGTCGGGGGGGGGGAAGGAGGAGGGGGGGTGGGGGGGTGGAGGGAGGGAGGGGTACACACAAAAAAAAATTGTACTTCAATGTTTTAATGATTGACAAATGATGACATATTTGTGTTTTTTTTAAAGAAAAAAAAATAAAAAAGTTCTAATAAGCTAAAAAAAAAAAAAAGAAGATGACAAGCAATTGTTACATTTATTGTAAGAAAAAGAAATGTTAGCTGTTTGTAGCTTTTCAAAACGTCTTCGCTTACTATTCTTATTCTTGTTCCTCTAAGTGTAGCATTTCTATTATAAATATAATGTTGATCCAGATCCATTTTGAAAAGTGAGAATAGTACTGAACACAATAATGAAGGATGTGTCTGTGTTCTAATGTACCACCAGTTTCCACCAGCTGGTAGCATTTATTTTCACCTCCTATGGAGGACCTTCTTTAAAATGTTAGTGATTGACCTTAAGAGGAAAGCCTAGTCTACAAGTTGAGGGAATATTGGACTGGAACCCATACATCTTATTCCAATCTAAAGTAAGAACTATCAGAAGGCAGAGCCAATTCTTATGATTATCCAAAAGTCAGAAGCTTGTCAGAAGCTTTTCGCTAGTCTATTTAAGAAACCTTTGAGTGGGGCCTAATAATAGCATCCCAAATTTGAATATGAAAATCCCAAATTTGAATATGAATAGTATCCCAAATTTGAATATGAATATTCAAATTTGAATATGGAATTCAAGACATACAATTCATAAACAGGACAAAGAATGCACTTCATTTACAACACTTCTTTCCCAACTCACTAAATTCCAATTTATAGCAATTTTCTCATGCCTTCATTCATACACTTAGTGTAACCACAAAGTTGTGACAGCTTTCTCTGAAACTTGTCATCTTTTGTGTTTCTGAATATATTTCTTCACTCTTTCATGCAAACACCACTGAGTTTTGCTAAACAAACATATATATATTGCTTGCCATTTTCCACTCTATTCTGTAAGGGTAGTACTTTTAAAATATATATATAAATAAAAATAAAAATAAATGTTATCATCAGCAGCTAAATCATCCCCAATATCCTATGCAAAGAGATATTTAAAATACATAACTTTAATTAATGAGCTTGTTGATCAGAAAGGTCGGCAGTTCGGTGGTTTGGTGGATCCCTAGTGCTGCATAATGGAGTGAGCTTCCATTACTTGTCCCAGTTTCTGCCAACCTAGTAGTTTGAAAGCATGTAAAAATGCAAGTAGAAAAATAGGAATTATTTATTTATTATGTATTATACTGTAGATATCAACCCTGAAGCTGACCTGGCCAAAGCCATCTTGGAACTTTAGTGCTGCCACTGGGACAAGGGATAGGGAGGGGGGATTAAAGACAACTGGGGCTGTGTAATCAAAATAAAATACTTTCTCTTGGAAACCAAGGGAATTCTCAAATATGGCCGGAGGAAGGAAGAGTGAGGTCACCAGACCAGCAGATGCTGCCTTGATTGGGCCATGTGACTGATTGTTTGGGGTTGAGGGGATTTTTCCCCCCTTTTAATTAGGTGAAAATCAAGGGGACTCTCAAAGTTGGTTTTCACCAGATATGTGCCAACATGATATTTCCAATAAAGCTATTCTTTAAGAAATCCATCTGCCTTGGAGTCTTTGCTTGCAATGGATCTGTTACTTGGAACCCTGACAGTAGATATGGAGTATACCCCAACATCAAACCAAAATTATTTGCGGCAAGCTACCTGGTTAGCCCTCTTATTCAAAATCTCTACTGTTGACAAATGATACCTTCTTCAGCCTGCTATCCTGTGAAATAGGCACCTGTCCTTACCTGTAATAAAACTATTCTCATATCTATAAAAGCCACATGCAAGCTAATTCAGCTGTTTCCCAATAAGATAATATCCTAGCTGAATTTAATAAATAAAATATTGAGTGATGGATTTCACTACTAGAATTAATATTTATTACAACTGAACTTATTTAACAAAATATTTAATAGGCCTCATTAATATAAACAATATTTATTACAATAAACAGAACTAGCAGCTTGCCTACAACTGAAACAGAGCCATCAGGATCCCTATATATAAAAGGTAAGGCTGATGATCCTTCCAATTATTGCTCTATTCATTCACCATCTATAGTAGGAAAGCCATATGCCAAATTTTCAATAATTGACCAATCCATTGCCTAATATATCAATAAATCATTACTTTCAAAAGCCCAAGTGGGTTTTAGATAAGGCTGTTTAAGAATGAATCAATATCTGATATTACTTACTTGTTGGAGAAGCACTCTGGTCTCTTAAGAAAAAAAATATTTACAAATTTCTGGATGTTAAGGGCTATATTTAAATCTGTCTCCTGGAATTAATTTATGGTTAAAACTAGAGACGGTTCCCTAGAGAAGCAATTAATTCTTTTCAACAGAATAACAAAGGAGTAAGGATTCCTATTTATTTATTTAACATGTCCACTTACTTCAAGCAATGACTTTAGGTGACATACAAAGTTTATAGATAATTAAACCAACAACAGATGCTCAAGGTCAAAAATAATTGTTTCCAACTCACAACAAGAAAACATAGCAATAAAACCAGTAAAACTCATCCTTTCAGCCTAAATATCTGAGGGTACATAATAGTGTTTAGTACTTTGCTGAAGTCTAACAGCATTGGACACACACAATCTTGTGATGTTGTTTGAAAATGAAGGCAGTACAACAGAGAAAGTACCTATTTTGTTGCCGATTGTTTAATATTTCTTCATTTAAAATTTGCACCCCAGAATGCAGAAAATACACTCAGAGCATCACAAATTGTCACAAAGCATCACAAGTCTTCTACCTGCATTAACAGATTATCTCTGATAAATTTAGGAAAATTTAACATGGCTTTTGAGGCGGGGAAATATCACCATTTGTAGATCGATTACCTATAACCATCTAGAGGCCAGGTTAAAGGCTTCATCTATCTAGGAATATTAAGCATCTTTTATCATTTCCCATGTCCCTTTCCATATTCATATTTCCCCAGGGTAGTTGTGTACTCTAGAGAATTAAAATTCACACTGTCAGTCTTTCATAGCTTTTTCTATTCTGAAAGTAGGCAATTCATTCTGTCCCAGGGACATGCAGTCAGGGGAGGCAGGGGAGGCAGGGCCTCACCAATGTCATGAGGAAAAGAAAAGAAAATTAAATTAAAAGGAAAAAGGCTAAGGTAGTTGCTGCCAGAATAACTCTGCTTAGTGCTAACTGCAGGGGGAGGCGAAAGAACTACGGGCCTCCTTTGCATAAGGAATTTTTCGCCTTTTAACCCTTGCTCAGAGTTAAGCAAGGGTTAAAAGGCGAAAAATTCCTTATGCAGAGGAGGCACGTGGTTCTCTGCCTCCTGGTCTGGGAGCAGCAGGTCTTGCCTAAGTTGCCTTTTTTTTTTTTTTACATTTTCATCATGGTGGACAAGAGGAGAGTTGAAATGATCCTCTGACACAGCTGGAAAAGGTGGGTCCGAGGGAGGGGGCAGGGGGAGGAATTCAAAATTCCAATCATCCATCCCCTATAATATGCAGCTATAAAGTGATATTTGATGTTTGACCGAGTATATAAGTGTAGTAATATGGGACATCATTTTGAAATGGTCAGTTTCCTATAGAAAATTATAGTTATTCTTGAACACTTCCCAAAATTCACTGCAACATGTATGTATTATTTGGTTCACCAGTTGAAACAAATAGTTCCCTGAAGAATATTTAAAGTGGTAAAAAGAACCTGACTTCTTCAAATGTGGAGCCCGGACGAGGCTGGAGCAAGAGTTGTGGAGGTGAAAGGAGAAGAGGAGTGGGGGTGTTCCAAGAGGCCCCCTCCCCTTTTTACACTCCACAAGCCAGGCCCACAGCGGCAAGAGGCTCAGCTTCACTTCTATCGCCCCCCCCTCTAGAGAAGCTGGCCGTGGGTGAGTCTCCGCAGCCCCAGTTCCATCTCCAAGCAGCCCCAGGAGGAAATGGGCCAGCCCCACTTCCCTCCCCGGACTTTGCGAGAGTGGCGCAGTGGTTAGGGTGCCGAGGTGGCACAGTGGTTAGGGTGCAGTACTGCAGGCCACTTCAGCTGACTGCTATCTGCAGTTCAGCAGTTCAAATCTCACCGGCTCAAGGTTGACTCAGCCTTCCATCCTTCCGAGGTGGGTGAAATGAGGACCCAGATTGTGGGGTCAATATGCTGACTCTGTAAACCACTTAGAGCGGGCTGAAAGCCCTATGAAGCGGTATATAAGTCTAACTGCTATTGCTATTGCTATTGCTAGTGGAGGACCTGCATTCCACCCACCCTTCCAAGCCCCGAGTGGCCAGTCTTTCGCCTCCGCGGCTCTCGCTCCAGCCTCGTCCAGGCTCCTCCTCGGCGGGCCTGCCGGAGCTCTGAAAAAAAGCGGCAGGAGCCGAGGCTGGCCACTCGGGGCTTGGAAGGGGGAGCAGAATGCGGGTCCTCTGCTCCAAGAAAGTCCGGGGAGGGAAGCGGGGCTGGCCCATTTCCTCCCAGGGCTGCTTGGAGATGGAACTGGGGCTGCCGAAACTCACACACGGCCGGCTTCTCTGGAGCGGAGGGGGGCGATAGAAGTGGAGCTGAGCCTCTTGCCTCTGTGGGGCCTGGCTTGCAGAGTGCAAAAAGGGGAGAGGGTCTCTTGGAACACCCCCCACCCCTCTTCGCCTTTTGCCTCTGTGGCTCTCACTTCAGCCTGGGCAGGAACTGGTGCTCTTCTGCTGTGGGCGGGACATACTCCTGGTGGCCTGTGGCTCCAGCGCCTGCAAGGTGGATGTGTTTGCCCTGTGGTGCGGGCAAAAGCTGAAAGAAAGTGCCCCACTGCTTCTGTCTGACATAGAGGCACCCTGCGCCCCGCAGCTGGGTCGGACATAGCTGTGGGGCACTGAACGCCTCTATTTCGGACATAGCTGCTGTGGGGGGTGGGGGCAAAAACCGCTTTCTTTCTTTTTGCCTCACCAGCCATAAGCTTTATCGCACATCACTGTTCTGTCCACTATAGTATTCTGGTTTAAATGCTAAGTTACTATTATTACTATTTTTGTGGCACCTAAATTTATTAAAGAGTTGGATGGTCCTAAATAGTCTTCAGGTTACCTTCATATAAAAGAAATTCAGTCTGTCTGTTTTTTAAAACAATCTTTTCATTTTTCAGTAAGCAAAGATTATGGGATATTTTGGTTCAGAAGCAAGTGTAGAAAGCTGAGTCATATAACTCGGTATGGAAGTTTAGCATTAATTATATTCTATATTGACTTTTCTGTAAATAGTCTTATTTATAGTAAAAATCAGATCAACTCTGGAAAGACAGATCAAATGTCCTATCACCACATATAGTGAACATGGTTTTGAGGGATTATTTTTCACACAATGGTTCAGTCTGAGTAATAAGAAGTAGGGAGTATAAGAATTTGTGCAGTATATTATGCATATTCGTATATCCAGAATCTTTCCAGGATCTGGAGGTCCAGAGTCTCTCCGGAATCTGACCTCGTCTATTTTTAAAAAGATGCCAGACAAATCTGATATGATTATGACTAAGTTCTTGGTTTCTAATCAAGATTCCAAGGTAACTATTCAGACAGCCAAATTTTTCGTAGTAGTTATTAAACTAAAAATGAAGTTAGTGAATTAGTTAGGAATGGAACCTGGAAGCCTTTTTCTGATAATCATATGTACAGTAAACCCTTTAATTTCTCCTTCAACCTACACATTGTAAGTCTTCTGTGGAAGAGACTTTCTAAATCTGTTATAGGAAAAGTAGATTACAATTAGAATATCACAAATGTCAGACACAATCATTAAAAATAAACAACCCCCTTTCCTACTACAATGAATTTATGTGTAGTTGAGAGTAATCATTTTTTCATTTTAATCCATTTTCTCTAATATTATCTACAATTGATTGTCTTATGGTTTTCCTATATACTTATGGTTAAAAGCCCTTTTTATAGAGACATACTCCTTAATCATTTGTTGATTAACTTCTTCCTCTTATCTTAATACTACTTAGTCCTTCTATTTGCTTCTCTGAGTTGTTATTGCACTGAATTATTCTCAGTAAAAGAAATTCTCTGCTCCATCCAAAATTGTTTGCTTTTTCTTAATTGCTCAGTCAAGCATCAATAGGATTTTCTAGAGGAGTTTGCAGTGTCTTAATGGTTAGGTTTGGCTGTATTATGTTTTATGCTGTTTTTATAAATATATATTATTTGTAAATATTTGTAAATGAAATAATATATAAATTATATGCCTCTGGAATTTTAACACTTGTTATCTGTTGTGAAATTTTGTGTACAGGTTTGATTTTATCAAAATTAGGTATTCAGAAAAAAATTGCAAGGCTGTTTTAGGTGTCTGACAAAAAAAAGTGTTTTTCATCATGTCTGTGATCAAGGAAATACTGATTTAGTGTTTGTACATATTGCCATGTTACCCTGTTGTCAAAATAGCACAGCAACTATATATGGAGAAGAGAAATTTATGATATTGCCTTCTATTATTTTCCTACTTACCATCATAGATAGATAGGACTGGAAGCAGAGGTGGGTTCCAACTGGTTTGGACTGGTTTGGTTGAACCAGTAATGGTATGCCAGCCTAGGTCGCAGAACAGCAGTGACCCAGGCTTGCCACACACCCGAACCGGTTCCCCAGTTGCCACCACCATTGCCACCATCTTTTTTCCATTGAACTGTGCATGTCAAGGACATGCAGTCACTAGAGGCAAGGGAGGCGGGGCCTCACCAGTCTCCTCAGAGAAAGGAAAGGATTTTAAATAATTTTCTTAAAATAATTAAAGCCAGGGTAGTTGCTACCAGATTTCAAGTCACAGTGGCTTGGTGTCTGCTCTCAGTATTAACTAGGAGGAGGCCAGAGAACTAGGGGCCTCTTTTGCATAAGGATTTTTTCGCCTTTTAAGAGTTAAGCAAGGGTTAACAAGCGAAGAATTTCTTATGCAAATGAGGCACGTATTCTCTCGCCTCATGTAGAGGGCATTTTTAGAGGCTTTTTAGAGTTTTCTGGGAGCGACTAGCTCAGTCTGACTTCAGAGCTCTGGCTTTTCAAGAGGGGAGGGCAGGGCAGGGAGAAGCAGAGTTGAAATCGTCTCTGAAACATCTGGAAAAGTTGTGTGGGGAGGGGGGAGGAATTCCAAAAGTTTGATCGGAAGGCAGCAGGGAAAGGGTGGGTATGGCAGAGGAGCTGCTTTCAAGCCTTTGGAAAATATATCCAATCCAACTTCTGTGTTTGTGTTTGAGAGTGAGTGAATGAGAGAAGGATCCAAGTTCTCTGTGTGCGTGTGTCTGTTTGAGAGAGGGGGAGGGAGGGAGAGAGGGAGGAAGGAGGGGGAGGGAGAAGAAAAAGAATGGGAAAACTTATTTTGCAAGGGGGAAAAATGCTGTCGCTTTAAATCGGAACTGAGCATGCCTGGCTGTGGAATTCTGGGAGTTGAAGTCCACAAGTCTAAAAACAGCTTCACCGGGGCTAAAGCTGACCGCACGTCACTGGTGCATGTGCACGCACAAGTGGACCTGTAGTAACTCTGTAGAATCCACTCCTGACCGGAAGAGATGTTGGGTGTCTTCTAATCTAACCCCCTGTCCAAGGCAGGAGTCTTTATACTATCCTGGACAAATTGTTGTCCAAATGATGCCCATATACATAGAAAAGGGAAAACTGGACTAATATAGGAATTAGGAAGCAATCTCACCAACTTTTCTTCACACCAGCCCTTTTGTGAATAGTTAATTCCCCCCTCTCACCATGAAATCCCTTTTTGTGAGTAAACTCACAACATGCTCTTAAAAATTAAACTAAGCTCACCAATTCAAATCCATCTTGGTTTTCCAATCAATCCTACCCACTATTCCCACAACTATTATTTTTCTTTTCTATATGACAGTGTCTTCATTCATGATCCTTTTCCAAATTTTTGTTTGCAGCTGCACAAAATGTTTGTAATCCTGTTTCTATTGGTGGCATAGACTTATTTCTGCAACCACAGATATCATGGCTCATTATTATTATTATAACTTCAGGCTCATGGTTTAAATGAAATTTGAGCATTTTAAAACAATGGAGAATCAGCACGGGCAGTTATGGAAAGGAGAAAGGTGACCATAGAAGTTGAAATTGTTAAATGTTATAAAAGACTGAGGAGAACGCCAAAGCTCTAAACTTTGCATGACCTTGCCTGCCTGCCACAAGAGTAGCTATTAGAAGAAATAACATTAATCTCACTATATCTATGGAAATTCTCAATCAACCCAAAGGTACTTCTTAAAGGGAACTGGACTTTGTTTCCATGTTCATTCTCATCTTGGGGATGAATTTCACTAATAAAATTGAATCATCCTAGATCAGTTTTTTCCCCAATCATGACAGTTTGAAGATGTATGACTTTAACTCCAAATTCCCCAGTCAGCTTCCTAGTCATGATTCCTCCATCCAGATAGTTAGGACTACTGGCGTTTATAGACATGGGTTATTGAAATGGATAGATTTGATTCAGTTTTCCAATGTATCTTGAGAAAGTGACCTCAAGGTTTGTTTTTCTACTCCTCCTTGGAAATACATCTTTCTATGTTACTTAGCCTGGAGGAGCTGTCGGGGACTGCAAGTGCCGCAGGCTGGACTGAAGCTGCAGGTGACGCCCTCTCCGGCCAGGTAAGGCAGGCTGCCCTCCCTGCCTCTCCTACCCCCTTCCCTCTCTTCACTCAAACAAACTCTCTGTCAAACAAACAAACAAACAAACACACACAAAGTTGCACCAGGAGGATGAAGTTTGAATTCCTCCCCCTCCCTCCGACCCACATGTACCTGTTCCAGCTGTTTCAGAGAGGATTTCAACTCTGCTCTTGCCTGTCATCATAAAAAGAAAAAAATGTAAAAGGAAAAAGGTAAGAGCTGAGGTCAGGCTGAGCTAGTTGCTGCCAGAGTCACCATGGATGACTCTGCTTAACTGTTTAAAAAAGCCTCTAAAAAGCGCCCTCTACAGGAGGAGGCAGGAGAACGATGTGCCTCACCTATGTCAGGAATTTTTTGGCTTTTAACCCTTGCTTAACTCTGCTCGATTGATCATAAAACACCTAAAGTCAGACTAGATGAGGCACGTCATTCTCCTGCCTCCTCCTGTAGAGGGCGCTTTTAGAGGCTTTTTTAAACAGTTAAGCAGAGTCATCCACGGTGACTCTGGCAGCAACTAGTTCAGCCTGACCTCAGCTCTTGCCTTTTTCCTTTTACATTTTTTTTCTTTTCATGATGACAGTGGCGAGGCTCTGCCTCCGCTGCCTCCCCTGACTGCACGTCCCTGATGCAAGACTATAGTAGCCTTTTGTCTGTTATTAAATTACCTCAGTTCAGACAAGATTTTCATAAACAATCACAGAGTCAAATCAACATAAGGTTTGGATCGGAACAGCTTAAACAATAAATGAAGATATTAGAAAATGCATTTATAACTCCATGTTGAACTTACCTTTTACAGATATTTTCAAAACACCTTAAGGTTGTACAGGAAATTATTATTTTACTGAAAAAAGTTAAGTCATATGATTTCCCAATATTAATGCTAACAAGTCTAAGCTACATTGACCATGTTTCTAGTTTTTTTAAAACAAATCAAACTCAAAATGTCAGTCAATAAAGTTTATTACATTCACAGTATCATGTCAAAGATTTCTCACACTGCTTTGAATAGTTAAAGATCTACAAGCTACGGTATATAACCTTTTGTGAAATCAATAAAAATACAATAATATACAGTTGTAAAAAGGAAGATCATTACCTTTTATTTGCTTGTGCTTTGTTCATTTCTTTGTGCAGCACTGGCAAGCTGCAAACCAAATCTTGTTCTTTTACAAAATTCGAATACACACACAAAATAATGTATCAGATCAATATTTATTTATTTACAATCAGAATTAAAAAAGGGAATCAAATAAATGCAGGAGTGATATAGCTAATAGAAGTTTATTTTAAAAATATCTAATCAAGATAAGATATCAACCCTTGTTTGTATAAAGGTTTTCCTGTGAGAAACAAATACAATATGGAAATTTTTAAGAGGATTGTTTGTTCATTAGTCTATATTACAATTTCTCAGTCTTTAAATTCATCTCTCTGCAAATACAAATAAAGGACATTGTTTGGTTTCTATAACCTTTTCTATAAAGGGCAAAGTATATCAGTGATTCAGTTGAAAGGCCACAATAGGCTAAACTCCTGATTATATCTTTTTTCTCTGAATAGGGGAAACTATAGAGGAACTGAACAAGAATTACACCCAAAAGACTGTCTTAATCCAACATTTTAAATAGCAAATTCTCATACAAACCCAGCTGTAAAACTGGGCTTCAAAGGAATAAATGCATTAGGCATAGAGTGAGGATACTGAGAAAGTTCTCAAGTTTCTTTAAAATTTTAACAAATTGCTTCAAGTGCAATCAAGTCTTCATAAAAATAATTCTCCCCCACTCATTCTCTCTCTCTCTCTCTCTTTCTCTCTCTCTCTCTCTTTCTCTCTCTACAGCTTGATGCAGCTGATCAAAATTATTGACGCTACTTCTAGCAAAACTAATTATAGCATTTTAAGTCTTCTGGCACAAACTGAGAGGTCACAACTAATATTCCAATATAGTAGAGAACTGAAAGCAAATTCCTAAGTATTTAAATAATGCTCTGTTGTTTTTGCATGCTATTGATGTTCTGCTGACAATGGCAATCAACACAATGATTAATAAACGAACTATTTTTGTTTTGCACGTTTTTATTCTAGACTGGGGGAGGGATGAAGCACAATACATCTGGGATTAGCACCCTTCAGAATGGAAATGGAACCAGAGAGCCTTCCATCAGCAACACATCTAACCTGCAAATAGATGTTCCCATGCAGCATCATGATCAACCTTAATAAACACTGATCTATAGATGAGGCTATACAATACAATAGAAGAGTTGGAAGGGACCTTGGAGGTCTTCAACCCCCTGCCTAGGCAGGAAACCCTATACCATTTCAGACCAATGGCTATCTAACATCTTCTTAAAGACTTCCAGTGTTGGGACACTCACAACCTCTGGAAACTGCCACCTTTCTCTGCAGCATCACTCTAGAGATTGAGTTTAAATAAAAAAAATAGCATCAAGAATTTCTCTTGGGCGACTAGAATATTTTTCTGTCAAGAGGTGCAAATGAGATCTGTCTTGCTTGAAAGCCATATTGGTTGGTGACTCTGACTTCCTCAAAGTCTTTGCTTGCCAGAAGTTTGCAAAAGTGATCACATGACCCTGGGACATTGAACCTGTCATAAATATGAGTCAGTTATCAATCATCTAAAGTTTGATCATGTGACCATGGGGATGCTGCAACAATCGTAAGTGTGTAAAACAGTCATAAGTTACTTTTTAAAGTGCTGTTGTGATTTTGACTGGTCACTAAATGAATTGTTGTAAGTCGAGGACTACCTGTAGTTAGATAACCACTTTGGTCTGAAGAAAATTGCTTTCTATTTGCACTTTTAAATGGAAGCATCCTGTATGAATTGGTGGCAATTGTCCTTTTTCTTTTTACATTTTACCTGACTAAGCCTATCCACTAAAGGTCACAATAACAGTATAATTTTTTTCTAGATACCGGTATTTATTATTTTTATGTCTTCCTTTGGCAATGACATCTCTGACTTCTTTGACAAAACCCTTGAGATGTTTTTTACCTGTCTTCCTATATTGCTATATTTAGAGCACAGAGATGGTTGATTGAAAGGACAACAATTCAGATTCTGATGAGGGCTAATTATCTGAGATTGCTGTAAAACTAGCTATTTCAAAAGTTAGAACAACACTTTAGGGCTTGGGAAGGACATGCATCTGGTAATTTAAAAGAGGCTTGATTTTTTGTTTTGCTACGTGGTTTTACAATAAATTCAATATTTTACCTTAAAAAAAAGGCTGCTTTCTATCCATGGCAAAAATAAGAAATCAAAATAAGAAATCAAAATAAGAAATCAAAATAAGAAATCAAAATAAGAAATCAAAATAAGAAATCAAAATAAGAAATCAAAATAAGAAATCAAAATTGTTTATTTAAAATATTTATCACACTTTTCTACTAACAAAAAATAATTTTAAAGACTAAAATAGAATTAACTTCTGCTAAAATCTAGTTTTCAGAGATATAATATATACATTTAAAAAGCAAATTCTGAGATGCAGAATGAGAAATCAGATTAAATGAAAGGAGAAAAAGAAACGGAAAGTCAGATCTATACATCATCCCTAGAACTAGAAAACTAGAAAAAAGGGGGGATTGAATGTCTAAAAAAAAGTGACAGTTCTGTATTTCATAATAGGTGGTTGATTATTGCTGCTTTTATGCTGCTTCAGCCAATAAAATAAAGCATGACATATAACATTATCAATAATAATAATAATAAATAGCATCAAAATATATAATCAATAATAAATATTCAATGAGCAGCCTAGTGGTGAAGAAACCCATCTTCCACTTGGAAAGTTGAGAATTCAATCCTAGGCAGTGGCAGATGTCTCTCTCAGGGCACAAAGACAAAATATCCACTATGATAAGTGTCAGCAAGGGTGTCTGGGCAATAAACTGTCAACTCCACTCAGTTGCCCTGACCCTATCCTGAATTAAGAGATTACTGGGTCATAAAAAGAAAAAAAATATTAATAGTACTAATAGGATTTCTACTCCTCAAAATTTAAAACCTATTCAGAATATCTTTACAAGTGTTAACAAGCTTTCTAAACGTAAGTATTAAGGACAAAGTTGCTATTTTGGTGTCTTTTCCACAGAAGAGGAAATCATAAAATCATAGGGATGGAAGGGACCTTGGACATTTTCTAGATGAACCACCTGTCCAAAGCAGGAAACATTATTGTATCCCAGAAAAATGGTTGTCCAATCTTTTTTTGAAGACCTCCAGCAATAGAGCACTACAATAATGGGAAGCAACTGTTCCATTGATTAATTGTTCTCACTATTAAGAAATTTCTCCTTTGTTCCAGGGTGGATCTCTATTCAATGAGGTTCCACCCATTGTTTCTTCTCCTACCTTTTAGGTGCTTTGGAGAATAAGTTAGTCCCCTCTTCTCTGTGACAGTCCCTCAAGTACCAGAAGACAGCTGTCATGTCACCCTTTTATTAGGTTAGACATACTTAGTTCCCTTAACTGTTCATCACAATTTAACCTCCAAAGCCTTTATCATCTTTCTTGCTCTTCTATGCACTTTTTCTAGGTCTCAGTATCTTTTTTGTATCATGGTAACCGGAACTAGATGCAATGTTCTAAGTGTGGGCTCACTACAGTGCAGTACTATTACTTCCTGTGATTTTGATGATATCCCTCTGTTGATGCAGCCTAGGATTGCATTTGCTTTTTTGGCAGCTACGCACATTGCTGGTTCACACTTAAGTGATGGTTCATTAAGACACCAAGATTCCTCTCACAGATACTACTGTTGAGCCAAGCATTGCCTTTTCTCTACCTGTGCTTTTGATTTTTCTTCCTGCATAGAATTCTTGCCTGCCTTTCCTTCTGCTACTTGTAAGATGGTGAGACTCAGTAGAGTCTCTCTGCTGGCACACATTGGGAAGGCAAATTCTATTTACTGCAACAGATTAGGGGGATTCCCCCAAAATATCCAAATAAGCATTATCTGAGTACCTAAGAAAGGAAATTGAAAAAAAAAACATTTTTGGGTGGGTTTTTGCTGGTTCACCCTGGATTGGACAAACTGGTAGTGGTAGCAGTGGGAGGCTCCACCCACCTGCCTAGACACTTCTGTGCATGCGCAGAAGCATCGCACAAGTGCACACATGCACAGGCGAACTGATAATAAAATAAATTGAAACCCACCACTGCTCTAAAACCACTTTCCAGAAAAGAAGAAAAAGGCAAAAAAGATGACAAAGAATTTAGATTGATTAAGAGCAAGTTTGTGCAGTGCTTCAAAATCCAAGTCAGAAAGGTGACTTTGGAGCATGTGAAGCTGCAGATATAAAATATCATTAAACCAGCCTCAGAAAAACCAGAACTGTAACCTTTTCGTAAATTAAGCATCATCATGGTTTTTATTGTTGTCTTCTTAGCTGCCTTTGATTTGAAAAACCTCTATCCTTTCATGCATAAACTGGGTATAGTATTTGTAAAGCTTTGCAAATATTTACTAATACAATCTACTAAAAATAGTTATAAATAAATGCTCTCCAATTCATTTGTATGTAAACAGAGATTATTATTTGGGGCACTTCAGTAATCAGTTGCCACTTCATTACAAATATGTTCAGTCATCAAAGTATTATTAACAAGAATTCTCATTCTTTGTTTTTCACTTAAATTAAGAGGAAACTGCAGCAGTATAAATTCTTTGTGCAACATATGGGAGTACAGAAATTCATTTTAAGATGGGAAAAAAGCAGAAAGAATGAAAGTATATTTTGCATAGAATCATAGTGTTGGATAGGCAGCTCAGGTCAACAATTCAACCCTTCTCTCTGAGTAGGAATCCAAATTAAAGAAACCTTGACAGATGGCTGATAAATTGTACCCATCCAGATGGCTTCTGTTAGTTTTGTCCTGTTCCATAGTTGTTGTTATTCCATTTCTGCTGATTTACTAGTTATGTGATTATATTACAAGTTAATTCCTGGTAAAAAAAAAAAAGTTATCTGAGCCAATGGAAAATTGTTTTGCAAAGAATGGGATTGTGCATGCTTACTCCAATTGTCACATTTTCAACAAGATATCCAAGAAGAACTGTACTTGTATTTTCAGGAAGATGAACACTGCTTTCCACATTATCAGCAACCCAGCTTATTAGTTTGGGACTCATATAGTTTGCACCAATGAACTCACCCCAATTATTTTAGAAGCTACTTCCAATGGAATGGTTTAACTCACCACAATATGTATCAGTTCATTACTGGCACCAAACTAGACATTGGGATACTATAAATTCTTGTTCCACCTTAGAAACAAAGCTAGCTGAATGGCCTTGGACCAGCCACTATCTTACAGCCCTAGGAAAGAGACAATGGCACAGCTCTTCTGAAAAACCTTGCTAAAAAAAACTGCAAAGAATTGACTCTAGGCAATTACTAGGAGTCAAAAACTGACTTGAAGGCACAGAAAAGAATTATGTCACAGAGCCAGCATTCTGAAGAAAGCAGTATTTTCCTCTCCATAAATTTCAGTACAGTGCAAACAGTTGTTTTACATTAGTTATTCCCCTTTTGACCTGTTTGCAATGCAGATCTGTTTTTAAGATGGGTCACAGTTGTGGCAGGATTGTAAACTTCAGTAACTTTCAGCCTCTCCCTGAGCACATATTTAGACTAAATAGACTAAGTATGTGCATGTGTATGCATGCTATTCCAATATTTTCCAATATTTTCAGGTTTCAATTGTTGACGCATTATGTATTCTTTGAAAGATTGTGAAAATCATACATTTGTCATACATTTACAAACATTCTTCACTTTCAGGCTGACCCCAGAATAGTCATACAATTATTACAGTGCACTATTATCATCAAAGTGTGTCTACCTGTTAAATTCTGTTCTACTGGTACAGTATAAATTTAGGAGAAACACCAATAGATATATAGTTAGGTGGAGCTGCCTCTCTACGATATAGATTTTGCTTTTTTGCTATTGCTGTTCTGTACTAATAACCATGTAAAGAATCCTACTCATGTGCAAATAAATCTGAAGAAATTATTGGCAAACTTTCAGGTGCAGATGCACAGAACCACCCTCTTATATACATTTCTTGCTATATTATGTTGCAATCTTAAGACTAATCATTCCCAATATGTTTTATTAGAGGAACCATATGTTCACCTTATGATTCTTTGATGAGTTTTAGAAGAGGTTGTTTATATCACATGTACAGTATATGTTTTGAACATACTGTATACCTATGAATGTTCTGAGAACAGGATTCATGACCATATGTTGAGCCATTGTATGCCCAGAAAAACATGTTGAGGCAGTCTGTTTATAGAGGTAGGTAACAGTATATTTCTTTTCATCTTAACATGCATGTCCAACAGACAAACATACAGCAGTCACATTTAATTTAAAGCATTTTCCATATGGCCTGCCTAGCATCCATGGGACCTCACATCTGGTTCCCATCTAAAACACCTACACAATGAGAAGAATTAAGAATGTAGTCATGTAACCTCATTCTAAGAATGCACATTTTGTGCAGTGATGACTCACTACATTAATCTGTTGTCTGCGTTAATCCCTTTTGTTTGTTTTGACAGCACTGTCTGTCAAATCAGTTACTGAAACTTTTAAACTACTTTCTGAACTTACTGAGAAAATTGGTTTGTTTGCAAATGGTGAGAAGTGCTGTCTCTGTGTATTATTGAGTGTTTGTGATATGTTCATTGAATAGTTGTAAATCAGCTTTCAGATTACTACAATTATGTATATACCGATAATCCTTGATTTACAACTGAAATGGAACCTGATATTATAAGAAGTCACGACAGTCATTAAGCGATGCACTCATATGATCAACTTGCTGAATTACCCCAATCCCTGCTCTTCTTATTGTAGTTATTAAGCAACTAGGTGAATTGTTAAGCGGAGCATAGGCTGCCTCAGGAGTAGACAAGGCCCTGGAAGGCCTATCCTAGATCACACTGCAACACTACCCCAGCTCACACAAGGCTATGAGTCTTCCAGGGCCTCTTCCAAGTCTTGAGACACCCTGTGCTCTGTTTCCCACCAAACTGGATTCCCACAGGCTTTCAGATATTTCCTACATCACTGGATCCCCACTGGCCTTGGGCCTACTTCCCACCCCTCTGGATCCCATGTGCTCCTGCCCACTTGTTATCACAGCCCAGTCACTTTTCTTTTTAGTAGATCTCTTTGGAACACAGCAATTCCACACAAAGGTACATAGTACTGTCTTGGCAGTAGGTGCTATTCTGGAAACAGCTGCAATGAACTGTGGTAAATGCATTTGTTTGCAATAACAAACAGTAGTGGTAAGAATGAGTCTCCTTGAAAGATTCCTGTCTTGAAATTAACCTCTCCCACTCTATCATTAACCAGGAACTATGTCTTCCATTATGCCATTGATCTTTATACAAAGTCCAGATGTTTCTACTAGCTTCTGTTACTTCTAGGCTCTTGATTATCTAAGCATGTGGCAGAGAAATATACCTTCTTAAAATCAATCCAAGCTATATTCAAGGTGGTCTTCCATCTCTGGCAATTTTCAAAATCATCTTGTCAATTAGATGATTTTTAGTTTCATTGCTGTTCGGCAGTTTCCTTTCTGATCAGGTGGACTGAATTTATCTTCAACTAAACCAGAGTTCTCCAACCTTTCTGGCTACATGGCCCAGCAGATGGTGAGAGAGGATGGTTCTGTGTGAACAGCGGGCAAGCATGCATGTGCAGCTCCATGTACGTGAGCCGTGGGCCTACCTCTTCAATGGCCTGATAGTGATTTTTATCCCAGTATTCAATTATAACTGTGAAGCTGTGCTGCAGATTAGTTAGTTTGATTCTTTTAGTGAGTTGGTGCTTATTATTAATGTTACAGTATTGGCACCTTTTAATTGTGGTACCTGTTTCTTT
Organism: Thamnophis sirtalis; assembly: GCF_051295495.1. Lineage (NCBI taxonomy): Eukaryota > Metazoa > Chordata > Lepidosauria > Squamata > Natricidae > Thamnophis > Thamnophis sirtalis. Next base: position 34,002,987 of record NW_028261388.1, on the reverse strand, counting down.
TGAATAAACTTCAGTGTAGACCATCGTATTCTATTGTTTTTGTGCTGCTCTAGATATTCAGTTATTTTTTATCCCAATTCTTCTTTTAGTTAATTAATTTTATTTGTTTGTTTGTTTTATTAAATGTGTTTGCCATCCATCTTGCTTTGTAAAAATTGGATGGCTTACAACATTAAAAGCAGTAAAACCATAAAATATGAATACTTCTAAAAACAATAAAAATAGAATTACAATCCAAAGTAAAAGTTATAGACAAAAGAGAGGGAGGGAGGGAGCAGGAGAACGTAGAGCTTTGTTCTTTTTGAAGAGAAGTTAGAAGAGACATTGTCTGGCTTGGGAATTATTATTGTTTATTAATTTTATGTAACTCAATTCTACAAAAATTCTTTATGTAGCTTTATTTTTCAAGTTCTGATTCCTGTGAAAACAATTCAAACACTAAATAAAAATCACCTTGCACATTAGATCAGTATGTAATGAAACTTATCACACTATTAAATTTATATATCATTTGACTCCCAGCAAAGTCTGGGTGGATTTACAAATTATTAAAATATTTAAAAACAAATAACAAGCAGTAGTCAATATTGTTAATATTATATTGCTATAGAAATCCCACTGACAGAAACAATTATTCAGTCCAGCTTCCCAAACTCATGTATTACTTTAACCCTAGGTTAGATAATATGATCTACCAATCTAAAATTCTTCCACTCCTTCAATGAAAGTCCAATACCCATGATATTTTAATAGGCCAGAACCATTTATTCGGAAAGAGGAAAAGACTTCCAAGCCAAATCTGTTAGGGAGCTGTCACACCCTTCGACCAATGAGATTAAACCTCTGTTCCCGCCTGAACAGAAGACCTTGGTGGAAACCACTATAGCTGAAGCTAGTATCTTACACAACTCCCCTCTTAGATGGAATAATCCTACTGGTTAAGTAGTCACGCAGGTAGGCGGGCTTTTGGGTAGCTCTGCCTGACCTGCGCAGTTCAGTCGGAGAGTGTTCTTTGGGCAGGTCGGACGGACCTGTTTGCCCCGCAGCTCCGCTTGGTGGAAGCTCCTGGAACCTTCCACATGCCTTGTCAGGATCAAATTCCAGGCTATGGGCAGAGTTAGCCTACAATACTGCATTCTAACCACTGGATTCTTCATTACATTACATAACGTTGATAAATCAGCTGGGTGACCTTGGGGCAGTCACTCTCTTTTAGACCAACCTACCTCATAGGGTTGTTGTGGAGAAAATAGGAGGAAGAAGTATTATATATGTTCACTGCCTTAGGTTCCTTATGAAATAATAAAGATGGGATAAAATTTAATAAATAATATTTACATGAACATTAAGACTGAACATAAGGTTAGACCTTGAATTTTAGCATTATCTTTAATAGATATTATTCCTCATCAGATTTCAAGGGAATATTCAGACTCATAGCTCCAGATTTCCAGTTTCTATCTGTTTTTTTTACACTTTGTTACAGGCCTATTATTTATTCTGTCCTTATCTGTCTGTTTAGGGAAACGAGAGAAAGGAATTTAGCTGAGTCACTTAATCCTGATCTTCCTGGATACGTCTTGACAAGCTGTGGCTGAACCAATGTTTCATCTTAAGTGATTCACTAATGGGGTCACTAGATTATGATATCTCTGAAAAAGCATTGAAACAACCCATTTATTTATTCAATTTATGTCAAAATAATAAGTTTCACTTCCAATAATGATCACTGAATACTAAGTCTCTCAACAATCCTACATCCAAATATATGAGTCTGAATACCTAAGATGATTTTAATACGTAAGAGATATTTTGGCACATTCAACCAAGATTGACCAATTTTTATTTTACTATAGCAGTGTGCGGATACTTCCTCATGTTGTTGAAAAACATTCTGTCTTGCCCAGGTCTGCCAAAGAAGAACAATATGTCCCATACAGAAGAATATATCATTTTTGTGCCAGTGGTGTCAGTCTTTTTATCTCCTTGTGCCAGACAGTTCTGGGTGATAAAAAGAACTGTTTCTGGGGGAGAAAAGCTTTGCCACTTTTGATGTAGTATTCTTCAAAAGAAAAAGAAAAAAAATAGAGCAACAGCCAATAATTCCTTCAGTTTCCAGAAACAAAATTCTTACATCTTTTACAATAAATTTAAGAATTTACAAGAATTAAATTTACAATAAGTTTAATAAATTTGGTTTCCAGCTAGAGTGGGAAAGGATTGCTGCAATCTCTGGCAATCAGTTCAATGGGCCATTTAAACATTTAGCAGTATACGTTTTTAAGATGAGTAGCGCACCGTGTATTAAACAACAGATTTAGTCAAGCTTTGCACACCAATACAGGTAGTCATCAATTTACAACAGTTTGTTTAGTGACCCTTCAAAGTTATAATGGCACCGAAAAAAGTGACTTATAACTGTTTTTCACACTTACGACCAATACAGCATTCCCATTGTCACATGATCAAAATTCAAATGCTTAGCATCTGACTGACATTTATGTTCATTGCAGTGTCCCAGGGTCATGTAATTACTTTCTGTTACCCTCTGACGAGCAAATTCACTTAACAACCGTGTTACTAACTTAACAACTGCAGTGATTCACTTAACAACTATGGCAAGAAATGTCATAAAATAGGGCAAAACTCAGTTAACAAATGTCTCACTTAATAACAGAAATTTTAGGCTCAATTGTAGTCGTAAATAGAAGGCCACCTGTATGTATGGCTGAAATAAAGAAAAAACCAAGCCATATATAATAGATACACTGGATACAAAGTACAAAACAGACAAAAACAATCAATACAAAAACCCTTGGGTTGAACTTTAGCTTGTGTTTCTAATCGAACCATAGACCAATCCTTTGAGGTGCAACCGTATATCACTATCACTCTGTATTCCACAATTATGCACATATAAAGTGTTCCAGAAAATAGTAGAAAAAGTAGATGCATTTCTGCTTATTGGCGGAAAGTTTACTAAGAGTGGGGAAATGGATAGAGAAAGTTAGACATGGAAATATTGATAGAAAGTTTACCATGTGGCTTCTTGCATGGAATGAATATTTGTCAAAAGAAAATGGTTGTATGCAAGGATGTGCATCTATCCAGTTTATTCTGAAAGTGAGAGGTGAATACATCAGGAAAATATAACCTGCATGTGGTGAGAATGGGATATTTAAACCCCGCGTGTGGCCTAAGGAAAGACAGCGTCAAGAATAAATAAATCTGCACTGAGTGCAAAAGTGAATGCCCAGTTAAAAGTGCTTTGACTATACAATGAGAACATATGAAGACTTAATTGCAGAAGAAATACATGAAAGAAGAAAGAATGAGTTCAGAAGAAATAGAAGACTAATAAAGTCATTGCTTTCTGTTATAGATAAAATCCTCAAAAAGAAAGAAGTGGTAAGTTTAAACAACACAATCGATGAAAGTAAGGATGGTTGGTAAGGACAGAAAAGGTTGTGGAGGTACCATGAATAGTATAGTTATAAACTGGATATGTTTAATTTTCTTTTTCATTTCATTTGTATCATGCCTTTAACTTCTTTTACTCATGTCTTTTCTTTTTCATATACTCATACTTACAACAAAAAGGGCTAGGATATGTTAATATCTATATTAGGTGATGGTCTCTAGGGCTTTCATTATGCTATTGCTCTATTTTATTCATGGGATTACAATGGCAAATAGGAACAAGTTAATGGCTGTACCAATGAGAAGATAAAACATCTAAAACCCAAACCTTATAAGGAATGATTAAAATATTTGAGAAGGTTTAGCCTATAAAAAAGAAAGCTGAAGAAAGGTATATGATAACTGTTTTAAAATAAAGGAATGATTGGCACCAGTGGTGGGTTTCAAAAAGTTTTGGAACCTCTTCTGTAGGTGTGGCCTGCTTTCTGGGTCTACTGGTGGAACCTCTTCTAACCAGTTCGGTAGATTTGATGAACCGGTTCTACCAAATAGGTGCAAACTGGTAGGAACCCACCTCTGATTGGCACACTAAAGAAGACATGAATAATTTTCTATTGCCCAAGAGGATTTGCAGAACCACTGGATTAAAATCCAAGGCGGTTGAGGCAAAATATTAGGAGAAACTACAGACTCTATGAATTATCAGCCATTGGAAAACACTGCTACCTGAAATTATGTACTCTTCAAAGAGATGTTTTTAAATAGAATTTGCACATAAGAAGGAGTTGGATGAAATAATCTCCAAGGTCATTCCCAATTCTTTAATTGCATGAATTTAAAGCAGATACATCACAGTTCTCCATTTATAAAATCCCAACCTCATTTCTTCTCTGTTTTCTACCTCTATTAATGAAGGAAATATCTTGCCATAATTATTTTTAAAGGGTAATATGACATTTGTGGTCTAATGTTGAGCGCTTTTATTGTCAATACGTACTTTGGTCTCAGAATCCACTTCAGAAATAAAGATGTGAAACAACAGATACTGTGATTGGCTGAGAGTGTGAAGCATCAGCTTGGTTTTGAACCTTTGCCAAGTCTGCACAATAGGGTAAGTCATTGAGTTCAGAGACCCTGGGCTGGAAAGTGATCTTTTAGCCTGGTACTTCAGAATATCAATTGACTTTCTCTCTCTGAATAGTCACATATGGTGTGTGCGCGCGTGTGTGTGTTTGCGTGTGTGTGTTGTGTTGTGTTTCTAATGTCTAGAGCAGGAAGCCAGTGGGCATGTATATTTCCTATGAACATTATAACATCATATAGACTGAGGAAAAAATAGTGGCAACAATATGGTGAACATGATTTGTACTTTAAGCAGCATAATTTCACACAAGGAGAGTACATTCCTTGATTTTTCACTACATGCAGAGACAAACACACATCCCACGCTCCCCCCCCCACACAGACTCACATACATAGACACACACACTCATTTGTGAGTCATGTCTCTAGCTGAGCCTCTTAGTGCTTGAGGTTCTGCCTTGCCAAAAACTGTGGTTTTTAAAAGCTCTCTAGAGAGCATTAGGCATAAAAGGTTGAGCAACCCATGCCTAGTCATGCTTCTCATTAAATGCATTTTTTAAATGGGTCATTCAAAAACAAAGCAGCTCTGTTTGTTGGGGAAATCACCACTTGGAGGTCATCACAGATACAGGAATTTTTAAATTGCTTCTGTTTGTTTATGGGAATGAAGTGTTTAGGAAGCATAGATAAACATTTAACCAATAATAGTGGATCCACAAAAGCCTGTATACATTGCAAATTATTATTAAAATTTTGTAATAATATTTTTAAAAATATGGATTAAGTTTTGAGATCACAGGCTGTTAAATGGGCTATGGAATCAGCAGCATTATGGTTATTTATTTGAATAGTTCTTCAATGCACTATGGTTTTGGTTGAGATTGTCTTCCATTATATAGATAAAGAAAAATAAATTTTTGAACCACGTTTTGCTTCATCCAGAGATCTATGTCAAAAAAAGGACATGAATTAACAGAGGAGGCAACCTTCTACTCACCTTCTGGTTTCCGTTACAGTTTCCATCAGCATAATCCTGTACATTCAATTACCAGGAATGATGGGAACTGTCAACTCTAAAAATTTAAAGGTGTGAAGTTAACAGAAAAAAATCTTGAAGATCGGTCAGAAACACATTCCAAACTGATTGTATGTTTTTTGAAACCAGCAAGAAATATTTTTCAGTAAGGGACAACAGTTTGAACATGAATTTCATGAAAACTTCGACTGTCTTTTTTGTAGTCTTATAAGGCCCCAAATCAATAATTTAATGAAGTTGAAATAATTTAAGAAATAAACAAATTCACAAACAAATATCTCCCTACAAGCTAATAAAAATACATTAATTATCAAATACATTAACTACAGCTTACTACCACTAAACTTGACCATTTTCTCTTTGCTCATACTATATATTAGACAAACTCTGAGATTTTTTTAGGTATTTCATTGCTCATACAGAGAAACAGAAGCACATTTGGAAGAATGACCATGGGCAAGAGGGGGGGGAAACCAGTGGGAGTGACTTCTGTCTTTTAGCTTCCCCATTGAGTTTCCTTGTGGGAAACTGGCAGGGACAATCAGAAATCTTCCTTCCTTCCCTTCCCTGGGAGAAAGACCTGGTGACCTATTCCACTTTTCCTCAACAAAAAAAACTTTATGGATCAACTCAATGATGTAGAAGATATGGTACCAAGTAGTGAGTCCCCCTGTCTCACACCACACCTCTCTCACTCTGTGTAAAATGTGAGTCTGATCAGGCAGGCACTGTAAGAACAGAATATGGAGACACAAAATGGTTCAGAATTGAAAAAGGCATTTGGAAAAATTGTAACCTCTCACCTGTGCTATTCAACACGCACACAGAAATATTTATGAGAAATGCACATTTGGAGGAATCTACCTATGGGGTTAACATCTGTGGTAGGAATATGAACAACCTCCAATATGAAGATGCAGTGACGTGCAGTCAGGGGAGGCAGGGGAGGCAGGGCCTCACTAGTGTCATGATGAAAAGAAAAACAAAATTAAAAGGAAAAAGGCAGAGGTAGTTGCTGCCAAAGTCACAGTGGATGACTCTGGTTAGTGCTTAACTGCAGGGGGAGGTGAGAGAATCACGGGCGTCCTTTACTCTAGCTTTATGATTACTTGAGCAGAGTTAAGCAAGGGTTAAAAAGCGAAAAATTCCTTATGCAAAGGAGGCACGCCTCCTCCTGCAGAGAACACTTTGTTTAGAGGCTTTTTTAAAACAGTTAAGCAGAGTCATCCATGTGGTGACTCTAGCAGCAACTATCCCAGCCTGGCTAGCCTAGAGCAGCTCTTGCCTTTTTCTTTTTACATTTTCATCGTGGCAGAGAAGAGGAGAGTTGAAATCCTCTGACAGCTGGAAAAGATATGTGGGTTGGAGGGAGGGGGCAGAGGGGAGGAATTCAAAATTTTTATTAATTTGTTTTATTATAAGCAATTTGTGTGTGTGTGTGTGTGTGTGTGTGTGTGTGTGTGTGTGTGTGTGTTTTACCCGCCTCTGCTGGCGCGCGGGCTGGCACTTTTTTATTTTTTATTTTTTAAAGCCATGCCGCCACGTAGAGCGGGACACGCCGGCTTCCGGCATTCAGCAGGTCCCGCTGTATGGCTGGAGCGGCGGCATGCACTTTAAAGTGCATGCTGCCTCACTCCGCCATAGAGTGAAACATGTCCTGCTTTATGGCTGGGAGGCATGCTGGTACTTTAAAGTGCATGCCGCTGCCCCGGGCCCAGCCATACTCATGAGCATGGCTCGGAACGGCGAGCTCTCCGGTGGTGATGGTGCTGGCGGTGGCAGCAGCAGCAGTAGCAGCAGCGATGGCAATAGCCCCGCCACTCAGTCAGATTCACCAAAAGCGGCGCCAGCAGCAATGGGACATGCTCGGGGGAGGGAGAGCCAGAGCCGGCTGCCCGGATTTGCACTTCAGTCGCCGCCGCCGCCGCCGCTTCTGCTGCTGCTGCAGCCACCAGAGACTCCTTCCCCTCCCCTGCCTGCACAGGATGGGGAGTGAGCAAGCGAAAGCAGGAAAAGGAAAGGGCAACAGCTCCAGGACCCAGCGACCCACAGGAGCACCGGAAGAACCAGCCAGAGGTTGGGGTGGAAAGGCTTAAAGGGGAAGGACCCAGTTACCAGGCAGTCAGCGCTGTGGTGGCAACCACGTTTACCACAGGCTTTGTTACATACGCACTTGGGCTCGGCCCGAGAAGCGACGCCTCCAAAGGGCTGTCACCTGAGGCTGCCTCACCTCATTTCCTCTGCCCCGCCAGGAAAAATGAGCAGCTCAATTCTTCACTCTCATTTTCCTCAGCCTCTGCGCTATTGGTGTGTGTGTGGGGGGGGTGCTGGTTTGCTCCAGAATTGATAGGAAATAAAAGGCTGAATTGTTTTTAGCCTACTTACCTCCCCAATATGTAAAAGATCACTTGGAGTTAAGTAAGACCTTTAAATGATATTTGCTTCAAAACGCTTAAGAAACTTGGTTTCCCTACCTTTCAAGGAAGGCTTGGCGTTTAACTAGTTCTAATCCATCTCAGTAACAGATTATATTTCTTCAGGCAACCGGCAAACTATGATTTAGGTTTAAGGATTGGATTGTGAAATGTTTTGCTAAAATGGCATATCTGCCAAATCAAGGAACAAAATCATGCCCCCTCCCCCAAACAATTTTGTCCTGTTTAGTTTTGTTCTGTTCTTGGTTATTTTCTATGAGTTTGTATTTTATCCCTTGAATAAAAAATTGGAAAATATACGTGAAGTTACTTAGCCTAATATACTAATGTAACACATCTTGTTTACACATCATGATCAGTTCTAAATTATGGATTTATAGATCACAATTGCTGTGTTCACACAATAGGTTAAGCCAAAAACAAATCATAGATTGGTTGATTGAGCAAAACCAATATGTCCCTTGATTTATACTTTATAACAAAATGAAGCCTCTTTGCCTTAGTACATGTTCATACATCTTATTCAGCCCTAGCCAAATGAAAGATTATTTCACTACTTGATATATGGAAAAGAGGAAGTCGCCATGAAGTTTTAAGACACAGTAACTTGCTGTCAGGAATCTTTCCAATATCCCACAAAGAAGACATGGTTTTTTGTTAATTTGTTTAAGCAAACAGTTGAAGTTCCTTCAAATGTTTTGAAATAGATTCTTCTACATATAGCTCACATTTCTTATTTAGCTGATGATACTTCTTTTAACATTAACCCATTGTAAAAATAACAGCAATTGAATGTTTTACCACAATCAACACATTACATGACTGGAGTAAAGTTAGCGGCAGGGCGGCTTTTGCCTGCTTTCAAGAGGCAAAAGCCGCCCTGCTGCCCCAGCGCTATGTCCGACATAGAGGTGGGATGCCTCTATGTTGGACATGGCGTCTGCCTCTAGGTCGGACATAGTGCTGGGGCGGCAGGGCGGCTTTTGCGCTTGCCTCACCAGCCATAAACCTCACCACATGTCACTGTGAAGATGATACAACATTGCTCACATAAATTAAGAAGGATCTGGAGTGGCTAATCCAGACAGTCAAAGATGAAAGTGAAAAATTTAGACTGCACCTTAACAACAAGAAAACAAAGATAATGACAGTCACAGAGAACACACAGGTCAGAGTGCAGATCTACAATGAGATCATTGAAACAGTAAAAGAATTCATTGTCCTCGGCTTTAAAATCAACCAAAGTAGTGACTGCAGCCCTGAGATTAAAAGAAGTATAGCCCTTGGAAGAACTGCAATGTCTGACATGAATAACATCTGGAAAACTAAAGACATGAGCCTCACAACCAAATGCAGATTAGTAATGCAATAATTTTTCCAATTACTTAAGGCTACTTAAGGCTGAGAAACCCGGCCTCTGAAAAAGACAGATAGAAGAAGGTGGATGCCTTTGAAGAATGGTTGCAGGAACTAGGTATGTCTAGTTTAAGAGAAAGAAGGACTAGGGGAGACATGATAGCAGTGTTCCAATATCTCAGGGGTTGCCACAAAGAAGAGGGTGTCAAACTATTCTCCAAGGCACCTGAGGGTAGAACAAGAAGCAATGGGTGGAAATTAATCAAGGAGAGAAGCAGCTTAGAACTGAGGAGACATTTCCTGACAGTTAGAACAATTAATCAGTGGAACAGCTTGCCTCCAGAAGTTGTGAATGCCCCAACACTTGAATCTTTAACAAGATGTTGGATAGCCATCTGTCTGAAACAGTATAGGGTTTTCCTGCCTAGGCAGGGGGGTGGACTAGAAGATCTCCAAAGTCCCTTCCAACTCTGCTATTGTATTATTGAACTCTGGTATTGGTGGCAACTATTACATATCCATGGGCTGCAAAAATAACAAACAAGTAATTCCTAGACCAAACTTCACCAAAAATATCACTTGAAGCCACATAACCAAACAGAGGGTCTCATATCATGAGAGTTGATTCACTTGAAAAGTCAATCATACCAGGAGTGATTAATGGAGAAAGGAAATAGAGCTGCTCTAATCTCATAGCTGGAAAGTACAAAGGATTACACCAGGATAACCATGGTGGATCTGAAGGAGGTAGTGCAAGATAGAGGGGCATAGAGAATGCTGATACATAGAGTGGTTGAAGATTAGCCATAAATGAATGGTTGATGACTTTCCTCCCTCCCTCATTTCCTGGCATAATTCTAGGTAACTACATTCAGTTTACTTGCTAATAGTAGGAGAGGTTTGTCCAGTGGTGGGTTTCAAAAATTGTTCGAACCTACTCTGTGGGTGTGGCCTCCTTTGTGGGAGTGGCTTGCTGCCCATGTGACCGGATATGAAGATGCCGACGACACTTGTCAGAACCACCTTAAATTACCTCACACACAGCACTGGCATGCATAAGAATATGATGTAAACTTGTTTTTTAAAAGGCATCTTTGGTTTGCGTTAAAACAACTTCAACACACGCAATGTTCTGATTGCACCACAAACGCAGTAATCATCCTTACTTTCACAGAGGCACTGAGTTTTATAAATATGAGCATGATAGTGTAGAATAATCATATCCAAGGACCAGTGGTGGGTTTCAAAAAAAATTTGAACCTCTTCTGTAGGTGTGGCCTGCTTTCCGGGTCCACTGGTGGAACCTCTTCTAACCGGTTCGGTAGATTTGACGAACCGGTTCTACTGAATAGGTGCAAACTGGTAGGAACCCACCTCTGGGTTTGTCATAGCATCTTTCTGGACTGTTATTCACTTTTTAAATGTAACCTACAGATCTAAAATTCTGTGGTACTTTCCTATCTAGGTACTAATGAGATCCAAGGCTGCTTATTTCTAACCCAGACAATGTGAGACAGGTATGGGTAATACAAAACTTTTATTACTGCTCAAACTTCTGTCCAATTTATTTATTTAACCTCTGTTATCTATGATTGTATCCCTTCTATCAGAGACACAAAATCTTGTCTGCCTCTTGTTCTCCATGCTTCATGAAACAAGCGTTAGAGAGGTGAGTAAGGACATGAAGAAAGAAATGACACAATCATCTCTTCATATCCCATTAGTATATGTTGTAATTTATGACACTAATATAATTTAAATAGATCCAGCTCCAAATTGCATGCAAATCGTATCAAGAGGTTATGGGAAAAACAAAATACAAAAAAGAAAAACAGAGTGAAGAAGATTTTATTTATTTATTCATTGAGTCATTTAAAATATTTGTATGGTCACCCATCCTACAACATAACTCTGAATGGCTCACAATAATAAAGCAAATACAAATAATAAAAACTAAAACCAAGAACTAAACAAAAACAGTGAAAGGAGATGAAAGAATTTCATTAGGCTTTATTTTTGCTATGGTAAAAACTGCAATTTGAAGCCTTATAGAAGGACCAAGGTACAGATTATTGGCAAAAACATGCTTCTAAGCTAGCTGTTAATAAAGACTAGTGTCAGCATTCTGCATGCCTGAAACCCAGCTGCTTGTATGACATTCAGTTTCTATACAAGAATGCCTTCAGGAGAATCACGTGGCATATTTGGTATTTAGAAGTCACCTAGTTAACATTATATAAAGGACACATAATTTAACTTGCAGGCTTTCTTTGCTTACTGTTGAAGAGATCCTCGAAGCTGTTCGAGTCCAAGAAATACTGTGATTATTTAATATGCACATTGTGAAAAGCAGAATAAAATCACTACCATTGCCATTTTCATTTGTTTATTAACTCAGTTAAAAATCTAACCCCAGCCAAATGGTGGCATTGATTACCAAAATATATTCAGATCTGTTACTAAAATAATAAGTAATTTTAAAAACATATTATATACTAACAATATTAAAACATATACTTAATATTCAGATTAACAGTTGGATTGTATGCAGAAGACAAGTAGAATACATGAATTTTTATTCATTTGTTTATTCAATTTCTATGGCCGCCCAACTCAACCAAGTGTCTCTGGGCAGTTTACAATGCCATTCATGCAGTGAATATCATTACCTGCTGTAGAAAGTGAATAAATTATAGATTTGGATCAAAGAAACCAGGTCAGGTCCTTGCTCAGCCATGAAGTTTGCTGAATAGTATTCCATTGGATTGAATGACCTCACTTTTTTCAGTTTGATTGTGAATTTGTGATGGTTTTTACTAATATGAAGCTATTTGCCTTGAATTAGGCATCAGCCATGACAGAAAGTTGTAGATCTGACAAGCATAAATCATTTAATAATGATGCAATGAAACCTCAATATTTGGCAAAAAAGTGCTATAATAATATAAATAAATCCATTTAATAAAAACTAATTAGAGATATATGCTAATGTCAGAATATTTGGAGAGAAAAAACATACTTTTTTCACAAGCATCTTAACATGAAAACACAGCTGCTAGAACTTTCACCTGAAATCTCTCAAATTTGATTTTACAAATCAAATGTATCATTTAGGGGTTAAATAAACATGCTAATCTTTTAAATTGAATCACTGGCTTTTTAATACTATCAGAATTAATTCTTCCTCATTGCTTCTGACTGTTGGTACGTGTTGAACTAACAGTTTCCAATCTGTACATTATTGTTCATTCCCTCCTAATTAGTTAATAAAAAGAGGTATTCATTTTAAATACTACTGCATATTGTATCTCAGTTAAAAGGCACTTCATTCTGGCTTCTTCTACAAGCACCCATTGACAGCTGGAAGACATTTAGATTAACATTTACAAAAGGAAGGAACACCACCACCACCACCACCCAAATATCCTATTATTTATAGGCATGATGCATATCTTTTCAGTATTATCTTTCATTTGTAGAATTTCATCTATGGTTGAGCATTTGTTTGCTAATTTTCAGGAAGTGTCTTCCAGTCCTACTAAATTTTTGGCTGACTTTAATAAAGGTGGATTGTTCAGTATGTATGATGAGATTCATTTTTATCTAGTAGCTATCCTGAATATATCATTTGTTTGTATTATTATTGTGCGTGGTTACTATTTTATATTTATATCAATGGTTTATGCTACTTGCCATATTTATTTTTCTGTTGTACAATGTCCAGACTCTGTTTAAATTGGGTCACCATGTAAACCTACAAAATAAGTAAATAAATTTGACTTTATATATTTAGAATTATAAATGTTAATGGTTAGTAATACTGCTGCTTTTTAATTTCATTTTGTTTTAATTTTTGCTTATAGTAAGAAACTTTTAAAAAACAACATTGAAAAGTGACCAAGGTCTTATCAGTAATAAATAAGTATGAATAATCAATAAATATTTAAATACTGTTTTCAGATCAGTTGCATAACTCAGAGGAAATAGAAATACTAAGTTCAGAATCTTGAATTGTCTAACTACTGTGTCTTACATCTTATACCACATGACAGTTGTCAGAGAAGGAAATCATTCTACATTCTAAACCATGCAAGATACATAAATAATTGGCAATTAGTATAAATCTCCTGGCCAACCAATATATATTGAATAAATCGGAAAACTGGTACATATGCACATAAGATTATTATATAGTCTTATTATAAACGTCTATGACATTGACAAGATGTAAGATGCAAGATAAAAAGATGTTGTAGATTTAATAACAAAATGCATAACTTTACAGTGGTGTACTGCTATTCTACCAATTTATAAAGTCCAATTCCTCAAACCACTGCTATCTTTCTGATTCACTGACCTCAGAAAAACATCTCTACCATAGTTTTTCCTGAAATAACAAAACTGCATTCTTTGTCATAACCAATGTTTGTCTATTCTCTCCTTAAATTTCAGGATCCTTATGCCAATGTTCTTGCAATGTTCATATTCCTATACAAATGGTAAGATTTTATTAGGGATTTAAACATTAGGTTCTTTTTTATTAAAACTATTTTTTAATATTAGGACTTTTAAATCATAAAGTAGTTTATCCAGAATTCATGATTAAATTGTTTCAAAAATAATATTGCACAGGAAAAGTTTTTGAACAGCAGGACATGGTTGACATTGGATGGGTACAATCCTATTAAATTTATTGGTTATTACCATATACCCAATATATTTTTTCTATCAGTTTGTGTCAGAGTTTGTTGCAGAAATCATATCCAGAAAGCATACACAGATAATTGACTCAGCAGGATTAATTAACTTCTTTATATACATAATGACACGTGAGTAAATGTACAATACCAATAGTGAATTCTGCAATGTGGTAGTAGTTACAGGCAAAACAAAGGCAGAGGAGAGATTAGTTTCAGTTCATAGTTCAGAGCTTAATACAGACAAGATTAGTTCTCTTGCACAGACTCAGAGCTACATAGGTAAGCCACACCTAGGCTCTGAGCCATCTGGCATGGCTCAGTCACCAGATAGTTCCTATTGGCTGACCTAGTTGCCATGCCTATACATTGGCTGACCTTGTTACCATGTCCTATTCCAGCCAGTCCCCAATGGCTGACCTATTACTATGTCCTATTCCAGTTCATGAGTATTCTGACAGTTTGTTAGATGTTTTTGTCCAGATATCTATATAAATGATCAAAAAACACAGCACAACTTTTAAAAGCCTCTGTGTCATGCTGATACTCTCTTTAATATTAATAGTAGCAAAAAATGCCCAATGAGCAAGTGATTTATCTAAGTGCCATCTTATAATTATATGATTGTGGATATCTGTGGCTTAACTGTAGTTTAATAAATACATATTTTTTTACCATAATGTGATTTAAATACATTTCAGATATTTTGGGCAAACATGACCTACAATACTTGCATAACACATATGCGACACTGCATATTTGCATACCACATAGTGATATATTCCATTGATTGAATTATTTGCCTATTTTGTAAACATTTTAGAAACAATTGTAAAATACATAATTAAATCCCCAGTTAGAATCTGTAGGCGTCAAATCCCTTATTTTCTATTTTATAAATGTCAGGCCCAGCAGTAACTGTAGTCAGTTTATTGCTATTATGAGGGAAGGCGGAGGCAAAAAATGAAATTGAAGTGTATGCCTTAAGACATTTTAGTTTTAGATACAAATAGATCTTCAAAGCAAAACAGTTATCATCACATTGACATCCATTACAGCCTTATCAATTTTTTATCCTCTCACAATCCACTGTCTGGATCCACTTCTTATTTTATCGTTTGGTATTTTAATGTGCTACAAGGGCTATTGCTGCACCATGTAAACAAAAAAAATACGGGGGGGGGGGGGAAGTATTCAGAATTTATACAAAATTTCCTGGTTGGGGAACAAGTGAGAAAGACTGTAGAAACCAGTGTTTATCAGATGGGAAAGATCCTTGTGCTTAGGTGATATCCATTGCCTAAAGCACAGTACCTTGTAGAAATGGAAAGATCTTTCATATTAAAAGAACTCTTACTCAACCCAGTTTCTTGTCCTAAGTGGATTTGTGATAATATTTGGAATTTTTTACATTAGCTAGCAGATATGACTTATTTATTTGTGAATTAAATCTTGTACTTCCATTTTAATGCTGAACACCAGCCCTACACATTTAGAAAATAGTATTATTATTGCTTACATGCATCCTTTCCCTTTGTACAAAATTCCTGTAACATGTCTGTCTGAACTATGGCACAATGTTACACAACCTTACAGAGTTGTGGGTATTTTTTAAAAAAAAAAAACTACAGATTTTAAATAAAATACTATGATCTATGAAATTGAACAGGTCTCATCCCTTCTTCATAACAGCCTAATATGTCTGCCGATTTTATTCCACTGGATTGAAAAATACATAAGAGATATATGACATTATGGGAAAACAAGAATTCATTCTTCTGAATCTGTAACCAGGATTCAAATTAGATTAGATTAGCATCAAAACAACCCAGATTAGATTAACATGGAACTTTCAATCAGACCTCTTAACCAAACTAGATGGTGGTCTTCACTCATCACTTGTAAAACATTTTAGCCAGTAACTATCTACAACTCAAACAATTATATATTGGTAGAAGAAATAAAGGAAGGGAATGAAAGAAGAGGTAAGATTAAATAGTACCATTCCTCTCCTTCTTTCCTCTGTCCCTCTCTTCCAATGTCAGATTTCAAAATCAAAGGTCCATAGGTTCTGCTCCTTTTTAAAGTTTATTCTTACACAGTGATAACATTCTTTTATATGTTAAGTGGTTTTGAATCCTCTGGCAATATTTAGCTCTTTTCATCTCTTTCTTTCCTCTCAATTTAAACCAGTCTATTTTCCATAAATTGTGTGTTCAGAATCATTGGCCCCTGGGAAAAAACATTTCATTCATAGTCTTTTATTGCATAGAGCAGTGGTGGGTTGCAGGCAGTATTCCCCAGTACGGGCGTATCGGTGACTGCTGGGAGCACCAGGTACCATTCCGGTACAGTGCTCCGGAGGGCCCACCCGCCTGCCTGCTCTCCTTACCGGTATTTGAGCTGTTCGGGGCTTCTGCATAGGCACATGGAGTCTACGGCTCCTGTGCAACACTCCGCCAAGTAGCTGGAGCACCACGGAGGCGTCATGGAACGTCGCGGGCAGTAAGTACGCTTGCACATGCTGCCCATGATCATGTGGTGGATGCCCAGCCCCATTGCACCGTACCAGTTGCACCAGGATACGGAACCCACCACTGCCGTAGAGGTACATTCCCTATTCATTTCCATTAATAGCTGTGTTGGAATTGTTCTATAGAAATGATTCCATATCAGTTGTCCCTATTAAATATATGAAACAAACAAAAATTGATGCAGTACTTGATCATTTAACTGGACTATTGTAACATTCTATAAACTTCTGTTTCTTTATAACGTCTTTATTTTATAGTCTATAGTTAAAAAAGTAAGAAATAATTTCGAATCTGTGTTACATTAAAACTAGAAAAATAACATGTATTAACATAACATACAGCATATATAAGAGATGGTTACTTGTACATTCTACTCAATCTGCTAAAAGCATTTAAATATATTTTCCTCTACTATTTAAAAACATGTTTTTCAAAAGTTACACACACTATATGTTCATCTAGATCTGAAAAGTACAATATTATTTCCCTGCCATAATATCATTAGCTGCATGAACTAGGCACAGAGCAATTGTTTACCAGTCCAACAGACATCAAATAATGTGTAGCATTTTGTTACTGTTTAAGATATAAACAAATCTTAGATGGCATTTTTCTCCAAGGGTGGGAGAGAGAAATGCACAAGCAGCTGCAATTAGCTGATACATTAGCTTAGTTTACATATAATAAAAACCCTTACTGGCATTCTAGTGGGCCCTTCTAACAGACATTGGACTCTTTCTGCACAATTTGGTAATCATAATTCAGAGATAACCAGCTAAGAGTTTTTAGAGAAGACATGCTTAGGACACAACTTTTGACTCATCTTCATCTTATTAAGGAGGCAGGCAAAAATTGTCTATAGCCATTCCAATCTTAAAATAGTATTATTTTTTTTTGTTCTTCTCCATTTATAGAAAGAATGGAGGATTTTCAATTATCTGTTCATATTTACAGTGGAAAATATATAAATTCTTGTCTCTGCTGAGGAAAAGGTAGCAGTTACAATTAATGTTGAAGAAGACAGAACATGCAGATACACTTCAGAATCACAACAGTTATGGACAATTTTCTAAATATGCATCACTATAATTCTTGTGTGGCAAATAAAAAAAGAGTCAATGCTTTCATTATTCCTTCTTGTTAGACATGCTAATGTTATTTTGAATGATATTCATAAATTGCAGAATATTTTAGAAATATTTAGGTCCAAGGTGATTATGTTAAGAGACTGGAAAAATACTAATATCCTGGATAGAAAAGATTGGTACAAGAACTCTGCAACTAATCAATTTCGGAAAAGATTATTAATGTAAAAATGACATAAGGTGTTCCTTTGGCACGGACTTCATAACATTTTACACTTTGGTAAGTGGATTTTTATAGAGTATTGTTTATTTGTTTATTTTATTTTATTTTTATTATGTTTGGAATTACAGTTTGATTAACTAATGGATTTGTTGGACGTTATTTTCTTTTGATTTGTTGTACATTGTTTTATTTTTTTAATATTTTTTATTATTTTTTATTAACAAACATGTAAAATACACACACACAAAACTTAGACGTACACCACATTTACACAATACAATATGAACAGGAGCTTCCTGTTCTTTCTAATAGCAATTATCAATCAATACCACTCACCTTATATTATTTCCCCTTCTATTGTATTTCATTTGGATTTGGATTTTACCATTCTTAACCCTCTTATTTTACTCATAACTATTATTTTTTGAGTTTTGTTATACTCCTTCATTGATTCTTGTTTCTTTCCTCCATCCACCTATACCATTTATCCCATATCTGGTAGAATTCTGATTCTTCTTTTCCCTGGATTTCTTTAGTTAGTTTGTCCATTTCAGCACAATCCATAATCTTTCTTATTATTTCATCTTCGCTTGGAATTAATTTGTTTTTCCATTTCTGGGCAAAGGCAATCCTTGCCTTATATGTAGTATTAAATACTGGATTTCTTTTTTGTATTTCGCAGACATTATTCCTAATAAAAAAACCTTCAGGTTTCCATTCTATTTTAACTCCCGTTATTGCCTCCAGCCAATTTTTGATTCTTTTCCAAAAACATTTAGCCTCCTCACAGGTTCACCATAAATGGTAATATGTTCCGTGTATTGATTCACATTTCCAACATTTTGGAGAGGTATTTGTTAAGATTTTAGCTAACCTTGTTGGTGCCAGGTGCCATCTGTAAAACATTTTGTACTGGTTTTCTTTGTATGCAACTGACAGTGTCATTTTTAACTTTGCTCCCCAAACTTTTCCCATTTGTCTAATTCAATATTACAGCCAAAGTTCTGCACCCATTTTATCATTTTGTTGTACATTGTTTTCATTGTATTCCTTTTTCATGAATTGCAATTTTTTTAATGCTACAATTTCCTTTCTCAACTTACAAATGAATGTTTACAGATCTATATAATCCTTCATAGTATAATATATCTATGTTTTATTTGTTAAAAAGATAACTTCCACAGTTTACATCATTTTAAAAAACCCATAAAACATATTAAAAACATAACATTAAGTTAAAAATAAATACAAATCTGTAATAATATAGTAGGAATAGTGAAAATTGATTTGAAAATTGATATGAACAGTAATCTCCATAAGCCATTTAATCTTTTTCCCTAGAATAAAGTGATTTAGAAAAAAGGCAGCCTAAAGAAAAAGCCCTGAGAAAACTCTTGCCCCATATATCCCTTTTGTGGTTTTTTTAAAAAAATTGGATGACAATCCTTGTTTTGCATGAAATTAATTAATTAATTCAACATTTTGGCAGTGCATCTCCATTGGAATCTGTGAGGTGCACAAAGCTAAAATACAACTAAAAATATATCAACAGACAGCCTGGACTAATATGCTCTAGTAACAAAATCCACAAAACAAAACAAGGGCCATTTAACAAATAACAAACATCAAGCCCAGGTCTGGGACTATTGCCATGTTTTCGAACTTTTCCGGAATGCTAGAAGAGAGGGTGCTGTCTTTACATCTGGGAGGATGCTGTTCCAGAAATGGAAATACAACCATATTTAAAGAGTTTTTGCTTGTCTGTTTCTTTTTAGATGGCAATATTTCTTTAGCTTCCCTTTTTCATTTAATAACAGATGTTTTCCACAAGTATACTTGGCCTTGAAAAGGGCTATGACTGCTTTAACTTCCTTTGCAAAGGTATTTAAAGCTCTTAGAAGTGATAGTTCTGGAACAGCTTAAGAACAGAATGTTCCCCTGACTGCCTTCACCCCACTTCACTGAATGATTTAACTAGCCCATTAGCACTGTATACTACAGGGATAACATTGACTGAAATACATGTGAAAAGCTTGGTTTTCCTGAAAATGAAGAGAAATTAAAATAATTACTTCTATTGGTTGTTGGGGTGTTCAGGGAGGGGGAGGGGCATGTCGTGCCCTTTTAGGGCAGCTCATTTTAGGGCAGTTTGTCCATAGTTGGTCCCCACCTGTCACTCAGCTCTCATATGTGGCTCCTAGTAGCTGTAGCATGTGCAGCAGCCACACCCCGGGCAACAGCTTTGACAGGCTGGCCAAACCAGGTTGGGTCATTGATCTTCAATGAAATAGGCACTTATCTATCCTGAGCATGTGAAGACAGATTCCGGTGGTTTGAGCGGATGAAACCTACTGTAATAGGACAACAGTCATGAAGGTGGTCTCTGCAAGCGATGTGGTATGCTAAGAGCACGACAAGACACAAAAGACACCCTGGTCAACCACTGTGCCAAGCCCATCTCCAACCGTCTTGACTCTTGTCCTGTTATTGGAGCAAGATGGAATCTGGGAAGAGAGAGTGAGGCTATGTGCACCTCTCCCTCACTTTAATCCAATTCACGCATAAGTCTTGACATCCCCCCAATTCCCGTGAAACTTCAAACCCACAACCTGATGTCAAGGTCCTCTTCGAACACGATGGATGGACATCATCATCTATTGAATGTAATTTAATTCATATATCCATGGATAAATTAATACAATGCAGGCATTTGAGATGTTTTATACTTTGGATATGGAGTTGGCATAGTATTGATAATACAGAATTAAGAAGTCATATGCATAAATGAATAGAAGCTCATTTATAGATTATATTATTATGACAGTCTCTATGTAATTATTGATTTTCCATCCCTACCTTGAGCATATTTATTAGTGAAAAGAAAATCAGATCTCTTGCAGAGAAGTTTATCAGGAGTTAAATCCTGACTGGAGTAGACTAGCAATATGATATGTTTTGTATTCAGGTCTGAAACACGGTGGCTCAGGGGCTAAGAGGCTGAGCTTGTCAATCAGAAAGGTTGGCAGTTCGGTGGTTCAAATCCCTAGCGCTGCGAAATGGAGTGAGTTCCCATTACTTATCCCAGCTTCTGCCAACCTAGCAGTTCGAAAGCATGTAAAAATGCAAATAGAAAAATAGGGATCACCTTTGGTGGAAAGGTAACAGTATTCCATATGCCTTCAGTGTTTAGTCCTGCTGGCCGCATGGCTCTTTGGCT
This sequence comes from Thamnophis sirtalis, assembly GCF_051295495.1. Classification (NCBI taxonomy): domain Eukaryota; kingdom Metazoa; phylum Chordata; class Lepidosauria; order Squamata; family Natricidae; genus Thamnophis; species Thamnophis sirtalis. The sequence continues at coordinate 33,981,901 of NW_028261388.1, read as the reverse complement.
TTCAACCGGAGATGAGCACTGCCCCCTAGAGTTGGGAATGACTAGCACATACTGTATGTGTGAGCGGAACCTTTACCTTTACCTTACTATAGCTCTTCAATAAAGGAACAGTAACAAAAAAAAAATCTGACAGTAGCAACTCATAGCATTTTTTATGAATTCACATAAATATGGTAAACCAAACTAAAATTACTCATTATGTAAAGTAAGAAAGACTTTCCTTAAAATCAATCCATATTTGGGGAAAACCCCTGTTAAGTCCTTAAGAATGTTTGAAGCCAAGTCTTGCTCCTCCTCCACTATCCACATGCATGCCCATATAATAGTCATGCCTAATTTACTATTTGTACATTCCATTCCATTCATAAGTGGCTGGCTGAGAACTCTGGTTCCAATACCCAAATTATTTCAAGAAGAAGGAGGGGACAGAGCAACAGGAAGAGGGCTTTCTAATTTAATACTTCCCTATTTTAAAACATTTAAAAAACTGTTGAAAACATTTATTTGTAGATGCTCAACACCCTCCCCCCCCCCCAATAAACTTTCACATCAGTGAAGAACCATTTCAGTGGGACATGTTCATTGGTCACTGTAGAATAAACATTTTAATCCAGAAATCTGTATAGCATGAGGCTAACCTATCTCCCATTTATACAGTTCATCTTAGATAGATAAGTGTTGCTGTTGCAACAATTACCACTGGCACGGAGATAAAATCAAACTGTCATTTCAGGAAGATACATCAAAATAATTCTTGAATGTTTTTGAAGGGGCACTCTTTGCCATCTTATAAATGTGCCTGAGGCAGTTCAGTGGAATCCAAAGCTGGAATCCAAAGCTCAGCTGTCCTCTGGCTTTCAAAAGTAAACACACAATCCTCAGCAGCAAGTCTCTTTCAATGTACAATTAAAGAAATTCATGTACATCAACATAAAGCACTGTTTACTGCATGGATTCTAAAATCAAGTGGGACTTGCAGAAAAAAATACTTAGCCTTGATCCTATCTACAGTAAATTCGAGGTTCGAGGTTCATTTTATTTATATGCCGCCCTATTCCCTGAGGGACTCAGGGCGGCTCACAAACCCAAAGGGAGGGGGGAAGTAAACACAAAGAAACTACAACAGAAAAGGTACTGGGGAATTTAAAAAACAGCCAACAGTCACACGATTCGAGAGGGGAAGGGAACTCATCAACCCCAGGCCTGCCGACACAGCCAGGTTTTAACGGCTTTTTGGAAAGCCTGGAGAGAGGTGAGGGTCTGAATCTCTGCAGGGAGCTTGTTCCAAAGGGCCGGAGCAGCCACAGAGAAGGCCCTCCCCCAGGTAGTAGCCAGATGACATTGGCCAGTAGATGGAACCTGGAGGAGGCCTAATCTGTGGGATCTAATGGGCCTTTGGGAGGTAATTGGCAGCATGCGGTCTCTCAAGTACCCAGGTCCAATACCATGAAGGGCTTTATAAGTGACGACTAGCACCTTGAAGCGTATCCGGAGACCAATCGGTAACCAGTGCAGCTCGCGGAGGATAGGTGTAACGTGGGTGTACCGAGGTGCACCCACAATCGCTCGCGCGGCTGCATTCTGGATGAGCTGAAGTCTCCGAATGCTCTTTAAGGGCTGCCCCATGTAGAGCGCATTGCAGTAGTCCAGCCTTGAGGTCACAAGGGCATGAGTGACTGTTGCGAGTGCCTCCCAATTCAGGTAGGGACGCAATTGGTGCACCAGGCGAACCTGGGCAAATGCCCCCCCTGGTCACAGTCGACAAATGATGTTCTAAGGTCAGCTGTGGGTCCAGGAGGACTCCCAAATTGCGAACCCTGTCTGAGGGGCGTAAATTTTCACCCCCCAGCCTGAGTGATGGAATGCTTAGCCAATTTTTGGGAGGGAAACACAACAGCCACTCGGTCTTGTCTGGATTGAGCGCAAGCTTGTTTACCCCCATCCAGACCTTGACAGCCTCCAGGCACTGGCACATCACATCAACCGCTTCACTGAGTTGGCACGGGGCGGACAGATACAGCTGGGTATCGTCCGCATACTGGTGGTATTTTATCCCGTGCCGCCGAATTATCTCGCCCAACGGCTTCATGTAGATGTTAAACAGGAGGGGGGACAGGACCAAACCCTGCAGAACCCCATATTTCAGGGGCCTAGGGGTCGATCTCTGTCCCCCAACCAACACCGACTGTGACCTGTCCGAGAGGTAGGAGGAGAACCACCGAAGGATGGTGCCTCCCATCCCCACCTCTCGTAACCGCCCAGAAGGATACCATGGTCGATGGTATCGAAGGCCGCTGAGAGGTCAAGAAGCACTAGGACGGAGGCATGACCTCTGTCCCTGGCTCTCCAGAGATCATCGGTCAGTGCAACCAAAGCAGTTTCCGTGCTGTAGCCAGGCCTGAATCCAGACTGAAAGGGATCCAGATAATCGGCTTCATCCAAGGACCATCGGAGCTGAAAGGCCACCACTTTCTCAACAACCTTCCCAACGAAGGGAAGGTTGGAGACTGGACAGTAGTTATTCAAAATGGCTGGATCTAGAGATGGCTTCTTCAGGAGGGGTCTCACCACCGCTATCTTCAATGGCGGGGGAAAGAAGCCCTCCTGAAGGGAGGCATTCACTATCGCCTGGATCCAGCCCCGCGTCACCTCCTTGCTGTTTGCGACCAGCCAGGAGGGGCACAGGTCCAGTGCACACGTGGCGGCACTCACCGCTCCCATGGTACCTCGGCTGGCTCTGCGCAATTGGAGTCCAGGTCTGTCCGAAGTCGAGCAACTTTGTCCACGAGGAACTGGACAAACTCCTCCGCTCTACCTCGTAAGGGATTATCCACAACCCTTCCATTCAGGAGGGAGCAGGTTACCCTAAACAAGGCGGCAGGGCGCGACTCAGCGGACACAATCAGAGCGGCAATATAGGTGTTCTTAGCTGTCCGGATTGCCAGAAGGTATGCTCCAATGCAAGCTTTTAATAGTGCTCGATCTGACTCAGATTTACTGGACCTCCAGCGGCGCTCTAGGCGTCTCTTTTGGCGCTTCATCTCCCGGAGGTCCTCGGTAAACCAAGGAGCCCTCCTGGATCCACTGCCTTGGATCGGCCGTAAAGGCGCAATCCGGTGGAGAGCCTCAGACGCTGCTGAGTTCCAAGCAGCAACTAGGGTCTCCACCGGACTGTGGGCGAGAGTATCAGGCACAACACCAAGCGCTGTCTGGAAACCCAGAGGATCCATAAGATGCCTGGGGTGGAACCACCTAATCGGCTCCTCCTCCCTACAGTGGGGGATTGGTCTCCAAAAGTCGAGCCTCAGTAGGAAGTGGTCCGACCATGACAGGGGCAAGATCTCACTACCCTTCAAACCAAGATCACAACTCCACTGCTCCAAGAGAAATACGAGGTCGAGCGTGTGACCCGCTGAGTGAGTCAGGCCCCGAATTACTTGAGTCAACCCATGGCTGTCATGGAAGCCATGAACTCCTGTGCTCCATCAGATGCTCGCCGAGCGAAGGGAGATTGAAGTCCCCCAGGATCATAAGTCTGGGGAACTCAACTGCCAGCTCAGCTACTGACTCGAGGAGCGAGGGGAGGGCTGTTGTCACGCTGTTGGGAGGCAGGTACGTTAACAATAAGCCCACTTGACCCGCAAGGTCCAACTTCACCAGCAAGGACTCACACCCGACAAGCTCCGGAGCAGAGATCCAATGAGGAACTAAAGACTTTCGGATAACAATGGCCACTCCCCCAACCCTTCACTGGGGTCACGGTTGATGAAGCACCTGAAAACCCTCTGGGCACATTTCAGTGAGGGGGACTCCTCCCTCCGGGCCCAGCCAGGTTTCAGTAATACATGCCAGGTCTGCCCCCTCGTCTAAAATTAGATCCTGGACGAGGGGAGCTTTGTGAACTACAGACCTGGCATTTAGCAACAACAACCTGAGACCAGGGTCCTGACTACTCCCGCCATCTGGCCTTGGAGTGGAACTAAATTTGTAACAACTTTAGAATTTTGAAAACAATAAAAGCGTTAGAGCAAAAAGAGCACTTACTAAAATCAGTATAGCTACAAATACAGAGAGAAATGTCACATTAATATGAAACCTGAAGAGGTTAGACACGATGTGTTAGATCTCAATGCAATGTGACTTCACATGTATACTGTTTTTCTTTAATTTTTCTTTAAAAATAGGATAAGCCAAGTACATTAACATATAGTGGAAATACACCAAGGGGAGGAGAAGTAGGGAAGAAGAAAGATGGGTAGAGAGGGATGGGAGAAAGGGTAGGGGGGGAGGCGAAAAGGAAGGGGGGAGCGGATCTGGAGAGAGGAGTGGTAGAGGGCGGAGGAAGTAGGGTAGAGGGGGATGATGGAGGGAAGATAGAAAGTTGAAGGGTGGTCGAAGAAAGAGGTGTATGGAGAATGGAAGAGGTATATTGGGCTTTTATTTTCTGGGGCATTGTTGACAAGAGGAATTGATGCAATTATTGTTTAATACTGTATGGTGTATACATGTGAGTGTATGAAAATGAAAATAAAATATACTAAAAAGGAAAAAAAAGAAACCTGAAGAGGAATGTTGAGTATTAGGCTCTCTGGAGGCTAACCTAAATGCATTTTAGGTATTTTACTTCCCTGAAGTTGCAATGATGTAGACCGCTTATACAGCCTCTCTTTCTATTTTTTAAAAACTTTATTTTAACAAGATATATGTTTCATCAGAGATACCTAACTGTCCTCTTTGTTAGAAAGCACCTTGTGATTAGGAGGAAAAAATCACAACAATTTTCTTTTCTGATTTTATTATTTTAGTGATGAGTTGGGGGCAGGAATTGTTTGTTTTTTGCATTTGTTTTTCTCTTTTTCACAAATCCGTACACCAATTTTTAATCAAATACATTTTTTACAAGAAGAGTGGATAATTCTGGCATCTTGATAGAATTTTAAAGTCCCTTAGTATATATTTTCTTTATTTTTACATAGATTTAAGAGAGCACCCAAGTGCAATTGCCTCTGAGCACTTTTCATAGTATAAAGGACCTATTCTTCCCCTGGCATTCACATTTGATAGAGAGAGACAGACAAGGGGGGGAAAAAGCATTAGATAGCAGATAATGGCTTTACATAATGGAAAGACTGTATGCGAGATAAAGGCTTATAAAAGACACATTTTTAATTTAGTCTTTCTCTAGGCAGGTGCTTCTATGAAAGAAAACTAAAAATAATCTTTATTTAAAGTGCTATCTTCCATTATGAAACAAAAGTGGGTCACAAGAGATACCTGAAGTGCACAGGTCATAGCCAGAGCTGAACTCAGAGGGGAGGGAAGTGACCAGTATGAGAGAGTGAGAGCAATAAGACCAAATTTAACACACCTGCTCCCCCTTCACACCTGAGTCACATGGCACCAAGGAGGGAAAATGGCTACTTGGGCCCCATTTGGACAGTAACTCTTAGGGCTGTACTCACCTTTGTTGCCAGCAGTTTAGACATTAATGGCTGTGTTTTGCATTATTTTGAGGGGGCAGGACATTTACACTGTTATACAAGCTGTATACTCACTACTTTACATTGTAGCCATGTCATTTCTTCAGTGTTGTCACATGAAAATATATACTTACATATTTACAAAATGTGAGGGAGTGTACTAACTTCTGTGATCTACTGTAAGTAGCAATGCATAATTTCCATCCTTGAATTGACTGCAAAAGAGTTTAAGAGGTTTGGAATCAGAGTCAGTATCTTATGGCTTAGGGCAATGCAGCAGAAAACTGATCTGAGAAAAGGAGTCAAAGATCATTTTATTATTTCTCAAGCTGCAAGCTATAATAAATCAATGGTCTCTTGCACACAGGCAAGTCAAAAGCAAGAGCCATAAAGTTACATAGAACTTGCATGTATATTGATCAAAGTGAGTATTCATTGCATATATTCTATGTAATGAAGTACTTTCTGAAAGGAAAAGGATGCAAGAAAACTAGAACAAAGACAAGAATATCATTTAAAATGTGAAGATTGTACAGTAATATTCTTTGAAATGCAATACTATAGCAGCTTTGATATACAAAGGTGTCAAGTCTAATTCTTACTCATAACAAGATGACTCTATCCTTAGCTGTAAGATGAAAGAGAAGACATTGCTATCACCTTCCTGTGTCTGCTGCATTTCACTAAAGACATACATTCTATAAGTTTTTTGAGTGACAGATATATTATTTCAATCATGGTGTGTATGTATGTATGTAGAAGCAACCTAAAACTAGGGAGAAATTTCCTGACAGTTAGAACAATTAATTAGCGGAATACAGAAGTTATGGGTGCTCCAACAGTGTAGGTTTTTAAGAAGAGATTGGACCACCATTGTCTGAAATGATACAAGGTTTCATTCTTGAGCAGGGGCTTGGACAAGAAGACAATCAACTAATAAAATAGCTTGGCTTCAGAAGTTGTGGGAGCTTTGTCAGTGGGAGCTTTTAAGAAGAGACTGGGCTGCCATCTGTCTGAAATGGTGTAGGGTCTGCTGTTTGGATGGAGGGTTGGACTAGATGACCTACAAGGTCCCTACCAACTCTGTCCTTCTGTTTTCTTAAAGGCCTCCAAGGTCCCTTCCAACTCTGTTGTTGTTATGCTGAATATTGAACTTCATTTCATTCATCTGGAGTCACATGTATCTCTTCCCTAATTTCAAAAGCTGTCTGTAATTACTCTATTGGACAATGGAATACCAGGAAGAGAGAAGAAAGAATCTATGCTCAGACTGTAGTAAGATCTATATAACTTTATGGGTTTTGCTTTTGATTTGTTTGGGTGCAGAACATCATAGATCCACTGTAGTCTTCAGTGACATGTACAAATGTGTGTGTGTGTGTGTGTGTGTATTTGACATTGTGTTTCCTAGTCTCTGACTTTTGTCCCTCCCATTCTAGATGGTGATGATGATGATGATGATGATGATGATGATGATATTGCAGCTTTTCAACCAAGCACTTAAGGCATCTTTTATCAGTGTCTCCATTTAATTTCCAGTAAATTTAGTTATTTAATGATTAACATTAATTAATTTCAGTTATTTAATAATTAACATTAATTAAATTTAATAATTTAATAATTTTAGTCAAGTGTAAATCTTGTTTGGAGTTCATGTATTATTATACATTCTTCATTTTATTGTTTAACGTGTTAAGTATGACCAATTCTAACGCACCATATTCCAGGCAGGTGTTACAAAAAAATTTGTCCAAGCTAAGCCCATTTTGACCTAAAGGCCTGGATTGCAAACAAACCTTGACATATCATATGTTTATAAAATATGTAAGGTACAATTTGAATAAGTTAAATTGATGACATAAGAGATATTAAACTGCACTTTCCTAAGGAATCTGTTCTTATGATGCATGAAATAAGGAATAGTAACCTTTAATATTCATCCATACTGATCAGTTTCTTCAGGTTGTCAAGATAAAATGGCAACAAAAAATTATGTGCTGACCTTCTAAAACAATCCATTCTCAAATATAAGTTCAAAGTCTCTCTTTTCACATTTGGATGGATGTTTAAGTTTTCCTTTGATTTTTATACAAAGCTGAACCATCTGTATAAAACATTTTCCAGCTTCAAAGCCCATTTGGGGAAATGGAGAGAAAAGACCAAAACCATGAAAATGTTTAATTTTTTCCCCAGAATAGCTGATAGCTTCTGAAAAGAGGCAGTTTTGAAACTTCAACAGTTCCCTGAGAATTGGAAAGGGGAGGAAAGTCATTACTATAGATGACTTTTATACATTTTTTAAAAATCATCTGATTAGTTCACAGATTCTGGAAATAATTAAACATTGCCTTTGCCCATAAAGGGTTTGTCAAGGGTTACAAAAAGTAGGACTACACCAGGAGTAGTGAGATAGCCCCAAAGTTACATGCAGTGCAATCCTATGGACACTAACTCAGAAGTGCAAAAGTTTTATTGCACATAAAACTGCAGAATTTATCTCTCCATCCCATTAATCTCAAAATTGAGCCATTTGAAGAAGAGCAAAAGTATTTTATTGTAAATATTGCTCTCCAGAAATAATAAATATCCTCTGTGAATTTAGGAGTGGCTGGAAAGATTAAAAATGGCTAATGAATTATTGACCAGATATCTTGCATCATGTGCTGCCTGTACATAAAAATGAATTTATAGACTAGGGAGAGGATGCCTGGGTCATTTGTGTTGTGCTTCAAATGTGCTTTCTTGTAAAATGCTGCTCTGAACAAAGATCCATTCATTTCAAAAGAAAAAAAAAGTACAGTGAGCATATTCCCAAACTGGTCACTATGTTTTCATATTCAAGTGAATTTCTAATGTTTTGGCTTCCTGCTTTGTTTATGAAAGCGTTTGCTTTGTGTGATTGCTTTCTACTCCTTCACTGAAGCCAAATGAATAAACAAATGACATCTCACTCCCACTTCCTGGTCTCCCACTGACAATCCTACTTCATTCTTATGTGGGATGTAGCATTTAGCAGAGCAAGCAATTTCTGATGTGGCAAGATATGTGGCAAATATTCTAAGGTAATCCAATGGCTGTTTCTTTACAGCAGTCTGAATGAGCAAACTTGAATTAGTTTGCTATATTTAAGATGTAAATATATATCTCTAAATGCACTTTAAAAATCTGTACAATTAGGCTGCCTTTGCTTAACTAAGAAAGGATTTTGAGGTTTTATTGCCTCAGCAGCAGTTTCTATATTTGTTTTATACAAAGATACTGGAAAAGGTTTTTTTTTTAACTTCCGTAATTATAGTTTTGTCACTATATCCTAAGGGCAATTTTTAAAAATTATCTTTTGAGTCTTGAAACAGATTGAATCAAATTGGGCTTTTTCAGATGGTGATTCACAATCTTAAATTGAATTAGACCTCTTTCAGCCATAAATCTCCAGTTTAGTTTAGGGCTGATTCACGTAGGCCTACAGACTATTGTATATTGGTTAATGCATTAAAAGTCAATAAAAAGTGTGTCCATGTGACAGGTTTGACCTATGTTAAAGAACAGCAGGGCTTTAACTGATTTGTTAATCTAGAATATATCTCTATCAACTATTTTAAAGTTTTGGAAATTAAATAAATGAAATGGGCCTACCAGGACAGGACTCTCAACAATTTTGCTGGAGCTGTAATAGAACTTTGTTTTTCTGAGGGCATCAGGGAAAGAGGATTATTTCCCCACTAAGCCCTTTTTCTGTTTGTACAAGAGACTGGACAGGAGGTAGTTAAAAATAGCTCTGAACAGGTCTGTGGTTGTTTAAGGTTAAAGCTATTCTCTTTACTGCTGACTGGGGTTATAGAGTTCATGTGATACATTAACTCTGACCCCAATAGGATGTCAGGTGAAAAGAGCCATTAGGATGTTTTGAGAAGCTTTATTTGTTTAGACTCCCCGCACCACCCCATTTCTGAAAACCTTTTGTTTTTTTGAGAATTCATTTTAATTCTCTATTGTAATTGTAACCACAAAAGTATTTTTATTAGAAGAGTTAGATATAACAATGCCACTGGACTCATTATTTATTTCAAATAATAATTTGAAGCCACTTTCATTGGATAATTTGTAAGTGATATAGAGAATAAAACAGAAAAAAATCTATTATAAATTTTTTTATGAATAAACCATTCATACAACATATTAATAAAAGTACATTAAATTTCAGAAAAAGACCTGAGTTTATATGTATGTATGTATGTGTGTACATTTGTTATATTTTATGCTGATAAATAAATAAAGGGAGACTAGTATAGATCTATTTCAAGCTATTTAGCTCTCATCAGCTAGCCACACCCTTACTGGGAATTGAACCTGTGCTCTATTGCCTCTAAGGCAGATGTGTTAACCATTGAGCTACAGGGCTCGACTCCTTATCAGCGAGGCCAGGGTGAAAGGTATATATTTAAAGTCACAACCCCTGGTATGCCCAAATATGGGAGGAAGGTCACACTTCCACTCTCTGTCTTCGGCTCGTCACAAGAGACCATTCAGACAGAAACCCAATATTTTTTACTGTTGCCTTTTTGTTACATTTGTTATATTTTATGCTGATAAATAAATAAAGGGAGACTAGTATAGATCTATTTCAAGCTATTTAGCTCTCATCAGCTAGCCACACCCTTACTGGGAATCGAACCTGTGCTCTATTGCCTCTAAGGCAGATGTGTTAACCATTGAGCTACAGGGCTCGACTCCTTATCAGCGAGGCCAGGGTGAAAGGTATATATTTAAAGGCACAACCCCTGGTATGCCCAAATATGGGAGGAAGGTCACACTTCCACTCTCTGTCTTCGGCTCGTCACAAGAGACCATTCAGACAGAAACCCAATATTTTTTACTGTTGCCTTTTTGTTACATTTGTTATATTTTATGCTGATAAATAAATAAAGGGAGACTAGTATAGATCTATTTCAAGCTATTTAGCTCTCATCAGCTAGCCACACCCTTACTGGGAATCGAACCTGTATTGTATTGCCTCTTAGGCAGATGTGTTAACCATTGAGCTACAGGGCTCGACTCCTTATCAGCGAGGCCAGGGTGAAAGGTATATATTTAAAGGCACTACCCCTGGTATGCCCAAATATGGGAGGAAGGTCACACTTCCACTCTCTTGTCTTCGGCTCGTCACAAGAGACCATTCAGACAGAAACCCAATATTTTTTACTGTTGCCTTTTTGTTACATTTGTTATATTTTATGCTGATAAATAAATAAAGGGAGACTAGTATAGATCTATTTCAAGCTATTTAGCTCTCATCAGCTAGCCACACCCTTACTGGGAATCGAACCTGTATTGTATTGCCTCTTAGGCAGATGTGTTAACCACTGAGCTACAGAGCTCGACTCCTTATCAGCGAGGCCAGGGTGAAAGGTATATATTTAAAGTCACAACCCCTGGTATGCCCAAATATGGGAGGAAGGTCACACTTCCACTCTCTGTCTTCGGCTCGTCACAAGAGACCATTCAGACAGAAACCCAATATTTTTTACTGTTGCCTTTTTGTTACATTTGTTATATTTTATGCTGATAAATAAATAAAGGGAGACTAGTATAGATCTATTTCAAGCTATTTAGCTCTCATCAGCTAGCCACACCCTTACTGGGAATCGAACCTGTGCTCTATTGCCTCTAAGGCAGATGTGTTAACCATTGAGCTACAGGGCTCGACTCCTTATCAGCGAGGCCAGGGTGAAAGGTATATATTTAAAGGCACAACCCCTGGTATGCCCAAATATGGGAGGAAGGTCACACTTCCACTCTCTGTCTTCGGCTCGTCACAAGAGACCATTCAGACAGAAACCCAATATTTTTTACTGTTGCCTTTTTGTTACATTTGTTATATTTTATGCTGATAAATAAATAAAGGGAGACTAGTATAGATCTATTTCAAGCTATTTAGCTCTCATCAGCTAGCCACACCCTTACTGGGAATCGAACCTGTATTGTATTGCCTCTTAGGCAGATGTGTTAACCATTGAGCTACAGGGCTCGACTCCTTATCAGCGAGGCCAGGGTGAAAGGTATATATTTAAAGGCACTACCCCTGGTATGCCCAAATATGGGAGGAAGGTCACACTTCCACTCTCTTGTCTTCGGCTCGTCACAAGAGACCATTCAGACAGAAACCCAATATTTTTTACTGTTGCCTTTTTGTTACATTTGTTATATTTTATGCTGATAAATAAATAAAGGGAGACTAGTATAGATCTATTTCAAGCTATTTAGCTCTCATCAGCTAGCCACACCCTTACTGGGAATCGAACCTGTATTGTATTGCCTCTTAGGCAGATGTGTTAACCACTGAGCTACAGAGCTCGACTTTCTTATCAGCCAAGCCAGGATGAAAGATATATATTTAAAGTCACAACCCCTGCTATGCCGAAATATGGGAGGAAGATCACTACTTCCATTCTCTGTCCTTCGGCTCGTCACAAGAGACCATCCAGACAGAAACCCAAAAATTTTTATTGTTGCCTTTTTGTTACATTTGTTATATTTGTGCTGATAAATAATATATATGTTTAATAATATATATATGTTTTATTTGTGCTGATAAATTAATAAAGGGAGACTAGTATAGATCTATTTCAAGCTATTTAGCTCTCATCAGCTAGCCATACCCTTACTGGGATTCGAACCTGGGATGGACTCTTGTCACGAGCCGATTGACAGAGAATGGAAGCAGTTAGTTTCCTCCCATAATTGGGGCATACCAGGGGTTGTGACTTTAAATATATACCTTTCTCCCTGGCTCAGCTGATAACGGATCAGAGCCTGTGGCTTAATGGCTAAGACGTCTGCCTAATATGTAATATAGCCCAGGTTCGAATCCCAGTAAGGGTATTGCTAGCTGATGAGAGCTAAATAGCTTGAAATAGATCTATACTAGTCTCCCTTTATTTATTTATCAGCACAAATAAAACACAAATATAACAAAGGCAACAGTAAAAATATTGGGTTTCTGTCATGATGGACTCGTGACAAGCCGATTGACAGAGAATGGAAGCAGTTAGCTTCCTCCCATAATTGGGGCATACCAGGGGTTGTGACTTTAAATATATATAAAGTATATTTATATATATTATAAAAATATAAAATATATTTAAAGACTGGGGAAGGATACTGTGAAATTTCCATTTCCGCCCCACTCCAGAGAAAGATATATAAAATCCCCATTCCCACCCCCACTCCTGGGGGAAGGATATTGCAAAATCTCCATTTGTACCCCACTCTGGGGTCAGCCAGAGGTAGTATTTACCAGTTCTCCAAAATACTCAAAATTTCCGCTACCGGTTCTCCAGAACCTGTCAGAACATGCTGAATTTCACCCCTGCTTTAACCCCAAGAATGCCTAGAGAGAGGAATGATTTAAGGTACCTTCTTTTGGCCTGATCATTAATAATCCCTCTACCCAGTGGTGGGTTTCAAAATTTTTTAGAGTAGCTTTGTAGGAGTAGCTTGCCGGCCATGTGTCCGGATGAGAGTGGCTTGCTGGCCATGCGACCAGGTGGGCTTGCCAGCCATATGATTGGGTAGGCATGGCCAACTTGTAAAATGTGGTGAAACTCACTTAATAATGCTCTTGTATAGTAACCAAAATGTTAGCTCAGAAACTCTGGCATTTGAAGCACGCAAATCTTAAAGCTGTCAAGTTAGAAGACCCTTGCACCCCTAACCCTTTAGAAAAAAAAAACCCAAGGATGTTCAAGCCTGACAGCTTTAAGACTTGTGGACTTCAGCTCCCAGAATTTCTCCTCTTGCTCTTCATCTTGATGATGTGCAGACAGGCAGGGGGAGGAAGCTGGAATGGCACTGTAGATTTGTGGAACCTCTTCTATAGAAGAGGTTAGAACTGGCAGGAACCCATCCCTGCGTCTACCAAACCACCTGGTTTTAACCTGCCTTGATCTGTGTGGATGAAATTGAACAAAATTAGGTGTGATACTGGAAGAAGTGCCTCTGCCTTGTATCAGTGGGGATGGAAAGATTCTCCTTGTTGTGCTTGTGTTCCTAATATGCAAGATTGCCCAAAAGTGCATTCTTTGGTTTCCTAGAAGATCTACACAAAGAAACGTCAGAGGTGAACACCTGAACATCTGAATTGAACATCCAGTTATGAGGCCATTGCTGTACCACCATAGAAATTTTGTATAAATGTATATGGATTGTGTTTATTTCTCTTCTGTCATGTTCATCATCATATGCTAAAATAATCTATGTATGATGAAAATTTAATTCTGAGGATGGTCAGGGTTAGTAGCTAAAATTGATTTTTTTTGTAAGTGAGTGCCCTATTTGCAGTATGTAGTATCATATAACAAAATTCCCCTATTGACTGTAGCAATCTAACAGGTCTAGCAGGCAGCGTTTCAAGTAATGTAGGCCAAGTTATTCAAGACTCATAAGTTAACAACATGATACTGAGGTTTAGAATCTGACTTTCATCTCAGCAATAATTTATTATAGACAAGTATGTTAGAAGAATATAATCTGCATCAAAAAAAAAATTGCCAGACTTGAGAATTATTTATTTTAACAGTCAGTAATTCACAGCAATTGCATATTCCTTTTTTTATATTTAATGATCTGAACTGTTCACATGTACAGTCATAAGGCACAACCATTAGTCAGACTTCTACCAAGTTCAGTGAACCAGAACAATAGAGTCACTGCTCTTCAGTATATGATTAAGTGAAATATTCAGCTTTGAACTTGCAGCACATAAATAATTAAAAGTGGAAGGGAAATGAATTAAAAAAGAGAGAGAACCACCCTAAAATATAAGACTAATGTAATGCTAGTGTTTCTGAAGGTCGATTATAGGAAGAAAACAAATGCAATGTCAAAATCATTCCGATCTTCATTTTCCTAATAAAGTGTGTTCAGGGCAATAAGAATTCTCTCTCTCAAAGTGTGTGAATATGTGTGTGTGTGTGTGTGTGTGTGTGTGTGTGTGTGTGTGTGTGTGTGTGTGTGTGTTAAGTGCAATACTTCCTGAGATCCATTGATAGGCCACCTCTGTTTCTGGACAAACAAGGTAACCTGAAAGAGAAAGGAGTGACTTACAAGATTTAAAACTATTAAAAAAGTCTAGCCCTAGAAGACTCCAGAATCCAAAAACATATTGAATATTCTAGGAAAGTTCAAATGACTAAAGCCAATAGCCTTGTCAAGACAATAAGTCTTCCTGTGGTCCTTAAATCTTTCCAGTGCCAAAGAGTGTGAGATTTTTGTTGTTGTTTGTTTTTAATAATAAGAGACTATTCTACAGCTGGTGACTAAAATGGCACACAAGTTGTGGTGGAACTAAATGTACAGTTGAGTAAATAGTCATACCCCCTGTGAATCAGCAAAGGCCTTCCAGTTTTGTGATCTATCAGTTACGGAAGTCTGAGACTATAGACAACATCTTGTAGCTATATGACCTAAGTCAGGGGTCTCCAACCTCAGCAACTTTAAGCCTGGCAGACTTAAAGTTATTGAGATTGGAGACCCCTGACCTAGAGTGTGTTCTCTTGACATATCCTCCAGCTTTCTAAAGTCAGGGATAATTTTATTTTTACAAATCCATTTTATTCTGGCTTCAGATTTATCTTGCTATTGTAGATGACCACTTTTGGAAGAGATATATCATATACCGTATATACTCGAGTATAGGCTGACCCGAATATAAGCCGAGGCACCTAATTTTACCACAAAAACTGGAAAAGTTATTGACTCGAGTATAAGCCTAGGGTGGGAAATGCAGCAGCTACCGGTAAATTTCAAAAATAAAAATAGATACCAATAATGTTTTTGAATATTTATTTCAAAGAAAAACAGTAAACTAGCAGTGTATTCAATGAAATACTTCACTCACCTCATGATGCTGATGTCCCGCTGTGATGATGATGTCCCGTGCAGCCGCGGGAGCGATGTCCCGCCTCCTATGACACACGGCACAGTGATTCCTATCATTGGATCACTGTACCAGAGGAGGTGGGACATCGCTATGTGGCTGCTTGCCATAACAAGGAGGAGGTGGGACATCGTTGCAGAGCGGCAGGAGGGGGAGGAAGGGGAATCGTAAGACAGCCCTGCATTACATTAGAACGTGAGGAGGGGGGATGGTGTGGTGCGCGCTGCGCGGCAAACTGACACAGAGGGAGGGGAAACTCATAGGGGCGCCGGGCCATTCACGAGCGTCACTCAGCGGCATGGCCCCGCCCCTTTTTCTCCTCCATTTCGGGCAAATTTTTCAGTGACTCGAGTATAAGCCGAGGCGGCTTTTTTCAGCCCAAAAAGTGGGCTGAAAAACTCGGCTTATACTTGAGTATATACGGTACTCTAGCTATGCTTACATGAAATCCATAACTAAGTTAGGGAATTGGATTAATATATCATGTGTGATATAGCCTAATGGGTTAATTATCTTCCAGAACTAATCCAAAAAGATTTGTTAGACTTCAAATAATCCTTGAGCTAAATGATTTCCCTCCTAACAACTATGTATGAATAGACGATTTACATCAACAGTAAAAGAACAAGCAATAATAAAATATGCTGTAGACTACACTTGGTTCAACAGACATAAAGGCCTTGATAAAGATATTCAGATGACATGGTGTGCCCATTACCTGCAATGATCAAAATAGTATAAGCAACACGATTTCCTGTGATACTCCATGGAAGCAAAAATTGGACTTTGAAGATGCACTATAAAGAAGAGTATTGATGTATCCATTTGGTGGTGAAGAGGATTTCTGAGAATAACATGTCTAAGAAAAAGAACCAAAATCAACTGTTGAATAAATCAATCCAGATGAGGCACAAGTGAACAGCTCAAATTAACCTATTTTGGACACATTATTTTAAAACCTGGCTTTCTGGACAGGGCCCTGATTGCTTAGAATGGGAAAACAAAACATAAGGTTGTCCAAGAGCAAGGTAGATGGAGTCAGATATAGTGACAATGAGTCAGTGGTGGGTTTCAAATTTTTTTAGAACCTCTTCTGTAAGTGTGGCTTGCTTTGTAGGAATTGCTTGCCAGCCATATGACTGGGTGGAAGTGGCTTGTCAGCCATGTGGCTGGGTGGGTGTAGTCAACTTGTAAAATGTAGTGAAACTCTCTTTAACAACGCTCTTGCTTAGCAACCAAAATGTTGGCTCTGGCATTGAAGTGTGCAAGTCTTAAAGCTGTCAAGTTACAAGACCCTTGCACCCCTAACCCTTTAGAAAAAACCCAGGGGTGTTCAAACTTGACATCTTTAAGACTTGTGGACTTCAACTCCCAGCATTCCTCCTCTTGCTCTTCATCTTGATGATGTGCGGACAGGCGGGGGGAAGGAGCTGGAACCGGTTCTAAATGGCACTGTAGATTTTTGGAACTTCTTCGATAAAAGACGTTAGAACTGGTAGGAACCCACCCCTGCAATGCACTTTGAGATGACCTGAAGAACAAGGTTAGGGCTATAGGCAAATGATATATGGAAAAGAGATAGAAAATAGGAGATTGATTGTGTCTCCTTAGACTACCTTACGTAGGAATGTTCTTTTAGAAGCTACAAGGATCAAACTCCAGACCCTCTATTGAGAGAATTTGAGATGTGATCCTTTGGCATTATAATTTATTCTTTATTGTCTATATATCTTTTGTTTTAATATTGTTACCATTGGTTTGAGACTTTTGAGTTATTCAAGATTCTGGTACTGGGGAAGGGTTGTAGAACAACTCTTAAACTATATTCCTCCTTATTAGGTTTTCTTATTGTGTTTTTATTTATTTTTTTTACTCTGTTTAAGTTGCTGGGAATCATAATATTCAGCCGCTTACAAACTTAATAAACAAGAGAAATACTGCAATTGCTTACTGGATTAGTTTTTCTGAAGTCATTAATCTTTAAAGCTCTAAATTAGGTGTGTCAAACTTATGTCATCACGGTATCACGTGACATATTGGCACTTTCCCCTCTTTGCTAAACTGGCATGGGCATGGCCAGCACATGATGCATCTGGACCACGGGCTGGAAGTTTGACAGCCCTGCTCTAAATGGTCCTAGGTCTCTTAAAATTTGCCTTTATCCATATGTATCTATTCCAGTACATGTGTAATTTCCTCTCTGCTGTGTGAGGCAGAGAAGATCTGCATCTTGTAGGTTATGGAGTGTCTCCTAAGACTTAATTGATGGTTATTAATGGCTTCTGAGTCCACATGTTGAACCTTTGCACTCTTTAGGTAGTATTGTTTAGCATTTTTCCTTTTAAAAAGAGCATAAGTTATCAACACTCTATGTTGCTCTTTTCATTTACCCACTTAACTTTAAATATTGGTTTGTCAAGCATCAAATTTTGTCAAAATTACAAGTCAAATGTTCTCAGGATCTCTTCCAAAGATATTTCAACCTTATCACAACATGTAAAGAAGTGAAAACATCTTGCCTAACATTATCAGTTTTCACTTATACTCACAGAAAATTATTAGGTGTGTTCCAGAAAGCATTCTGAACTGACAGTAACAGGACTGAAATTTCTGAACTAAATCTGCACCCAAAAACATGTCCTTGAATCTGGGAATTCACAGAGATTATGTGGCAGGGTTTTATTTAGTAGATGTTGTCAAGTAATATTTTTCCTTGACCATTCAATGTTGGGGTACAGCAAGGAATTCAAATTCTAGTAAGATTAAGCTTCTAGTGTGTAACCATTTCATTTTAGATAATTATATCTTAGAAATGTTAAACTGCAATTTCTTTTTACTTCACCAATTCAGCAGAGTATTAAATTACCCAATTCATTTATTGGATAAATGAAACTACCAATCAAATACCTTTTTAAAAAAAAATTGTATATATCAGGGGTGTCAAACTCGCGTCGTCATGGTGGCGTCACATGATGTATTACAACTTTTTCCCCTTTGCTAAACCAGGCGTGGGCGTCGCCAGTACATGACGCATCAGGCCCGTGGGCCACGAGTTTGACAGCCCTGGTATGTATCGTCAAAATACTGCATTAAATTCAGATTTTTACCAATTTTAGCAATATTTGAAATTGTTGTCAGAGAACAGGGAATCTATATACTGCAAGTCTCTGAAGTATTGTTAAAAGCATCTGCTTGTTTGGGTAGAATGTGCCAGTATTTTTGCTTCAGACAGAAATAACATTCCATAGACGAAACGGCTGCTCAATCCAAAGCCCTCATGTCCTTATAAGGCTACTGGAAGTGTTGAATGAAGGTAAAACTTTTTCTTCAGTTTTAGATTCCCAACTAGTGGAATAATGATTAAGTTTCCAAATGACATAGCTAAATTTGTGGTTGGGAATCCTGTCTAATGGCGGGAGGGGGGGGGGGGAGTCCAAGCCTAGATTAGTAACATCAACATTTCCTTTTCCTGCAAACAGTCAACAGGGAGTATGTGCAGTTATTCACAAAAATGCAGCAGAAATACATACCACATGGGAATGAAGCATTACTGGAGAATCACAAATAGTTGGAAAGGTCTGCTCTTATGCAATTCCTTACGTCAATAAATTTTTATTTTATTTTTTTTCCTTTTCAAATCCCATGAATCATTAAAACTGGAAAAGGAAAATGTAACAGATAAATAATATTTCTCCACCAGAGCTAAGATAAGCAGGACAATTGGTAGATCCAAGTGTTAAAATATTTTACAGATTCCTTTTATAAGATTGAAAATTGGTTTATACTTCTAAAAATAAATTAACATATTTAGACACAAAATAGAATTGGGAGGCTTCACTTCCAAATAACGCAAATGTTATATATCCATGATTGCTGCCAGTATTCCAAGATGTCTCTTGGTGCACAAACATTTTCTGTGTGAAAAAAATAAGACAAAACTAGAGATCTGGCTTGCTGCAAAGTACTTGCCCATACCTCATTTATTGGTAGAAAGTTTGGACCCCACCAAATAGAGCATGTAAGAGAGTGAGCTGGTTTTCTGTTAAATAGGTATTTTATAGGGGTGTTAGAATAGTTTGTCTCAAATGGTGGTTTGCACTACAGAAACAATATAAATTGACTTATTGGGGCTCAGAGGCAACACCATTTATTGCTATCATATTACCTCAAAGCCTCAATTGTCAATTCCATTATGCAGAGCA
This sequence comes from Thamnophis sirtalis, assembly GCF_051295495.1. Lineage (NCBI taxonomy): Eukaryota > Metazoa > Chordata > Lepidosauria > Squamata > Natricidae > Thamnophis > Thamnophis sirtalis. The sequence continues at coordinate 33,962,285 of NW_028261388.1, read as the reverse complement.
GGTTTCTGGCCTTGCATTGTACATTTATAGAAGTCATTTTGTATATTAGCAGTAACTGACACAGGTTGGCCACTTAATTTTTAAATCACGTTGCCATGTATTTTTGGAAAACAGACAAAATTCCACAGGTCTACTATTTTATGACCATTGACTCTTATGAAGCTCTTACATCTTCCACGGTAGCTATTTTGTGAATGAATCTACTATGTGCTTTCAGAATTTAAATATGTCTTGGGCCAAAAGATTATCTATCCTAATTCTGCATCATAGCTTTGAATCAGTTAACATCTAGTAACAGTGTGCTATAGTGCCAAAAATGTAGGGATACTTGCACTGAGTACTATTTTTCTAGTAATATATATAATAGTTTTACGAAAGTCTATAGGGCATAGTGAAGAAAGAAGGATCTAAAAGTATGAAATGACCTTTTTGTTTAATACTCATCAGAATTCTTGCTATAAATAGATTTTGTTCAGAAAATCCAAAGGTGATGTGAAGATTTATAAACTAAAGAATGTATTTATAAAGTAAATTTGGCTGTTGTTTTTAAGCTTCTACTCTGCTTAAAAATGGAAAAATAAAATATTACAACAAAATACATTAAACCTTGAAAAACATTTTGTCTAACCCACTATATTAGCTTTTCAAACAGATGGTCATCCAGCTTCTGTTTAAACATTTCCTGCAGTAAGTTCATAGTTTCTCCTGTTGTCCAACAAAAATCTATTTACTTGTAATTTATCATTTCAGTCACTCTTCTTTGCACATCATTTGTCAATGTCTTCTTCAATATGGCAGTGCCCAGAATTCGACCTTAAGGTTGGGTGTCAACCTTACCAGGTACATCTGACCATGTGACCTAGTCCGCAAGAAAACAATCAAGCTCAAAGAGCACGAAAGACTCCACTTACCATATAGACCTGTTGTGGCCCAGCAGGAGCTGTTGGAGCTGTCACCAGACTCCGACAGCGAGGGCCCCTTTGAGTCAGCTCTGGAGGATGTGGAGGACCCTGGACAGGGTTCCGACTCCAAGTAGGGCGCAGAGAGACTGGTTGGCCACCAGGTGGCACCTGAGCCTTGGACCAGTGGAGAGGAGACAAGGAAGAGTGATCCAGAAGCCAGCAATGAGTTGTTCCTGGCTGCACACCATCGAAGAGCTACTCGCCGTCAGGAACAATTACGCAATTACAGAGGTAATTGCACTCAGCTGGTGGTCATTAGGCTCCTCTCCAGACTATAAAAAAGACTGCCTGTGACATGCCCCTCTTGCAGAAGTCAACACATTGACTAAAGAGAACGTAACTAACTTGGCAGGCTGGATTGCTGCCAAGGATTGTCTGAATTGCTGCCAAGGTTTGTCTGACTTGCTGCCAAGGTCCTTATCTGTTTGTTTGCTTAGCTTTCAGCCACTGAGATTTTGGCTTCTTGCTATTAAAAGTACATTCTAGTTTAGCTTGTCTCAGCTTTTGTTACTGGATGGAAGAGGGGGTCAGAACATAGACCTTATTGTAAACACGACTACATAAACTCATTCTATTTTATTGTAAAGCCATATTAACATAGTATTGAAAGTCTGAAAGTATAATTGTCACAGAGTCACCTTTACAGCCCAAGGACGTAGGGAGAGTCACTTCTGAGACTTTTGCTCTACTCCTTATATCTACAGGCTATGCTGTGTCTAATCTGACCATTCCCTAGGCAATACCATCTCTCATGGTCTATCCCACATACAATTACACTGGAAGCTTTACAGTGTGATATCCAAACCACACCTAACAAGGAATTTCCTGGCCACGACAGTTATTAAGCAATGAAACAACGAGTTCCCTAAAGTTGTGGGTGTTCCATCACTGGAAGTTTTCAAGAAAAACTAGACAACCATTTATCCAGAACAGTATGAAGAGTTTTGGCATTGGGCAAAGGATTGGACAAAAAGACTTACAAGACCTTTTCAACCCCATGAACCCAGAGGATGCCATAGTCACACCCACATGATGAGCAACAAATAAATGCTTTTTCAATGATTTCTTTTTGATGTCTTCTGAAGTTGCCTCAGTTGAATAAGCAGCAAGCAATATTTTCAGGCATATTTTGATAAGCACATTTCTGAGAATAACATAATAGAAGTAACATCAATTAATATGATTATGCATGCATCAGACTTTTGGGGGGATGGGAAGCGAGCAACAAGAGTGTCATGTCAAATAAAGATTTTATCAAAATACTGAAACTTCCATTGTGACATCACAGTGTAAAATCTGTCCCTTGTGTAAGTCTTTATGAGGTAAAGGCAAAGGTAGCAATTGCTGCTCCTTCATCCTCACCAGAGATATTCCTTGTACCCAATGCTTTTCAACTTGTTAAACATAACTACAAAGAAGCAAGAAAGAAGCAAAGATTTCGGAAAAGCATTTCTATTATTAGTCAGGAGGAAAAAAACATAATCTTGGAAACTGTAAGAGTAAATTCCCAGGTAGACTTATAGCGAGTTAATTAAGGCAGTCTCTCTGAAATGCTTTCTTTTGCATGGTACCCATACCTAGGCTGTATTGCTTCTGCTCATATAAATTGACTTCCCTTCTCCCACTTTCTCTCACAAACTCTCACTCAGCTGAAGATAATGTTTATTTTAGAATGTTATAACTTGGCCTTTTAGTAGCGTTATAAAAACACTGTTCCAATAAGTGGGGAGGGCAAGGGCAAAGGTGTGGGTGGAACCAGGAAAGAATAAAATTTGATTTAATGTATATTGATTTAATTTATATGTATTTAATTCCTATATTTAATATAATTTAATATATAAATATTATGACTATCCATATAGTAACTGTGAAATATAAATCTGACTATATTGCATTAAAGAACAAACAATAGGCAGCATGTCAGCTATGCTTCTTGCTTTAAATAAAATGTTCATTGAAGAATTGAAAGAATAAGGAATAAAGCAAAAAATAGAAAGAACTTTCATCATTGAATGATAACTTGGCATCAAATTTTAAATACTACTTACATAAACTAGTACAATGAAAGTCCCTTGGTTTTAATAATTTTAAACTGTAAATAATGTAGGTCCTCTGTGTTGTTCTTTGTAAATAGAATATCATATAATAAAATACACGAGATATCTGCAAATACAGTGGATATACTGCAGAAAGTATAGCCATGTTGAAATGCCAAGCTTTTGAGATGTAAAAAAAAATCAGATCAAGATAAATTACTTCAGAATTTTTTCCATGCTTAGTATAACTATAAGTGGTACAATTCAATTGAAAAACAAACTGAAATCTTTTGAGGGAGGGGTAGTAAGAACAGCAAAAAGAACCTTACAATGAAAACTAGGAGCCTATGAGTCTAGTCCTATCTAAGGCATGAAAAATGACTGGGTCACTTTGGGCAGTCACACTGTCTGATCCCAGCCTGCCTTATAGGATTGTTGTTGTGGGGAAAATAGCAGGAGAAAGAAGTATTAGATATGTTTGCCATCTTGAGTTATTTATAAAAATAATAAATATGGAAAATAAAAACAACATTAGTAAACCCTTGTAAAGAACACTGAACATTTTATCTCTCATTAATTCACACTGAATATTTATCTAGTTTGAGATTTTAAGATTTATTGCTATGGAGAGCAATAGAAATCTGAGTCATTTCTACTGACTTGCTTATACTGGAAGCCCTTGGATATGATGAAATCTGGATATATTCACAACTGACTTCATTCATATGTAACGTGATAAAAGCACAATCAGCTACATTTTTATGTTGTAGCTAACCAAATTACCAAATTTTATGAGTTCATTGCACTGAGATTGTAGACAGAAATTACAAAAGTAGCCCATCAAAGATTATTGCTAATACTGGTTTATTTCAGTTTCTCTGAAAATTTATCCAAAGCCTCTCTGAAATGAACAGATGTTAACAGTACTTGGATTTTCAAAATAAAATAATAAATGGTGACTGTCTTGAGGACATTGAGTAATCTAATCAGAAAAACAAAAATGGGTGCAGCAATTTTTTTATTTTTATTTTTAAGTGACCCTCCTACCAACAGAATAAAATTTCATGATTTTTTTTTTGTACTAATGCAAGTTAATTGCTTATTTCTGAGCATTTGATAATTTTATGTTGTGCTAACTGGTTAAATAAGATTCTGATGCTTCCTGAGAATATATGGTGCATAAATATAAAAATGTGTGATAGAAATATTGGAATAAGGAACAATTCTTAAAAGGTTATAAGTTTCATATTTGCAGAATTAAGAAAAGGGAGATTTGACAACTGCAAAGACACATTGCCTGTGGTTACAGTTCTCACTTCCGTTGACATTAACAAGGCTAATTCAACTGAAAAGGGGAAAGCCCCTTAGCTAAAGATCATGGACACTTACTGTTAAGAATTTAAATTTACCCGTTCATAGTCCAACGTTATAAGAGTTATGCGGTGTTTGAAACTGTGAGGTGTAAATATATCAGTCCAAAATATACTTGCAGAAGTAGTTAGTCTAATCTGTTTTTCCCCTAATTTTGATTTTTAGATAAATCAAGTATAGCAGTGTGAAACCCAACACTCACAATATTATCACAAAGAAAATAGTTAATGCAAGACCACACATGCTTAAATGAACAGTGTTTTTTTCCTCCTATCAAAATGTCTTAAAGGAATGATACTAAATGTCAAATGCATGTTAATTTTTTGAAACATTGCTTCACCTTTTACCCCTCCTAATGGTTTATCTTATATATTGGAAACAGAGATCAAATTGCTTCCTAAATTCTCTATAGAGGACCTACTTGTTATCGGTTATTTATCTATATTTTGCTGAAAAATAAAATATATTAATCACATCACCTTTATGTTATTTACTTTCCAGAGTAATGGCAATAGTAATGGCACTTGTCTTGCAGTATAGTATAAATTGGGTCACATAAAACAATCTGCCTTAGCAACGAATTTCTTAAAAATTCAATGATTGTAATCTGAATTTTGAATTGAACTTCAAATTCCACAGGACTGTTTTACAGGATACCTTATCAGCTAATCAAAAGATTTTCCTGAACTTTTAAAAACTATATATAAAAGAATTTGTTATGGTACAAAGCAAGCCAAGCCTCTAGCATCATATTTATGCAGGAATGCTTTGGGGCACTACAAATTTACTATTAAATGGAATTTATTCACACTTGCTATAGGAAACATTTTGTAAATAGGTAGATATCTAGAGCAGTCATTTTTACAATGCATCCCGATGCTTTCAAAATTGCTTAAACAGTCCTGATTTGAAAAGGTTGCCAATTATTTGAATTAATAAACTTATATGTGATAAGTTGGAAGTGCTCCTTAATTGGCTTACTAATTAATAAATGCAAGACAGAACCCTGATATCAGTTTCACATTCAAAAATATATTATTTATTTATTTTTAAAAATTATATAGCTGCCCAACTCATTCTTGGTATTCCAGGCAGCCGTATTTTTAGGCAGAATGAATAAGTAACAGTAACAGTGAGTAACAGAGGCAGAAGTAAAAGGGAAGAACAATAGCAATGTCTCAGCTGTTAGTATTCAGCCCAGAAAACTATTCTTCTGTCCCAGAAGACAAAAATTAGTCATTCACCTTCAGATTTGGCAAAAAATAAATGCTTCACTGCTTGTATTTAAATAATAGTCAATTTCAAGCCAGGAAGCCTTCCAAATGTGAAATGCCTCTTGTCCTTGAAATGCCTAGCCAAACTTTCACTTATGTTGTGATAATGTAACATAGGATTGCTGGTCTTACAACCCAAGGCCATGGCTTTCTAAACTCTGTTGGCTTTTTGTTATTCTCATGTCTACATTGGAGATTCAAGGACTCAGATGATATCACCAAAGCATGTGGTTCTGCTGCTTTTTCTTATAGAGCAATGTGCATTTTTACACATAACTGAATACTGAAAACCACAGATGTCCTTTGGGGCATGGCAATATGTGGATGGATGGATGGACAGACACAGATACTTAGTCCAGTATAAACAACCTGTATGCTCAGGGGAACATGCAATTCAGTGATCTTTGGAATACCTTTGATTTTGATTGCTAAAATTTTTGGGCAGTTTCCATGGGAAAATTAAAGTGAAAATTGTAATATACATTTTGAAAGAGGCATGTATTCAAAAGAAAGCTATCCCATCCACATGTATGATGTAGTCCACCGCTCTGTATCTTTTAACCATCTTCAAAATGTAAAATACAATCAGTGGTCATACAAAAATTACCAGGTTTCAAATCTTTAATTTAAAATGTATACATTGGTTACTTATTCCCAGCATATTTATTATCTTTACTAGAAAATCTATAAATAATAGTTTAGTGCATTCAATCAAAAGACACTACACACACAGTCTACAAACTTCTCAACTACTTCATTTTCCAAGAAATGTAAATGATATACTTATAAGGGTGAGAATTATGATTGTACTCTTGCTATTTTGATGTAAAGGTTTTGCCAGATTTATCTTAAAAACTATGTTTTCATATATATTGTTACAAACCATCTGAAGTTAAACATACGTCTAACTGTGGGGTCCTTGGTATTGTCTGAGCTTGTGGTTTTCTTGCAGATGTTTTTGCAAAATGCACTGCACTGATGATGTTACCTAGTTTGGTAATGAAACATCTGCAAGCAAACTCCCAAGCTCAGAGACCACCAAGGATCCCAAAATTTAATCCAGAGCTACAAATATTCTTTTATTGATACTTCCTACTGTTCAATAAACATCATAGTCTAGATAAACAATAAATTCTGAAAACTAGATTGCCAAACAACCATTAATACAAATAATTAATGCAACAGCACCTACATTTCCATGTATCCTACAACTTTGCAAGATCACCCTTATAGGGTAATTCCGAACCATTAAAAATAATCATTATAGCAATTTTTTTAAATAATGGGAAAGAAAATAGAAAAAGTTCTTGGTATTTATACTCATACCCATTTTGGTAAATAAGTAGAGAAGTTCACTTTTTCTTCTATTGATTCCTGAGCTACTACAGGTATGACAACGGAAAGACAGAAACATCTTTTAATAGAGAAAGCAGAACTGAAAGAGACCAACCCTATTAAGAGACATGGCGAGACTCAAATTTCATTCTAAGGAAAAAGAGTGGACAGAATTATTTCTGGCAGTTATTTTACTGTAAGTGAAGAAGCCATCTCGATTTCTGTCTCAAAATATAAATGTCTTGCTTGTGCCAGATCTAAGTATTAGACAGATACCAATGCATGTTCAGAATTTTGACCTTAACCTTGTAATAGTTTACAAACTATTTTTGCTGAATCAAATCTAACACAGCAGGATTTCTTTTTCCACAGCAAAATTATTGTTAATACCTTAAAAGGGTGAATATAAAAATACAAAGTATTAGTTTTCCATATAATTTTTTGCACAATTTAGTAGGTAGTAACATCTGGCTGTCTTTGTTTGATTTAGAAACTATGCATGATTATGCTAAGCTGCTAGTACAGGATTGTAGACAATACTAGAAGTCACAAACTGATCCATGATGAAGATAGTGCCAATTATTTCTGTCCTACTAGCAAAAATGCTACATCGATGCATTCATACAGGGTCAAGCTCAACCTGAACCATTTATTTTTTTTACCCTCCACAAGTGACATCTTAGTGCTTTTATCTTTGCCATTCTTCAGAAACAAGCTGAAGACATAATACTGTAGAATGTTCAACTTTTTATAGCTCTCCCAAATCAAGCTAAAAAAAATGGAAAAAAGAATGTTAGGAATTGGTTTTTATGTTTTTTATTTTGCAATGCTATTTTAATAGAATTAGCAGATGCAATGCTGCTTTGAATTGCAGAGAGTGTGACATTACTTATTTAAATTAAATCATTTATTGATTATCAAAGATGGTCAATAGATTACCACCAGATAAAATTAAACAGTTAAAAGAAAGGATTGTCAAGCTACATTTGAAGTGAGTTGTCACCTTGTTTTAACTGCTGTAACTATACATTTGGCTACTATGTGATTTTGTCATTTTACTCTCAGAATAGGTGTAAAAATTATCTGTTCTCCCAGGTGCCTTAGTAAAAGACAGGTCATAATGTCCTTTTTGAGGTCTGTATAAAGCTTCTGGTTTTAAAAAAAGAAGAGATGTTGAATTGTATCAATTTCCCCAGCCTCATAAATCTAACTGTATTGAACTAGATAAATATTGGCAATACTTGCCAGATAGAGGGATGTTATATGTGGTGTTAAAACACCCTTTTAGTATCTTGCAGGTTCATAACATTCAATATCTAGCATATTTCTGGGATTCTGAGACCATGAGTTGACTTCAGACTGATATTCAATATCATCCAATTTTTGCATCACTAGTTTTTTGGCCTGAACTAAGTCAACAGTTAATAAGAATATACAGGCACTCCAGATAGTCTTAATTTTCTGCTCTACTGCTTTTGTTCAAAATGAGAGATAATTGTCAGCTAAGACTAGCAGTAGCAACTCTATAGGATAAAATCTGATGTTTAACCAATGATAGTCTCTATGCCACATTCAGTTTTGGATATCCCAGCCAGCAGGTGTTTAATGTGGTAAAATCTGGGGCCTCAGTGTTATTTGCCTCACTGAGTTCTATGTATAGAGCTTTAAATGTTCCTCTTATATTTGTTCAGACACTTGATTATGAAAGTTCTTAACAGTTCCGCAAGGTCTTCAATGATAAGCTGCCAGTACCTGCCTGCTTGTCTGGATCAGGAAGTCCCACAGGATCCTAGCTGTGTTATTTTCCATGGAATGTTATTTTCCATGTGGAATCTGGACTTGGCAGTTTAGTCCATACATACACAATGCCAGATATTTGGTCATGCCATTCAACCTATACTGTTTCTACCTGAATATTACACCTTGACACAGTGCGTTGGACTATCTCTGAATTCTCTCTGCATAGTCTGCACCTTGGGTCCTGTCTAGTGTGGTAGATCCCTGACTCTATGGATCTGGTGCTTAGTGTCTGTTCTTGTGCTCTTATGCTCAGAGTCTCGGTGATATCTTTAGTCCAGCTCTTTCCAACCATTGGTAGGTTTTCCTAATGTAGCTAACTCAGCTCTCTGTTGACAATACTTCCATTCAGGGTCTTGCCTTGGCACAGTACTTCCTCTGCTTGATCTTTTTGCAATGTTTCTTGCTGCCTCAGGCATTCTCTCAGAACTCATAGCATCTTAGTGATGAACTTGTGGGTGTTCTGGGGATGAATCAGGTCAGTGGCTTTGACAATAGACTCTGCCCATCTTCTTTCCAGCTAATGTACACCCTATGGGTATTGGACTTAGGGTGGAAATATCTGTAGATTGTGAAGAGGTTTTGGGTCTTTACATAGGTAGTCTACATGTCTTCCTTTGGACAGCTCACAATACTAGCAGGATATCTGAAGGCAGGGTTGATAGTATGGATTCTATAAAGAATAATATTTGTAGCTCAGGAGTGAAATGAGGGGTGCTTGGTGCTCTTTGAGCTTGGTTGTTTTCTTGCAGAGGTTTCATTACCCAAACTAGGTAACATCATCAGTTGTAGTCACTATGGATCTTGTTTTTCCCATTGAGCTGGCTCTTTGGGACCTGTATTGTTCTGTTAATGTTTTCTTTACATTATGATTATCATGTGAGTGTGGGATACCAAGATTTGTAGTGTGCTGTATTGTCTATTGGGAGTTCCATTCTATGAGTCTTAAATACCTTCCCTCTTTTAACTATCATCCATCTACATTTTTCCAATCTAAGTGACATGCCAATGTCCTCATTGTAGATCCATCTCAGGTGGAGCAAATGAATATCTTGTTCACTTAACACACAGTTTGATCTGATCCATGAACACAATGTGGCTGATGGTAGTTATATACTCAAACCTTGTGATTATTTGCATGCGGAGGTTCAAGCCTTTGCTGAACAACTGCGGAGATAGCATATCACCTTGTTGTATACCAGTGATGGCGAACCTTTTTTGGCTTCCATAACAAAAGTGGGGGGAGCACAGGGGGTCATGCGCAGGTGTGCCAGGAAGCTTCCCTGAAGGCTCCGGAGGGCGAAAAACGGGCCTACGGACAAACCTGAAGTCACTTCCAGTTTGCTTGTATGCCCAGTTTTTGCCCCCCCCGGAGCCTTCAGAGAAGCCTCTTAAAGCCTCTGGAGGGCGAAAAACGGACCTACTGACAAACCAGAAGTTACTTCCAGTTTGCTTGTATGCCTGGTTTTTGCCCTCCGGAGCCTTCAGAGAAGCCTCCGGAAGGCGAAAAATGGACCTATGGGAAACCCAGAAGTTCGGGAATTGTGACTTCTGGTTTGGCCATAGGGCCATTTTTCGCCAGTCGGAGCCTTCAGGGGTCTTTAGAAGGCTTCCCTGAAGGCTCCAAGGGCAAAAACCAGCCCTATGAGCAAACCGCACGTGACTTCTGGGTTCACCATAGGGCCAGGAGGCTTCCCTGAAGGTTCCAGAGGGTGAAAAACGGCCTTATGGCCAAACCAGAAGTCCGTTCCTGAACTTCCAGTTTGCCCATAGGACTGGTTTTTCATGCTCCAGAGGCTTTAAGGAACCCTCCGGAAGGCGAAAAACGGCCTCAAAAGAAGGCCGAAGTTAGCTCGCTAGCACGTGCATGCACGCTGGCCAGCAAACAGGGCAACACCTCGTGTGCCCTGACAAATGGCTCCGCGTGCCACCTGTGGCATGCGTGCCATAGGTTCGCCATCACGGTTCTATACCATACTTGATAGCCACTTGTGTAAGCTGTCTTGAGTTGACTTAAGTTGATTGCCAGTGTTCCACAGTCCCACTGAATTCTTGAGAAAGGGCATTGGTACTTAACTGATATGCCTCTTCTAATAGGGTGGAGATAGCATCCATACATACATGGGTGGAGATTGTCCACCTTCTGATTGAATATAGTTAAGACACACCCTTTGTTGCTAGCCTTACCCAGCTTTTCAGCGAAGAAGAACTTAGACAGACTCAAGGTGTCATCGAACAACAGTTTAGTAAACAGAAATCCTTCAGGCAAGAAAATGAACAACTGTATGTACAATAATACACTGAACGCAGAACCCTGCTTGTAATTTACAACATGGAAGCAATAAACTTACAAGACATAAAAACAGATCAATCAAAGAAGGGAGGGGATGGATGCTATGTCCACCCTATTAGAAGAGGCTCACCTCAGCTCGTCCAGGAGGTCCCCAGCGGCTACCAGAGCCGAGTGCAGACATCGCTGCAAGGAAACTGTCACAGCACGAGAATTTCAAAGCCTCAGTGCAGGAGCTGTCAGGCTCTATCCTGAGGAAAGCCACAGCAACGACACGATTGTTATGAGAAGCGGGGTCCGGGACACATTAAGTGACCTTCCAAAGAGTGCTGCGCTTTCTTCCGCCCTGACCATGCCACTGGCCAGGTGATGTCTTCCAGGGCAAGCTGAGGGCCCAAGCCCAGTCGCTCCAGCCTTCACTCACAGACCAGACTAAGATGTCAGTCCCAATATAATTAATATATGGAAAGTCCAATATACTCAATTCTTTCAAGGAGTCAGAAACAAATATCTCAAGGAGATAGCGATGACATGACCGTCCTCGAAGTGATCTGAGTCGAAAAGCTGGGTAAGGCTAGCATCAAGGGGCGTGTCTTAACTATCTTTAATCAGGCTCAGTCCAATCAGAAGGCATATATGTCAATCCATGTATGGATGCTATCTCCACCTCTATTGACAATGGTCCTTAGTGTCCTGTTGACTTTGTATAGTGCCAAGTATTCATGTGTGCGGGATTGAGTTATAGGCTTTCCTGTAGCTAATCTGAACTGGGCTCAGATTGGTCTGTCTAGACTTTGAATCTCTGGTGACTGTCATATATTAGAAACTGGTGTTTTAATCTCTAATGCTGTTCCTAAATTCCTTCTTAGCTCAGCTTAATGTCACAATAAAAGAGTTTAAATATATATAGTATGATTTGAGATCCTACTTGAGATCCAGTGACACTCTAATTCATAAAACTATCAACTATCAAACGACAACCCGGCCTTCACGTGGTGCCCCCCGTTCCCACCAATCGGGCTCTGTCGACCCTTGGGACTGGCGTCCCCTTGGGTATATCCAGCCGAAACAGCTTCCATGGATCGCCGTTGGCGTCAAATCTCCATGGAAGTCGCCTATACCCACGATGGGTGAAGAGGCGTCAAGTACAAGCAAGTACAAGTAATTCAGACAATTCCTGAGTTCTTCGACACACTAAAGACAATTACCACAAATACATATGCTATTGAAATCAGTGAATTCAGTGTCCTAAATTCCTACATCTATGTTCATAGCTATCATAGTTATTCATATACGGTACTCATTCTCTTTGCAATTTTTAGAATGATTCATGAGTTTGAAAAGTGCTTCATGATCTTCATCTTCCTATTAGTCAGAAAATATTCTGTGAAAGATTCAGATAAATGTTCCAAAGTGCAAGCAGTTGCTTCTTGTCTATCCAGCAGATTCTTCTTCCTCCAGTAATAAAAGACCCAAGACATTTTATCAATATTTCAGCCTCCAAATTATTCTAAATTATGGAAGCCTTCTTAATTTTTCTGACTGTGTCCTATTTCAATGTATATAGTGTAAAAAGTAATTTATAAGTGTAAAAAGGAAAGTAAATCCTAGAGATTTTCAATACTATATTTGTGGTTTTCATTCTTCCTAATTTCAGGAAATGCTTTCTACACTGAATTGTCTTTCTGGAAGCACTTAAAAATCAGCTTTTCAAATTTAATATTTTACACATTAATGTAATGTTCTAGTGTGTACATGTTTCTGAAGGGTATTAGACAGCTTAGAGCAGGGTGTCAAACTCAATGCTTAGATCTGGCCCATAGGGCCAGCCTGGAAATATCAAAGGACTGGCCTGCAGTGCCTCTGCCGTTGGCCAGGAGAATGCTGGCCATGCGGAGTGCTGCAGGAGGATTGGCTTGGACTGGATTACAATTATATTTCTGTCTGGAAAAGCAATTTACTATCAAACAATGGGGTATAAGTTTAGAAATAAAAAGTTAATGGAATATGAAGAGTAAGTAATAAATGTTTGCCATTAATATCTGGTAGAAGAGATAGGAAAATGGTTATAGTAAAGAACTGTGGAAAGAAAGAAGGGGGGGGAAATGCATCTTGCGCCTATGTCAAACGCCCTCTATGGTCACGCTCAACTCTGGCTACCACCACCCCAGCCCTCCAAAATCAAACAGATCCCTGACATGGCCCTCAATGAAATCAATTTTGACACTCTTGAAGCCTCCGGAGGGCGAAAAACGGACCTACTGACAAACCAGAAGTCACTTCCAGTTTGCTTGTATGCCTGGTTTTTGCCCTCCAGAGCCTTCAGAGACGCTTCCTGAAGGCCCTTGAAGGCTCAGGAAGGTGAAAAATGGACCTAGAATTACTTCACTGGCATTCATTCATTAAAAAAAATCTTTCCTGAACTACACCAATGCCTGCACATTACAAAGTGATAGGAACAAAATTTATTACTTGTGTTTTCCCTAGGCAATTCTTAAAAATGTAAGGCCTCAAAAATATCCATAAATAATCTTATCTTCTAAAGATAAAGCCCTTTGTAAAATTTAATTATGAATGCAACAGGTTTGTCTAAAATCTACTGTACTGTGCCAAAAGCACTATGCCTATTATATAATTTAATTGGCTAAAGTACATATTCTCTCAGTTTAATTTTTGACAGCCAGATCCATTTATATATTTTATATTCCTCACAATAATAATAATTTCAAGTATGTCATCTTTATTCTATATTACTGCCCTCTAAAGCAATACAAATCACTTTGCTGAGATGAGAAGTCTACTAAAAGACTAAATACATCTGTAGTTTTAGAGTCTCAGACATGAGAAAGTAGCTTGCACATTTATTATAAATGCTTCTATTGTAAATACAATTACTACACATATTAACACTCTCAAATACATTTTGGTTAGAATAATCTTAATTTCAAATCATATCACTGGAAGTAATATTAGGAAGAATTCTCCCAGAATTTTATTACATAGGTACAGTGATAGGATTCAGCCAGTTCGCACTTATTTGGGAGAACCGGTTGTTAACTTTCTAAGCAGTTCGGAGAACTGGTTGTTGGAAGAAATCTCATTTTATTTTTCTCTACTTTACAGGGCTAATCCTGTAGGGAAAGCAGGAAGGAAACATTCTGGTGTTGTTTGTAGTCTAATCTTTATTGCCCTGCTTACAGAAACTGCCTCTCCAGTTAACCCTTCTTACGTTGTAACAGCTAAAGCGAAGCGCCCATCAACATGAGTGACGTTGATTTGGACATGCTCACCCAGTCACATGACCACCAAGCCACGCCTACTCAGCTAGTCATTAGGGCAAAGAACAGGTTGTTAAATTATTTGAATCTCATCATTACATGGGTAGCCTGTAATCTCAAGATCATGGAGTCAACTGGATAGCTTTCTCTGAGACTGGAGAATCAGCTTCAATTTAGATGCATCAGTTCTCCCTCTATCTTCCTGCCACACTTTTTTCTTCTGAGATGGCTGAATTTGGTCTAGCATGGGATGAACAAGACTATACTGGTAATACCTGTACAGCTGGAATAACAAAAAAGGAACCTTTTTTTCCCCTGTCTGTCAAAGCCTTCTTCTGCTCTTGAAGAAGGAGCTTTACTGGCAGTAGACAGTAAGGATGAAACAAGCAATGAGTGGCTGCAAAGCAATCTATTCTGACACTTTTTGTCTAGCAAGCTACAATATTTACTTATTTGTAGGATATTGTATAAGGAAAATAACACTTTTACTAACAGTAAGAATTCTTCACAGAAACCTTCTTGTGCCCTATGTCTAACAGGGCTACTCGAGGCCTAATTTGTCTATCTTAAATTAAAAACAAAATAACTCTCCTCAACTGTCAAACAATTAAACAACCTTCAACTTCAACTGGGCAAATAAATAGTCAAAAGCTTGTAGCAAGGGCAGGCCTTATCCTAATAATTCTTCCAAAAGAAAGCTAAAGATTATTTGAGCTCCACTTTCTTAAAAGTGAAAATGATAAATTGGAAGACCACACAATTTTACTATTTTTAAAAATTCAGTATGATTGGAAGTCCCATTTCCTAATGTGGGAAAAAAACCCACTTTGAAAGAAAAACTGAAAAAAACATATTTCAATGAGTTTTGAATAAAATCAGAATGATTTAATGTTCTGTAATATTATAAAGTAGATTTAAGAAATAAGAGAAGTAGTTTTAAGGCATTAGAATATCGTTACATTTTAATTAGAGCCTACAGCACCTGTTTTAGCAGCTGGAATAAAATTATTTAAAAAGTGACATGGAAATGAAAACAAATTAATTTCCTCAGGGGAAAAGTGGTTTTGAGCCTAAACGTACGCATTTTTATAATGTGATAAATTAAACTTAAACCCTGCATTAAAGTTTAGCCAAACAGTTGTTCAACTAACTGTTCTTTATGGTCTGGTCCCAGTATGAGAAAACAACTTTTGTCTGTAATACTGATGAAATCTAAGAGAAATAATAAACTAAAACTTAATCAGTAATTACTTTAATGCAAGGAAGAATACCTATACAGTGTAAGGGGAATTAATTTTGAAATAAATTATATATGTACATGAAAATTGGATAGAAAGTCTTTATGCCCACCTAAACTTACAGTGAAATCTATCAACTTTTAGCAGTGCCATACAAGGTATTTTAATACTAGAAACAACTACTGCCTTTATTTATTCCACAGTGCTTCCTGAAGTGGGTTATTCCTACTGTCTTCAGTATTTATTATACATACTTTATACAAGTAGTCTTTGGTTTATTATCACTCTTTTATTGATCACTCAAAGTTACAATGGTTCTAAATGAAGGGGATTTAAGATTAGACCTAAGCATTGCGGCTGTTGCAGGATCCCTGTGATTATATGATTGCATTCTGAGCACTTGGTGTCCAACTCACAATAGCAATGGCAGTCTTATATACTGCTTCAGTGCTTTACAGCCCCCTCTAATCGGTGTAAAGAGTCAGCATATTGACCACAATAATCTAGGTCCTACTTGAAAGGATGGAAGGCTGAGTCAACCTTGAGCCACTCAGAATTGAACTGGAGTGAACAGTGAGTTAGCCCTGCAGTACTGCATTCTAATCACCGCACCACCACGGCTCTAGCTGCAAGCTGCAATCATGTAATTGTGATTTCTGCTGGGTTCCCATATGCAAAGTCAATGGGGAAATTGGCAGAAGTTGGAAGACATGATTATAAGAGATGCTAGAGAACTACCTGTAAATGGTGAAAGCTACAAAAATAATTTTTTCTCTTTATTCTACTGGAGAAAGGAAAGGGGAAGGGAAAGCCTGTTAAGGTTAAGGTTCAGGAGACTGTTGGCACACTATTTTTTGGCATTTTCAATGTTATCTTAATGTTCAAGCCAGACAGATAAGCAGAAATAAAGATGGGGAACAGCAAATATAGATGGTAAATATGACTATCTAGCAGTAAAAGAATATGATATCAGGCAGCGTTTTAGCTGCTTGGATACCATAAGTCACACATTGAAGCTAGGTATGCTGCTTTCATTTACATAAGATCCTAGAAACCCAGATTTATAATTGTAAAAACATTTATTCACAGAAGTAGAAAGTACTGACTTAAAGCTTAAACATCAGATAATATGATCAAGAATACTACTTATTTTTAATTAGTATAAAATTCCAGATCTGGATGAATTACATGCAAGATCCCAGAATAGGACAAACCTCCCAGATTTTTTTTGTCCATTTTTATCAGGATTTGAATTTTAAGGCCACATTCATTTTCCAAACCACCTCTTACTGTTTTCATAACACTTTCCCTATCTCAGGGCATATCCTCTTTGGCTAGCTCATTTTCCTAACTGAAGTAGTACATGGTTGGGGAATTTGTACACTAATCACATAATATTCCCTTAGTAATAAATGTTTATTGAAATAAACAACTTCTGGAATGAATTGCGAGGTGGCGCAGTGGTTAGGGTGCAGTACTGCAGGCTACTTCAGCTGACTGTTATCTGCAGTTCAGCGGTTCTAATCTCACCGGCTCAAGGTTGACTCAGCCTTCCATCCTTCCGAGGTGGGTGAAATGAGGACCCAGACTGTGGGGGCGATATGCTGACTCTGTAAACCGCTTAGAGAGGGCTGAAAGCCCTATGAAGCGGTATATAAGTCTAACTGCTATTGCTATTTTTCCATTTGGTTGAACCGCAGTGCATAAAGCTGTTGTGTGAACTCTATATAAGGTGGAAAAAACATGTGCAACCTACCTCTGCAACAAAGCATATATTCAGGAAAATTCATGCACACATAGGACATGTGTCAACTGCCTACAAGAGCCGTGGTGGCACAATGACTAGAATCCAGTAAAGTAAAGGTAAAGGTTCCCCTGGCACATATATGCTAGTCGTTTCCAACTCTAGGGGGCGGTGTTCATCTCCGTTTCAAAGCCAAAGAACCAGCGCTGTCCAAAGACATCTCCGTGGTCATGTGGCCGGCATGACTAAACGCCAAAGGCGCTCAGAATGCTGTTACCTTCCCATCAAAGTGGTCTCCATTTTTCTACTTGCATTTTTTTTACATGCTTTCAAACTGCTAGTTTGGCAGAAGTAGAATACAGTACTGCAGGGCTAATTAATAATCACTCCAGAAGTTTGATTCTGAGTTACTCAGCTTCCATCCTTCCGAGATCAATAAAATGAGGACCCAGATTGTTGGGTGCAATAAGCTGACTTTTTACACCGCTTAGAGAGGGCTGTAAAGCACTGAAGCAGTATAGAAGTCTGCCATTGCTATTGGGAACTGGGCACCAAGTGCTCAGAATGCAATCATATAATCACAGGGATCCTATTTGCTATTTATGGCAATATAGAAATTTAAACTACATGGATTAAAATACTTACCTTTGTGTGGTGCCAAATTCTATATGAGGGAGAAAAAAAACTGTATTGTGCAGACATAATTCTCAAAGTTCATACAATCTTCTTTAGATCTATTCACAATTTAAGTGCTGTGGAGTTCAAAAATATCTTGTCTCCAGTGTTATCGGATTACCAGTTCGGTAGACAATATGACACATTATTCTAAATATTGGTTGACAAGCCCATGCACGCACGGGCGGGGGAGTGAGGCAATGTAGGACTTAAAACACATCAAGGTTAGGACTACGAATACCATTTCCCCTAATGACTATATAAGCATTTCCCTACCGCCGTAATAAATGGCTTATTTACTAATGCAAGTCATCTCGACTCCTGCTCCAAAAAAGCCGTTTCAGTCTCTTTTCCGTAAGGGTAATTTCCGGCCCCTTTACAGATGTTCTGCAGAAGTCTCGAAGTCGCCCACCGCTTCACCTTTCCAACTGATTCATGAATCAGAGTAGGAGGAGAGCGCAGAGCCGGAAGTCCTTCCTCACGCTCCCATTGGTCCTTCACTTTATCAATCAGGCCCTGGAGGACCAACACACTTGCAATACTGCCCCGCATTTTCTTTTAAGTAGGGAGGGCTAAGAAAAGGAGCTTTGTGCCTCTCTTGCCCTTTCCCTTCGCCAAGTCTCGGTTCTTTGTGGTCTGTGAATGTGAGTCCTTTCAGCGCCTCTGTTTCAATTCAGTTCTCCCTCTTCCCCGCCGCGCGCTCGCGTTTGATTGGGCAACATCTGGAAACTGAACCTTAATACCGTTAGAACGGGGTGGGTAGGGAGTGGAGGGGCCGGCGCGAGCCGTTTCCAGCGCGCAGGCGGCGTGCCGGGTTTCTTATCCCAAGATTCCGAACGGCGAGGAACCATCCGAGGCAACTCGTCCGCCGTTTGGATTGCAGCGGGTCTCGCCGCCGCCTGTCCCTGCCTTTCTTTAGCTCCGCCTCCGCAGCCCGCCTCCACACGCCCCTTACCCTCGCGCCGCCGAACCAGGAGCAAGAGCGGGCGAGAACAGCGCTGCCGCTGCTGCTTTTGCTGCCGCCGCCGTCGTCGCAACGGGCCCGCGGTGGCGAAGTAACTACCCATGTTTCCTTCTGGAACCCCAGCAACCGCGACGACTTGGGGGAGAGGCGTCCCATCGCTCTTGGCTCGGCCGGCCTCGCTGCGGAGGCTTAAGGCGTGCCGTGTGGTGCTGCTGGCTGCAAGGGCTGCAACGAGGGACGGAGAGCGCTTACCAAGAAACCGGAACCAGGAAAACTGCTGGGATTTAATAACACGGGCTGCGCTTCGGGCTGTTGTGTGCCCGGAGGGGAGGCAGGGAAAAGAGAAAACAAGAGGTCGCAGTGAGGCGGCAGAAAAGCTCACCAGGCGGCACTTCTTGGGGACACAGTTGCCTAACCTTCGACCTCACCAAAGCTGGCCAGGCAAAGGAGGCTGATGGTTGTTTGAAACTCATCTTGGATACTGTGGATTTAACAAAAAAGCAACTTTACCTTTCCATTCTGGGATTTATTTTCTTTCCTCGGTACTTTTAAAAAACTATAACGGTACCCACAGACAAGTATCGCGTGTAGTTCGCCAACTTGTACGTATTTTTAATGTCTCTGTCCCATATATATGGTGTGTAAGAGAAGAGATGTTATTTTTCCCCTCTTTCTCTGCTACCAGATGCTGGTTGGGGGAGGGAGGTTGGTAATATGGCTGTTAAAACCTTTGTTACTCGACAGATGTATTTGTCCCTTGTGAACCATATTTGAATTATTTGTGAGAAAGTATAAGTTTTAACATGGAAAAGTGGGCATAAAAACAGTGGACTGATAACATTTTTAAAGATATAAAAAGAGCTAGAAGGAAAAACAGTTGATCAAATTTATTTCTGGATAAAGATTACCAGGTTTTTCTGCTGCTTCTTCACCATCAAAAGTTAAAACTCCCAGTATAGCTTACATACATTTTTCCTTAGAGTGACTGTGTGAAGTCAGTATTGATATATTTTATGTCTGGGCAAGAGATATCAACAATATCACTGCATTACATCTTTTTTTCTTTTCTTTTCCAAATTTAAGATCCCAGATGGCCAATTCCCTCAATGGCCGGAACCCAGGTGGCCGAGGAGGAAACCCCCGCAAAGGGCGTATTCTGGGATTCATTGATGCTATTCAGGATGCAGTTGGCCCCCCCAAGCAGGCAGCTGCTGATCGCAGGACTGTGGAAAAAACTTGGAAATTAATGGATAAAGTGGTGAGTCTGTAAATTATATTTGTAACAAAAATATATGTACCCAGAAATTATTGATGGATTAGACAAAACAATGTGTGTTTCAGGTTCATAATAGATATTATATGCTTATTCAGCCTTTATGTTTACTCTCAGTATAAAATTATATTAAATATACTTTAAATATACAGCTCTTCAGTTGTAAGATTGTTAATATGTTTCATTTATATCACTTTGGCTTATGTTGTTGTACTGTTTCCTTGAAAATGAAACCAATTCAGGCAATCAGATTGAGATCTACTCTTACATTAATTGTATGCATGCAATCAAATCTGCTGAAAAAAAAGTAGTTTTATTATTTTGACCAGATGAACAACAGTTTCATTATCCTCAGTTGTAATGTCACAATAAAATTATATTATGTAATCAAATCTTGGAAAATTATTCATCATTGGAGGATAAAGTAATGTACTAAAATATCATCTGTTTTAAACTAGAGTTACTTATTTTGTAGATTATTTAGTAGGAGCATGTATTATGAAATACAGATAGAAGGAAATCAGTATTTTTTCTGAACAAAAATGTATTGTAATGGAGGTAGAATGTTCTTAAAATTATATATGCAGCATTTGTGATAAGCTTAGTATAATAGCTCATTTTCAGTCCTTGCAAATTACATTTTATACATAGATTTCTGTGGGTGATTTCATTGTAGTGTTCATAAAACATCACAATTGTAAGTAGAAAATGCTAAATGCATAGAACTGTAATATTTTTACACGTAGCATATAAAACATTTTAAAGAGGCCACCAGTCTGTCTAATAGTTATCTAAAAAGTTCATAGATTCTTTATGAGGAATAGACCTGATATAAAACAGTTTAAAGCATTTGCATTGATCATCAAGGCACATAAGTGTCTTACAGGGTTTTATGCATTATATTATTCCCACTACTGTTATATGGCAAGATAGTTACAGTTTTTCCCAGGAATTCTGATGTACTATCAATTTGGGTGCCTCGTGAAAGTTGTTTAAAGATAGTGAGCACTACCAAAATTGTGGCAATAACTCAGATTAAAACATATGTCTGTAACAACCTATTTTCTTAGAATCAGTTCAGAATTTAAAATATCCATAGAAATGTATTGTTGACTCAAACCTATGGTAGACTTGTACGTTTTTTATTTAGTTGCTAAGTCATTGTCAGTTCCAAATCTGCGTTTTTAAAATTACACTTTTACGTTTAATTCATATTAGTTTAGTACAATTTTAAAGGAGCAAACTTTTATTTAAGGTTAAAAATGTTAAGTGTGAAAACAATTACCTGCTGAAGTTATGGGTTATACTTTTCTTGGCTAAATAAACTTTTGTTGGATTCCAACATTAACCTGGAAGTTGGACATGATGACCTCAGTTACTCTTCCTACTCTGTAATTCTGTGATATGCTATAACGTGAAATGTTGGAAAATTACAGGACATAAGTATGCAATTCTAGTTATATTACATTGAATGTAACAAAATAAGATAACTATACCAGCTCAAAATGTTTTACAGTTTGACTTTACCTATTAAAGCCTGAATCTCTTACATCATTTTCTATTCTGATGTTTTTTTACCAGAAATGCCAAAAATTGAATATGGGTCATTTTACATAACCCTTGACTGCTGATTATAGTTTTACTTCCCAAAGTAAAAATATTATAAAAAGAGTTGACTATGGTTTACTCGGTGATTGATCCAGATTCAATATTGCAATATTACCCTGGGACAAGTTACATTTGCCTTTATTCATGAGACTTGGCTATTTTCTAAATACACAATATAACTCTTAGCTTTTCAGTTTTAGTTTTTATTTAAAACATTTATTCCTTGCCTGTTTACTTGAGATTTCAAGACATATTACAATAATTAAATATTACTGCTGCAAAATTTCTTCTAAAGAACTGGTTTAGAAGAGCTTGGTACTGTAAATGAACTCAGTATTTTCAAATGGTTGAAGCAGTCATGTCATTTTTTAGGCTCATATGGTTGTCTCTTGGGTGCTATATCACTATAGTCACTACATCTATGTGTGAGTGCATGCATATATCTGGAAATAGTTGAGCAGTTCCCAAAACAGCTGCATGAGTCTGGAAAAAGTTTACTCTTAACAGTTGGGACCATATTTTTAAATGGATTTCGGATTTGAAAATAATTTGAATTAACTTCCTTGGTTGTTTTAATTTTTAAAGAAGAGGTAGCCTGAAATCCCAAATTCATAGAATAGTTGGCTATCTTTTTCTGAGCTACAAAAAAACTTCATATGATGTACCTTAACATCAATTCTTGATCTCCTTGCCACATTTTTTCTGCCAAAGTTATTAAAGTTGAGAAGGGGTTTTTTGGGGATGATTTGCACAATGTTATTACATAGTAATATTTAAACTCTTAAAACACAAATCAGTAACAGGAATATTAAAATTTATAATTGATACTATTTTGATGAGTTAGAATGGTATATGGAATCATGGGCTTAATCTAAATAACTGTAATGTCAACAAAATTAAGTGGGATTTGTATTCATTTGATGTCCAAAATGTCTTCTTCTCATGGTCCATTTATGTGAGAAAAAACCCAATGTTATTTAGTTTAAAGTTTTAAAAATCCTTGTTTTTATCATTTTCCAACTGAAAATTAGGTGTTTTGTTTTTACATTTTTCTAAAGTAATGGTCAATGAAACATGTATTTAATATACCAGTTTTGTTGTTTAAAATTGATATCCTGTGGGATTTTTAAAAAAATTCATGTTATAAATTCATCTTAATTTTCTTCATCCTATGAATTAAACTTATATACCTGTAGTTTTTGACTTAACAACAGTTCATTTAGTGACAAGTTACAACAGCACTGAAAAAAGTGACTTGGGACTGTTAATTTTTTTATTTGTCACGAAAGTGACTGTGAAGGTTCCTAGATTGGGGCTGAAAGGCAGAAGTGGAAGCAATATCCTCCATCCCATATTTGGGTAGACCAGGTTGCCCTGATTAAAAAAACACTTGACTTGGGACTGTTTTTCACAATTACAACTGTTGCAGCATTCCCATTATCAAAATTCAGATGCTTGGCAACTAACTCATATTTATGCAGTGCCCCAGAGTCATGTCATCATCCTTTGCCACCTTCTGACAAGCAAAATCAATGGGGGAAGCCAGATTCATTTAACAACCTTATTGCTAACTTAACTTAAGGGATTCAGTTAAGAAATGTGGCAAGAAAAGTTGTAAAATGAGGCAAAATTCACTTAACAAATGCCTCACTTAGCAACAAAACTTAGGGCTCAATTGTGGTTGCAAGTCGAGGACTACCTGTGCTAATGATAATCTTTATCTAATTTGAGAGAAATTTCCAATGAGATATGCCTTTAGGATTAAACCTCTGCCACATGCAATCTGCTGAGATATTTTGGCACATCTTAAATTTTGTAGCACATGGTTTTAAGTTCCTTCTTGGATACCAGTTGATCTGAGATAATAACCAACTAAGATATGTGCTGCTACATAAAATTTGAGAGTACATGAAATTGCTTTGCAGAAATGTGTTGTCCCATTCCCCCCGCCCCCCAATACAAAATGGCAGTATATATATTGATTAAGCCTAGGTTTAGAAAATTGTGCATTTAAATTTTAAGTGTTTAATTAAATATAGATCAGATAATCTATATTTAATCAAGCACTTATCATTCTTGGGATCAAGCTTTGAGAAGCTTTTCAATGATATTTTAATATAACTGATACCGAAACTGTATGAAAATACTTAGTTTTCCTGTTTAGATAAATAAACATAGACTGTGTTTCATCATCGTTATAATTTTAAGAGCTTTCATATAATGGGCAAAGTTCTAAAATATGGAAGTTCAGAAACAACTTCCACTCTCCTGTTTGCCCCTTTCCCACTGCAATTCAGTGTGCTCTCCTGAATAACAGATTGTTCTGACATTTGAATTTGTTTCCCAAAATAGTGTTCCTCTCCATCTAATTTATAATATTTATTTCAAACTTATGATAACTTATGTAGCAATCCCTCATTCTGATGTATATCATGATTGTCAGAAAAATCTTTTGAAAGCTGAATGCAAGAGAGATGTATTCTTTTGATATAAAACTTCCATATTTGAAGCAATATTTCTATTCATCTTAATATTTTTAAACAGAAACATCTGATATATAAGCATAAGTAAAAGCTTTTAAAATCTCTTCTATAAATAAGCAATGTATAATTTTGTACGCAGTGGAACCTCGGGTCACGAATGCTTCTAACCACAACCAAATCGGATGTCGAACAAAAAATCTGCTAAATGTTTCATTCTGTTTACGAACACATCCTTGGGTGGCTATAAATCACAGCCGCAGCGATGACCCCTTCCACATTTTTGTGTGTGCGCGTATGCACAGTCAGTCTTGTGTCCAGTCTCACGACCAAATCGGGTGTTGACCGAAGTCCTGGAACAGTTTACGGCTGTGGCCAGAGGTCCCACTGTATTGCTGTTTCTTAATAAATAGCAATTCACAACAAAATGTAGTTATTGTTATCCCGCAATTATTTCTGTGATATCATTCTAGTTTACATCATTGGTATTTCTCTGATTGTCTCCTGTCCAAATTCAAATTAGTAGTTCTGATTTTTCTGATTTGTTGTTACATCTTGTGACAGCAAATTCTGTATCTTGACTGTGACTGAATTTATATTAATTTATATTAAGAAATAATGTGGGTTGGGAAATGGGGCCTGATATGTACTCGTCTTATCTGACTGACCCAATTTTATTCTGGCCAAATTTTTAGCACCTGAAAGTCATTAACTCTGCACAAGAGGAAGTGGTGTAATGGGTGTGAGGCCATTCTGATTTCCTGTGCTAAGGAAACCTGCTTCATTTACCGTGTAAACATATATTTTTATTAGCATCCTTTGGTATTGAATAGAATGATAATAAGAAAAATTCTCAGCTGTGATAAAGTATATGTTTACTGAATTTTAATGTAATATCTTTGCTACTAAGTCTGGCCAATTTGCTTTTTACTTGTACAGCTTCATATAAATATCTAATTTATAGTTTTCATGCTTTAAAAATTGTTTAGAGAGACCCCTTTATTGTCATTGTACAAAATAAATATAACGAAATTGGTTTTAGCCCAATGGTGCAATCCATGACAACATATACAAACAACATAAATAGTATAAAGAATAAAATGCAAGTAATTAGGGGAAAAGAAGAAAAAGAAAAACTAGTCATACGTTTCCGTGTGTGCATGGAGTGATTGTGATTGTGTTTAAGAGTCTGACAGCCCAAGGATAGAAACAATTTTTAAACCTATTTGTTCGGCTGGCTATGCTTTGATGTCTTCTGCTCGATGGTAGAAGTGTGAAGAGACCAGGGTGTGAATCATCTCTGAGTAT
Source organism: Thamnophis sirtalis (assembly GCF_051295495.1). Taxonomy (NCBI): domain Eukaryota; kingdom Metazoa; phylum Chordata; class Lepidosauria; order Squamata; family Natricidae; genus Thamnophis; species Thamnophis sirtalis. The sequence continues at coordinate 33,936,652 of NW_028261388.1, read as the reverse complement.
CTTCCTTACTCTGCTAAAGCAGCGAGACCTGGCAATGTCATTCATTGGTGTTAGAGGGCAACCAATGGTTTCTTATAGTGCCTTCCTGTCCCCAGCTGTTAAATCAGATACCATACTATAATGCAGTATGTGAGGACACTTTCTATGGTAGACTGATAGAAAGAGGTCATCAGCCGTTGTTCCACCGATTTTTTCGCAGGACTCTAAAAAAATATCCTTTGATATTCTTATAAAAGTATGCAGGTAATGATTTGATGTGTAGAATTCCTTTTTCTTTTCCTTGAAAAAGCTTTTAGTTGTCTTTTCACGAGTAGAAATCTTGGCCTTTTAAAAATGGGGCAATGATACTTTCTCTGTTTGTTACTAGCTAAATGTGACCTATTGCTTAATTGTATACTGTACTATTGTATGTATACTAAAATAGGTGCTCAGTCTTTAGACAGAAAAGTTCTTGAACAGTTATTGTAACTTCAGAAAATAATCAAGTGCACATATTTTAATGGTGGATTAAAATTCCAATGACAAATTCAATTTGTAAAAAAATGTATGTTATTACATCTTGTTATTACAAAATGAATGTCCTTTCAGGTATCTTGTTCATAAAAACTATAAAATACAAAAATACAAAGTTCTAATACAACTATATGAAAGTTGAATTAGAAAATCTCAGAAATCCCAAATATGATCCTTGGACTGATTCCTTTCAGCTGAAATATTGTAATAGTTTATTTATTAAAACATTTAAAGAAACAGACAAAATAACTACACCATAGCTGAAATGTAGCCCTAACTGAGGAGGAAACTTGGTACGGATGGTCTTCAACTTATGGCCATAATTGAAACCTGAATTTCTATTACCAAGCAAGGGAGTTATTAAGTGATTTCGTGTCCTTTTATCATGGATTTAAGTGAATCACTGCAATTGTTAAGTGAATCACGTGGTTGTTAAACAACTCTAGCTTCCCCCATTGACTTTGCTTGTTGGAAGCTGGCTGAGAAGGTCCCAAATGGTGATTGTATGACCTGGGCATGCTACAACCGTCGTAAGTACATATTATAATACATATATTCCTGCAAGGAATATGAATCCTTCCATTCCCCACTATCCTGTCAGAGCTGAAGAAGCTTCTTGGATGAGAAGCAAAACGGCTTCAAAGAAAAACAAAACAAAGCAAGAAAGTCCAGTTGCCTCCTGAGAAAGCATCTATGGGATAAGTCTCTGTATCTGAACAGTTAAGTTCTAGGTAATGTTATAACTTAGGTGTAAGCTTCCCACTACTGTCTTACTCATCTACAATAAATTTTGAGAGAAGTAAACTTAATTATTAAATTTATGTACATTATTCTTTAATTTTAGGTCAGACTGTGTCAGAATCCCAAACTTCAATTGAAAAACAGTCCACCTTACATACTTGACATTTTACCGGATACGTACCAACACTTGCGACTTATTTTGGGCAAATATGATGAAAACCAGAAACTTGCGCAGCTCAGTGAAAATGAATATTTTAAAATCTATATTGATAGTCTCATGAAAAAGTCAAAACGAGCTATAAGACTTTTTAAGGAGGGAAAAGAAAGAATGTACGAAGAACAGTCACAGGACAGGTAAGAGAATGTACATATCTATCCAAACTGTTTAATTCTTTTAATGTATATTTATATATTTTTCTCTTTTGGAACATTGTGATGGTGAACCTTTTCGGCACCATGTGCCGAAAAGGAGTGTGTGTGTATGCGTGCTTCACGTCTGGGCTTGTCGGGGATGTTACCCAGAAGAGTGGCCCGGGGACATGCGCACACCGGAAAATGCACTTCCGGTTTCCGGCAGGCTCATGCACACCAGCCAGCTAGACGTCTGGTTACTGGTGTGCATGCGGCGCAATGATCAGCTGCCCGGCGTGAATGCTCATTCCAGAAAATGGAAGAAAAGTTCTTCCAATTTCTTGCACTGCTGCATGTACAAAGGATAGCTGATTGCATGTCAGAAACTGGGAAGAGGAATGGGCACTGCCACCCGTGCCGGGCAACATGGCTCTGTGTGCCACTTTGGGCATGCATGCCATAGGTTCGTCATCATGATTCTATATACTTTCTGAACAAAATTCATCAGACTTTTTGTTGCTATTCAGAGTGAAAATACATAACATTTTAATGTATGTGCAAGTTTGTATTGTTCAAATTGATAGCCCTTTTATGTGTTTTCCTAGACAGTCACATTTGAGGTTTGATTTTGAATCCTTAGACTGTTTATAACAAATAAAGATTAATTTGTTGAAAATACCAGTTTGTAATAGAATTAATTTCATTTATTTCTAAAATAGTTTTGCATCTTCTATTAGACTTGTTGCAGTTTAGTTGTATGTTTGGGAAGGCTTCTAAATGTCACTGTTGATGCTTGTTTCCCCCTGAGCTAATAGTGTTAAATGAAGTTTTTGAAGTCTGTTATGGAACTACTTGTATTTCTTCTATATATATGAAATAATAATTATACTCTAAACTTATATACTCTTTAGTTAATATTCCAGGTTTTAATGTTAATCATTAGTGACTAAGAATGCAAACTATATTTTAATAATGGTAATGTCTTAGTATTTTTAACGGCAATTTTAAATGCCATCTTTTTTTGTCTGCTAGAGATATTTCATAATTTAAAATGAGTACCAAGCATGTTTTTTATTTAAAATTAAGCATTTTTGTGATACAAGAACAAAGGTACTCACCTATTTGATGTATTAACTTCATTTATAGAAAGCATTTTTTTCCCATTCTAACATTCTTAACTTAGCTGTTAATTTTTGGATAAAGTTAATAGCTAAGTAGATAATTAGAAGTGTTGATTTGAAAAAGAAATGCTGAAAAATGAGGAAAACCTTCTGACTTTGAGACAGGAAAGTGGGTGGAAAGCATGAAGAAGTGGAAGAACTCAGTGGAAGAACTTAGTACTTCTATCCTGTCATTGCCTGAAAGGTTTTATTGATTTCTGACTTTAAAGTGGCCTAATCATCATTTCATATTTGAAACAGCTTAGATCGTCGCCCCCCCCCACCAAATACAAGTACACTAAAAGATCAAATGTATGTACACAGAAACAGTTTTATATTTAAAGTTAAGTCACTTGTTACTAATTGGCTACACTTCAGGTAGCAAGCTAAGTAATTTAAGTTTTCTGCTTTGCATTTTTAATTGTTTTGCATCATTTATAAAGCTAATTACATTTTGCCTATGTATAAGTGTTGTGTCATGAGAAATGAAAATGGCCATTCAAAGCACAGGTGAAGATGTATTAATGCCTGAGATGCTACACTGAGCTCCATACATAGCACATGAGTGTTATTGAATAACTAGACAATCTGATTAATTGGGTTATCATTTCAGAGACATTTCCTTACCAGATTCCTCACTGCCTTCAACAATGGCAAAAATTCTAATGTACATGAAAAATTCTTATAAATTCAGGAAGAATCTGCCTTGAAAGTAGCTCATGTTGAACTACACACTCAAAAATCAGGTATTGACCACAGGAGACTTTTTACGACATTTTATATTGTCATAAAATTCTTTATGATAATTTTTGTATCATAAAGTATTTTATAAAATTTGCTAAATTTCAGTTCCATGGAAATCATGTGTCCCAGATTTTGGGGGCACACTGTCAGTCCTTTTGAGGTAACTGATATAGATATAGAAATATGGCATCTGAATACCTTTTCCAGGGCCTTCAAGGCCTACTCTACCAATGGCTAATTTGTGATATATTTTATGATTGCTTGTTCCTTTATTGTTGATGATAGTTCCTAAAAAATAGAAACCATGAGCCATTTGTATATCTTTATTAGCAATTCTAAATTGGTATAAATTATTCTGAGATTTAAAATTGCTTTCCAAATCAAATATCTTATGATATATGCTCCTGGGTACAGAAGTAGTCTGGTGGAGTTACAAGGGCAATGCAAATCAACAGAAAAGTATATTGGAGAGAAGTTTAGATTTTCTTTTTTAAAGTACCCAAAGTAAGATCATGTGGGAATATATTAACAGAAACGTGATGATAATATTATTGCCATCAATAGAGGGAAGAATATTTTTGTCTTCTCACACACGAATAAAGAATTTTCTTTCTTTCAAATGTCATTTAAAGGAATTTTATCCCAATAAAACTGATATAGTAATGTTTTAGTAACTTAAATATATTAATTAATTAGGAATCCAACTTATTAACAAAATTGAAAGTCCATAAAATAGATATTTCTGTTTATTTCTCTTTAATATAGAAATATTTATAAAATCAAGAAACCATCTTAGTATAACTTAGTATTGTAATCATCTATGTTAATAGTTTCTGTGAAACTGATGAATATATGGTTTGTTGAAATGGTAATGGAACACTATCATTAGAAACATGAACAAGGAAAAATCTTTGTTAAGATTAAAGCTTTTCTACTTTATATATCAATAAACCATGACTGGCTCATTATCACTTAGCTCAGTCTCTGAGCTTCAGACTTCCTTTTCTGTAAGATCATTTTTCTGTTAAGACTAATAGAACTGTAAATATTTTGCAGTAGAACCTATCGTTTGCCAGTAGATATATATACCCAATCATTTAAGACCAAAATAATTGGTGCCTAAGCATTGTCAGATTTTGAGCAAATGAAGCTAACCTCATTGAATAACTTACTAGCAATATGTTATTAGTTTAGCTTTAATTTTAAATATGAAAGGGTAGCTATTTATGTAAGATGAAAGTAGATGAAATAAACAAATATGTATGGCAATCACTTTGAAGTGGCACATTGTCTAGTTCTGAAAGATTTTATATGGTAGTGTGTTTTTTTAATGTCTCTGTATGTGCACAAGAAAATTAATTATAATTGCTTAAGAATCTTTATGTTGATTCTGTCATTAAACATCTTAATTTTCAAGTTTTTCACAATAGGATTTGTGCAGTAATGTTTTTACAATTTTTCTTTCATCTGGAAACATCATAACATATGTTAGTTCAATTATATAATAAAATGGAAAGAATTATATGATCATTCTTTAATTAAAAATCATGAAAACCTTGGTTGATAACAAAAGTATATTGGCTGATTATTTTGCTTATACCTGTAGTTAAGACGAAAAATATGGGATGTAATTTTAGAAAAATGTTATACAGCTGTGCCATTAACATTTTACTTTTAACAAATACTTTTAAGTATTTCAACAGGCAGATATTTGATTTTCATTTTAATAATATTAATAGATAAAGGGGATATAATATAATAAATATGTACTTTTACATTGGTATTGTATTGCATAATTTAAATACACAAATTTTGCATATGGAAAAAGTAAATGCACCCTTACATTTATCACTACTCAAAATACATAAAATCAGAATCAGATGCAAAAGATTGGAAACTAATGATAAAACATCTAGATCTAGAAAGAACCAGTCTTATTTAAACATGAGACGTTTAGTTTAATTTGCTCTTTGTTGTTGTGTATGGTATCACCATTCTTAGATTGAGCCCTTCTGAAGGAAAGTTAAAGATGCCTATGAGCCTCAAAAGGTATTTTAAAAGATTGCCAAACAACTGGATATCAGTCATTCCACTATCTGAAAGATCAAGTACAAGTGGAAAAGATTTAAAACTAGTTTAGCTTGTCTCAACAAGTTCACCCTAAAAATAGAATTCTGGATATTGAAAAAAGTATCTAAAAATCCCAGGCTTTTCTTATTTGACATAGAAATAACTGTCATCATTATTAATATAAAAAATATATATGAGTCTACTATTGGAAAGAATCCAACAAATTAGATCTAGTCAAATACCACAATACTACCTTCAATATTATTCCAGATAATTACTGGAATACTATTACTACCATAATATTATTCCAAATGCTTCCTTCTGGAATAATGTGCTTTGGTTATACAAGGCAAAATCATATTATTTGGCCAACTTACTAGAAGATATGTTTAATGAAAACCAATTATATCATTTTTCCAGAAGAACCTCTTACCTACTGTAAAGTATGATGGAGGAAATATTATGTTTGAAGCTACTGTATCAGGGCCTGGATGGCACACCATCCTTGAATCCATCATAGAATTCATCATTGTACTCAAGAGTGATTGCAGATAACATGTTACATCTGTCAAAATCAATCAAAAGCTGAGTCATTCTTGCCATATGACCATATCACTAAACAGTTCAGGAAATGAAGGTTTTTGAAATAGTCAAATTAAAGCCCAGGTTTAAATCAGATTGAGATTCTGTGGGTGTTTTGAAATGGACTGTGCATGTAAGGAATTTATCAAGCATTGCACAGCTGGAAAAAAAGATATAGCGAAAAGTTCCTCTCAGTTAATGTCAGAGGCTGGAAAACAGTTATAAGAATACCTATTTGAAGTTTCTGCTAAAGGAAACAGTGCCTGACATTAGAGCAAAAATACTATTTCATACAATACGATTTCATACAAGAGTTTGTATTATTTTAATCATTAATAATCATGCAGAGGTCAAATGAATTGAAAACCATGAACTTAAATCATGCAGGTGAAGTGGGGTGAGAAAAAAGGGTGCAAAATTTCAGAAGAGTGGATAGGCTGAATGGGAAGATGTAATCCATATTGTGATTGGCTGTTATTTGGGATTTAAAAATGTTGACTACCATCTCAAATTTCATTTAATTCTTTTAAAATTGGTACAATGAGCCTAAATTCTTGGACTATTAGTTTACTTTAAGGACAGTCACATGCAAAAACATTGTAACAATTCATAAGAATAACTAATATTTTATCTAGTCTTTTATATTTGCATAATTTCCTTCTCTGCACCAAATTGCTTGTTCAGTATGCATTCTTCCAAGTGATGGATAATGTGTGCTGAACAAAAACCCAAGTTTTTAGCACATTTTTCCCCACTAGGTATGTTGTCAAAATAACAGAGAGACAGATAAATTTTAAGAGATGGGATCTTCCTTAAGACTTCATTTCATAGTTTCATCGGAAGGATCCTTATCCTTGGAAGAAGGACATGAAGAAGAAAAGTTTCCTACAAATTTTATTTTCTGATAATTAAATAGTCATATTCATATAAGAACAATATAGAAGTGGTTTGCATTCCCTTGCAAGATGTTTATATGCTTTCCAGCTGTGTCCACAGAACACCAACAGTTTTGTCAGGGAAATGAAGCAAGAATTGTGATCCGTGCTTTGCACACTTGGTGAGTGTGGAACTGAGGTTGTGATACACATACAAAAGGGGAGGAACGTGTGTTGCATGTTGTAACATTTGTTGCATAATTTACTTCTTACGTGGAAAGTTACAATTCTTTCAAGCACAATACTATAGGTAGTCCTTGAATGATGATCATTTATTCAGCAAAAGTTAGAAATTGAGTTTTACCCTATTTTACAACCTTTCTTGCATAGTTAAAAGAATCACTGCAGTTAAGTTAGTTACATGGTTGTTAAGTGAATCTGGATTCTCCATTGACTTTGCTTGTCAAAGCGTCACAAAAGGGATCACATGATCTGGGACACTGCAACTGTCATAAATATGAGCCATGTGAATTGTGATCACATGGCCATGGGGATGATGCAATAGTCCTAAATGTGAAAAAAACATGTCATTTTTCAGTGGTGGTGTAACTTCAGACTGTCATTAAATGAATTGTTATAAGTCAATGACTACCTGTATTTCCTGATTTGGTCAGTCTGTAAATAACAGATTGATTGGGAGGTCTTCAGTTGTAATAATCAGTTTTCTCATAGAAAAATGTGAAATATACATATAATAATAAATATAATATCATGAAAGGAAGATCACTAACATGAAAATTTCTTTTAGATTGTCTGTTAACGTTAGGGTACAGCAAGAACAATTTTATTGGAAAATTAATAAAAAAAACCTTCCTGATAATTAGCAGCTTTTTTACTTTTCATATAATAATCTGCATGGAATAAATTAGCTTCAAAAGTTTAATAGCAGTGAGAAAGAAAGCTGATGCTGGAGGCAATTAGCAGTATGGTTAATCATTGCCAGTTTATAGCCAGATGATATCTAGTAAATATGCAACATTCCTTTATTTCATATGTCTAACAAACCTATTTTTTTAAAAAAGTTTGTAAGTTCTAATACCATATGATGCATTATCAGATTATGGTTCAGATTCATGCACCCTTTTATAGTAGTAAGATCCATAAAATAGAGCTAATAACAGTGAATTAAATATATATATCATCCACCTCTATTATTATAATTCTTGTTACAGTTATGAAAAAGAAGGTAATAAGTAGAATATAGATTTTACTCCAGTTTTAAAAATAAAAAATGGATACCACTATAAAAATCATTAGCTGTTGTGAAAAGGAAACATTGGGAATAAGTGTGAGTATTTTCAAACTTAGTCTCGGAAGAGCTGCCGGTAAAGAGCTTTCAAAGAGTGAAGAAAAGAAAAATGAAGGAGACAGTGAGTACACATACAGATACACACACCCTGTTATTGGGTTCTCTTATTGTTATTGGCCTGTAAAACTTCTTCAACCTTTCAAAGAGACTTGGATTTGAAACAGTTTATTTTTCTACCAGCAAATTAGTTGGTCTCTCAAAGAAGGCTACCAGAAAGGAGGTAATTATTGTCAAGAAAAAGGCTCTCTAAATTTTGTCAGCTGAGGCTGGTCTTCCAGACTTGTTTCTTGAGGAGAGGATTGAACGGGTTTGTTGTTGGACACAGAAATAGAAATGTGCTTCTTTTGTTTTTCTTTTATTAACTAATGCAAAAAATACAAAAGAAAAATATATTTAAAAATAACTTCATTTTACAACCAAGTTGTCAGTCACAATTGTGGTCACTAAGAACTTATAACATTTAACATGTGCAAACAAACAAAAACTATACACACACACAAACAAACAAATATTTTGAGAAATAAATTAAAAAGCAACTCACCCACCCCCACCAAAAAAATAAGCATAAGAATTGCGCTCTGGTAGCATCTCTCCTCCCCCTCTTTTTCCAATTTAAGTGCTATACATTTATATATATATATATATATATATATATATATATATATATGTATGTATGTATGTATGTATGTATGTATGTATGTATGTATGTATGTATGTATGTATGTATGTATGTATAGTTTACTTTGGACGTTTTTGTTTGGATCATTTTGAAGCATCTCTCTTTAGTTAGGAGTTATATTTGTTAAGATCATAGCTTCAAAAAATACTGTATATACTTCAAAATCTCTTTTTTAAAGCCTTTAACTGGAAGAGATATTATATAATAAGGAAAAACCTTTTGAACCAAGGAACCTAGAATGGGTCTAAAATCCGGGGCCTCTAATTCCTGTAAAATTGAAATCTGGAAATTTTTATAAAATATTTTGTGACATCAAAATTATGATAAGGAATTTTAGGACATAATACAAAATACTATAAAGCATTTCCTGCTATCAATTCCTGATATTTGATTGCTACGTAGGTCAGTATGGGCTAAATATCCCTGACTTCTAAAGAAGTTCTCAAGTACTTTAGAAGCCTTCCATTGTTGAATATATTGGAGAATCTGATAAAGAAATATCTCTGAAATGACGAGCCAAGGCATCACAAGTTGTTTAGTTTGTTTTAAAGCTATGTTGCTGAGACGTTAAAGAGACCCTCACCCAAAGGAAACAAACAAAATGTTAAAAAGTTATGATATATGTAGTTACTTACCAAGGACATCTAAATTATATTAAAGTAACCATCTTTACAATCCCCAAGGTATGTCACAACTTTTGAGTACCCCTAATGTTTGGAAATTGATTTTTAAAAATTTGACATGTTCTACAAGTCCCCTATGCCTTTCATGTATCGAGTGTTTGCTTGTCTGTTACTCCTGTCCCTATGTGAAGAGGTCACTGCCACATTAGCCATTGTAATTCGTATTGCCATTGGTAGAAACAAATATTTCAGATTTCTGCAGATAAAAAACTTTATAATTTCAAATGTTAATGCCTTTAATGGTTCAATACAAGGATCATATCTTGCCTTTTGAGTATATGCACATCTCCCTTTCATCAGGGACCAAACCCAGGAAGCTCTCTATGAAAATCCAGAAAGTTTTCACTTCATTTGAACCGAGCAGAGTGGTTAATAGGTTAATAGAACAAGGCAGCCTAAAAAGAGAGAAATTGAAATTGATTTATTGTCCTAGTTGTTCCAAAACCTTTAATCTTAGTTTAAATGAAACAAGAAATTATATAGGTAATGAAATATACCGTGCTGTATTATTTCCGATGAAATGAAGGGACTGTTTCAACCAGTCTAGAGAATTATATCACATTGCAATCAAGTTAATTCAAGTTTTAATTTTAACTAAAGCATGGCTATTTAACAGATTCTTACTTATATGTTTAAAGGCTTTTTTATTATATAACACTTTACCTTAATATAAGTTGCCTTGAGACCTTAAAAGCAGACATTAAAACTCAAATATAGATGTATTATTTATAATTCACCGAGTTTGCATATTTTTAAATAATTTTCTTTCAATAAATCTTATAATTTATGTCTATAAACATTTAAAGTTCAATCTTTCCCTGCTTATTAAGGATTACACTTTTATTATTTTATAGTATTTATGTATAGGATTTTGTGAAAGGAAGTGGCTATGAATTGTCTCAGCAAAGTATTTCTTTTTAATGTCTGGACCTGATGTTTAATTGTGAAAAATGAGATGATAGAGAAGAAACATAATTTTTGGACTTTGATTAAATCTATGACCAGTTTTTGGAGATTTTTATGTTACGTGCATTGCAACTTACAAATCTTAAATAATTAAAATTTGTTGCCATTGTGAAAATAGCAAACATATGTATAAAAATTTATATAGTGTAACATACTGAGAACAGATTTCCTGTTTATATATTTTGTGGTTAATTAAAAGGCAGGTAAGAACAGCAGGCCCATGTTTCTGTTTCTTTTGCCAAACTAACACTTGAATGTATTAACAGACTAGATAACTAGCAGTCCCTAAGTGCTGTTTTTGACATTCTCTTTCCATAAAAACATAATGGTATTAATTGCATTTTAAAGATTTTTAATCTGTAAATCATTATTTGAGGTTCAATAACATTGTTGCTATAAAAGTCTCCCGTTTTCTGAACATGAAAATGTCTTTCTGTTTTTAAAAGAATTTTTGGTTAACCTTGCATTTGATTTAGTCCTTCATAAGATAATTAGATTCTTATAAAATGTGGGTTGTTTTGATGGCTAAGAAGCTTTAAGCAACCAAAATGGGATTAAAATATAAAAGGAAGAATTAAAGTTTTTCCTTCCAATTTTATGAAATGGCAACAATCACTCCTGTTTCCATTGCCAGAAATATACTGCTAAGGAACAGTGCAGTCCCCAAGATACTTATGAAGTATGAAGTAAGAACAAATAATTGTAAATTTATGCTTTTGAAGTCCTCAGAATATGTGAAAATGGGAAATAGAGATTAACAATGTTATTTAAAAATTGAGTTTTAATCTTAGGATATAGCTTTATTAGATACATGCATTTTATATTGTAACATTAAAAACTCTCTTAACTTCAGTGTCGATGAAATTTCCAAGAAGTTATGCATAATATATATTTTAATTTGTTTGTATTGCTTATTGATTAATAGCACAGATAATAATGAGGCAGATCTTGCAGAAGGTCAGAAGGGTAGGAGCAATCTCACCTCGGGGTAAGATATTCCAAATGACAGGAGCAGTGCAGAAAAGGCTCTTCTTACTTCTCGACCCCACCAACCAAAATTTCTTGACTGATGGGATCCGCAATATGCCCCTCTGCCCATGTAGGTGGGGCAGGCCCGTCCCATCATGGTGAGATAGTTCCTCAAGTAATGTGGACCCATGCCATTCAGGACTTTAAAGGCAATAATTAACACCTTGAAGTGCACCCAGAAGCAAATCTGTAATCAGTGCAGTTCACAGAGCATGGTATAACATGGGCCACTCTAGAGGCCCTAAGAACTCCCTGTGCTGCTGCCCTCTGCACCAGTTGTAGCTTCCAAATGGATAAACTCTTGTAGAGTGCATTGCAGTAATCCAAATATGCAATAACTAGGGCTTGAGTGACTGAGTACAGGGACACCTTATCCAGGAAAGGCTGGAACTGGTGCACAAGACAAAGTTGTGCAAAGGCTCTCCTGACTGCGACTGCCACCTGTTGCAGATTGAACCCCAAAGTTGCAAATTGGTTATGTATGCTATCCCACCCCGAACTAAGGATATTAAAGTCTCAGATCTTAAAGTTCCTTGCACCTGGAACCTCTTGGTCTTGCAGGGTTCAACTGAAGCCTGTAGTCCCCCATCCAGTCCCCCTTGGCCTCTAGGCACTGCAAGAGGGCAGCCACAATGTCACTTGGCTCACCAGAGGTGGAGTTATAAAATTCAGTATCATCATAGTATTGATGATATCTCAATCCATAGTGATGAATGATCTCACCTAATGGAGATGTTAAAAAGGAATGGAGAGAAGACGAAGCTCTGCGACATGCCACAAAGGAGAAGCCGTGGGCTGGACCTCTCACTCCCATTCAACACCAGCCTTAGAGAAAGCAGTCAAACCAGTACAAAAATGCACTATCCAGCCCCAAATCCCTTAGCCAGCCAAAATGATACCATCAAAGATTGTTGAGAGGTCAAGGTGGGCAAAGATGATTGCACTATCCCCATCCCACTTTCACCAGAGATTATCAGCATGTGCGACCAATATTATTTCTGTCCCATAACTAGTCTTGAATCCTGACTGAAAGGGGTCCAGGTAATCTGTTTCATCCAGGACCCTCTGAAGCTACCAAACAACCATTTTATTTCTCTACGTTCCCTAAAAAAAGAGGATGGGAAAATTGCCCAAGAGGAGGAATCAAGTAATGTTTTTTTAAGGAAGGGGAGAACTAGGGCTAACTCTAACGCTAACCCTTACAAGGCCTTGGAAGTGGCCTCCCCTGCAGTAAAGAGTTTATCACTACCTATTTTCTGGTCACCATCCTGGAGGCTTTCACCAACTAGACGGGACAAGCAACTAATTGGCAGGTGGTTACACTGACAACATTGTAGATCCTAGCCACTTTTTCAGGTCCAACAGGATCAAACTGATCTCAGATAACTGCAAGACTTCTCCCCAGGCACCTCACATGATTTACACCATGCATGGGTTCAAACAGAGAATGAATCCGAACAATTTTGTGTGTGAGATGTTGAATTTGTTCTTAAGGCTTGGTCTTGTGCAGCCAGAATTAGCCCCTTAGTCTCTTCAACTTTCCTGCTGTTAGCCCTTACCTGCCCTTTTTTAATATACTGGCCATGTATATTTTGCCTTCCCATGTCACTTTTCTGGCTCTTGTAAGCCAGTTTGGTCTCTCCAGTAATCAGTAGCCTTTCCTGGTATACTAGTTTCAGTGGATCTTTACTGTCCTTCAAATTTTCTTCCAATGCCCTTTTTTCTTCTTCAATCATCTTATATGTTTTCAACATTCCACATCCACCTATTTTCCTTGTTAAGTAGAATCTGTCAATATTGCTGCAAGGATGAACGACATTATTCCTTGTCATTTTTCTGGTCTTCCTATCGACGGCTTTAGTTTTGCTTGAGTCCATTCCAGTATTCCAGCTGTGTATCTAATAACTGGAAATGCCTAGTTGTTAATTGCCTGGATGGCATTTTTTCCACTGAGTTTTGACTTTAAGATCTTTTTCAATCTCTTAGTGTATCTACTTCTAACCTTTTTCTTGACTTCAGTGTGCTTGATGTTGTCAGCTTGAATGATGCCCGGGTATTTGTAGTAATCCAGGCTCGATTTTATTTCTCATAGAGCATCTTGATTGCTTCAGTTTTCACTATTTCTTCCCATTTGATGGTGAGCGTGGCACATTTCTCCAGTCCAAACTTCATTGCAATATCTTGGCTGTATAGATTAACAGTATTGAGCACTGATTCTATTTCAGATGGTATTTTTCCATGCATGTTCAGGTAAATAATGTGGAAAAGTCTGGCAGATGTTTTTGATGTTTGAAAGCCATGGCCTATTATTCAGTATTGTTGACAAAGTAATCAGTGCAATGACAGATAGTACTGATGAAAGTGAATCTTCTTGAAAGATTCCTTGCTTGAAAATTAACTTCTCCGAATCTATCATCATTGACCAGCAACCACATCTTTCATTGTGCATTGAAATTTGCACAAAACTTCTGATGTTTCTGATGCTGTGACTCCTTTTGTTTCTAGACCCTTGATTATCCAGTCATGTTTTAGAGAGTCAAATGTCTTGTATTTAATCCATGCTACATTCAAGTTGGTCTTCTGTCATCAGGGAAGGACAAGGAAGGCAAGTGACATCACGTGTATTATGTGATTATTGCACAAAATATGTGAAGTATGTAGTTTTCGTACTTAACTATTTAAATATAAATAAGTCTACCTCTGGAAAGAGATGGACCAGGTATAACTGGAATTTGGGCAGGGGACATATAAACCAGGTAAAATTCTATCTATATCTAAGAATTGCTTTCACAGTTCCTTGCTCCCACATTTTAAGAGTATTACACATACTCTTAAAGTACTTTGCTCTAACTCAGATAACATGCCATATAAATATGAGGAAGAATCAGTGTGTCTCTAAGATTCTGGAATAGAAACTGGGAGAGTCGAGTTCTAGTTTTCCCTTAGTTGTGGAAGTTGATTACCGGTAGGTGACTTTAGACTAGTCATTCTCTTTCAGTCTAAGCAAGCTCACAGGATTGTGGTTAGGAAAACAGGAGCAAGGAACATTATAACAATGCTACATTTTGTACACTACTTATTTAATATTCAGTAGCAAATGATTACTTAAGAATCATGGACATAACTTGCTTGGCAAAATAACTTTCTATATTTAAAATGCTTAAATAAATAAACAAATTAATAGTTCAAATTTGGGCAAATAAATTTTACAATTCGTAAGAGCACAAATAGAAGGTTGCGCCAAGGTTTAGCAGTCTAATCAACATTGAACGTTTTATAATTTTAACTGCATTCTGAATTTTCCACAAATAAAAAAGAATAAAAAAGAACACAACACAAAGTGCAAGGATAAATGAAAAGTGCCACATTTCAAATCTTCCAAGTCAACCATCCAAAATAAACAGAATTCAACTTTTGAAAAAGGTAAATAAACAAGTGAAAGCTAAACCATTATATCAATGGCTTGCTGACTTTAATTAAGCATGTATACTCGATACTTGCTCTTGATTCCTCTTATTGTAAACTTTTAGAGTGCCTTTGAAAGTAAAGACACTGTAGCAAAGATCAGAAAAGATCATTGTCTCCTTCTTTTTTGCATCGCACAGTGTGACAAGCTTTATGCTTGCCCAGAACTCAATAGCTATGGCCACTGTCTAGCTTAATAAATGGCAATGCCAAAACTCAGCTGTCATTAAGGCCAAGCTCTCCTGAGTGCATCCAAAGTCTTTTCTCAGAAAAGAATCTTGTCAGGTCTTAACCGCAGGCACAACTGAAAATGCTTAGATAAGCTCATAAGAAAATCCAAGGACAATAATATTTACTGGAGAAAGTTGAAGACACTACCAAAATAATTCTAGCAACTGCAGATAATCATATCTTTCCTTTAAAAACAATATTTTTTTTACGGTATGTTCTTTCTTGTTCTGTTCTCTTATTTCAGCAAACTAACTAGTTTCCTTCTGTGTTTTGTTTTTACAAGGCTTGTTTTTTGCCAAAAAAAAAAAAGTTGTTATGAGTCTCCAAAATTAAGAGGAGGATAATTTGGAATTGGTCTTATGGTCTTCATCCATAAAAGCTCTACTATTTGAGAGGATACCAATGCTGACTAATATAATCCTGCACAAACAGACCCAGTCAGTTGACAGTGCTGCTGAATGCCAATAAATAGGCCCAGCAGATTCAGTTATGCAGTTTATGACAATGCTACTATGCATTCATGATTTCAGCTACTATGTGAACTACATTTAGCAACTTGCTATGGAGGAACAGCCATGTCTGCTCAGGTCTAGAGTTATCTGTGACATGGTGGCCCCAGGCCTACAGCACATCCAATATGTGTCCTGGACTTCGATTCAGAAGGAAGCAGCTCCTCTTCCTTCCCTACACCTCCTAGATTGCTAATGGAGGTGAGCATCAATATTTTCCACTTGTCTGAAGCGTGGAGCATCAGAATGGAGAGGAAACAGTACTAAAGTTTCTTCCTCCCTTGGCTAGCAGATCTTGCTCTGATCCTCCTGACTAATCACAGGTAAAGTTTCTTCAGTGGGATTTTACAGAGGAGATCTACCCGTAGCTAGAAGCAGTATACATCTGGTTGAAACAGAAAAAAAATGGTTCCTAGTTACATGTGTCCATGCATCTAGCAAACAGCAATGCTATTGGGGTAGGAAGGTTTTTGGAGAGAAGATTAATTTTTTTAGGTCAAAAGGTAGCTATTTTGAAAAGCAAGAGAATGGAAGTGAATAGGATAATTATTCTTTTTTTTAATATAAGTAAAAACATTGTTCCTTCCACTACATTGAATTGGAACTGAAACTTTAAAAATAAAACAGTATTATGGCCGTGGAGCTTCAGCAAGGTAATCAAATTGTTTACTACTATATACCAGCAGAAAGAACCAGTTTAATACTGAATGCTTGGTACTTCCTTTGTAGCAATGGCCCAGAATTTAAAAGGGAACAAGATTATACTCTCCCAAATTGTAAGATACGTGACCATACAATCACAAGTTTCGGAGTTATTATTTATAAGATGTATGCTTTCAAACATGAAAGCTTCCTGTTTTCCCCTTCCAACCTTGACTTCAAAACAGAAATTTGAAAATTGCCACATGATAAAGATTCTAAAAGATGAACTAATGTACAAGTGAAACATCTTTAAGGGAAACTATTTCATTTTTCCAGTAATTGAGATTTCATAAGCTGCAGAAAGAAATTGAAATGTACCAATAGATAAAAACAGAAAGATCAGGAGAAACAGAATAGGGAATAAATAAATCAGGGATTTATAAATGCTAAATAATACATCACAGTCACAGTTGATGAGTCCATTCTGGAAGGGCTTCTAAATTACTCATTAATGTACTTTCTCAAGAGAGAAAAATCTCATCTGAAGGTTTGCTTCAAATGTAAATATAGATATGATAATTGTATTACATTATTTCTTAAATGTTTATCTTATTTTTCCACAAACTACAAAATAGTTAAAAGCATTAATGCAAATAATAAAACACAGTAAATAGTTTCACAGTAACAGAAAGCAAATTAAAAACATAAAAATAAAACATAAAACTATCTGTTAAAAGCTATTTATAGCATATTGAAGATATACAACTTTAAAACTGGGTGAATATGTTAATCATATAAGGTGTATTGCTAATTAAAACAGAATAAGTGTGAAATATAGCTGCACTCATTTTTATGTGATATTAATGCCTCCTTTTCTTTAAGGCCTCTTAAGGAAAGCAGAACATATTTGGAGAGTAGGGGAAATAAACAAAATCTATTTCAGCATTATGTATCAATTCACAATGATTAGAGTTTTAAAGCATCACATTTCTAAAACACAATAATATAAATTTGCTCAAGTGATATGAATTGGCTTTTTTATTGATTTCCTGAAGTGGCAGTATTGGATAGTTTATTTAAACTCCTTTTTTAATATCCTGTCCATCTGCTGCTAAAACACTGTTCCATTTAGCTTTTAATGCTTAAAATTTCACAAATACAATATTTTAAAAAAAGTTAGAATCAGAAATGAAAATGAAAGCCCAGAAGTATAGCTGGTCAACAAAAGTCTTCTGGAAAAAATATTTGTCAAATAAAAAACTAAAAACCCAACCCGAACAGATGTTCTACTATCAGTGTTCAGACAATGAAAATTTTCTTCATTAACTGAAAATGATTCCATTCTCTAGGAAGAAGATGGATTAGATTTTATTTTTTGTGATGTGTTTTTGGCTGTTCAGTCAGCAGAGATTAAGCCAACAGGAAAAGGTTATGTTTACCTCATCTAGATGAAGATAAACATAAGACCTCTTTCTGTCTCTTAAAAAAAGCCCTCTTCAATCTTCTTCCAGGAAGAAGAAAGAGTAAATGGGTGTATCTGTGTGGGGTAGAGGTGGTGTACACCATTTGGAACAAGTCTTGGAGAGAGAATAGAAAAAATGAAAGGGAAGAATAGTACTGTGAGCCACATGTGACTGAGCAGTTTTGTATGCCAAAAACAGGTCAAACTAAATGGAATGGAAAGTACCCACAAAGTTACTGCAGCAAAATGAAACAATCAAGCTGCAGCATCAACATCAAACATTTCTATCACAGCAACCTGAAGGGACGCAGTAGCTCAGTGACTAAGACACTGAGCTTGTTTATCAGAAAGATTGGCACTTCGAATCCCTAGCACTGCGTAACGTAGTGAGCTTCCATTACTTGTCCCAGCTTCTGCCAACCTATCAGTTTGAAAACACATACAAATACAAGTAGAAAAACAGGAACCACCTTTGGTGGGAAGGTAACAGTGTTCCATGCACCTTCGGTGTTTAGTCATGCTGGCAACATGACCATGGAGACATCTTCGGACAACGCTGGCTCTTTGGCTTTGAAACAGAGATGAGCACCATCCCCTAGAGTCGGGAATGACTAGCACATATGTGCGAGGGGAACCTTTACCTTAGTTCTCAACCTATGATCTGCGGACCTCTGGAGGGTGAAGAAACAGTTGAGAAACATGCTCTATCATACTGTTGGCCTAGATACCAGCTACAGCCTATTGTGATAATCCTTTCCCAGAGAGGAGACCAAGTAATGTCACCTGAGATTGTGTTCCTATGCTGAGCTTTTCTCAGAGGGTTAAAGAAGAGCACAGTACACTCCTGATTTCTATAATAAAATTAATGGAAAAGAGGGAGAAAAATACTCATAAATCCAACAAAATAAGACATATGGAATGATGAAGCAAGCTCATGAACCAGTAGTATTGGGAATCAGCTACAGCTGTCTTTAAATATCAATAATATGCACACCTAATTTCCAATCAGAAGTCTCAATAGAAGTCCATCGCTTAAAATAAGGCATTAATAAATTAAGTAGAACAGCAGAATTCACATAACACATCATGAATTTTTTATAATTCATAGTCATCTCGGAGGCCTTTGAAGTGCAATATATTGGAGTTAGTGATTCATGGCTCCACTAAACAAGCCAACCTTGCAACAAAGTTCTTGAAGAAGCAGCTATTTGGGAGTAAAGGTCAACTCTACTGTAGTGGAAACTGATAATAAAAATAAATTCTGACCTGAGTCCCATCAGGCTTAGGAAGTTTAAATGAGGCTAATGCTTGTGATGATAATTGAGGCTCTGGGTTTAGTATCAAAGTCTACTTCTATTCCAGTTTACTTGAGTGGCAGCTGCTTCCTGCTCCAGTGGTTGTACCTTCTTCCATCCCAGGATCAATGGATCCTTCCTAAGCATAGTGTTGCCAAGCTAGATAATTGCAGTGGTTGTTAATCTTAGCAAATCTGGGATAGATCTGATGGAATAGAAGCCTGCCTCAAAAGCAGATGAGTGCGGGATCGTGGTTCCATCAAGAATTAATAATGCCTTTCAGTCAACTGGAGCTGAAGGTCATTTAGCTGGCTAAGAAGATGTTGAAAGATCAGGTCAACAGGCAGCACTAATTTGCACAATTGTAGTGTATAACAGCTAAAGCCTGTAAAAATGTCAGTGAGGCTCAAGATCAGAAAGGCCTTCAAAAAGAACTCACTCACCAAGTGACATCATCTGTCTCCACAGAGTACATCAGCTGCATTTGCCATTTCCAATGGGATAAAACAAGTTTGAATGCTAGTCCCAGTTCTATTCAATCAGTTTTTCATTTGTATATCGTCATATGCTACCGATAGTCTGAAGGAGGTACCAATTGGGCAACATTCTTTGACCTTTGATGATTAAACACATGGACAAAGTGCCTCCCTACAGTCATTTAAGAAACCCTCTTTGCTGATAACTTTGCTGATAACTCTTATTTAAGCATACAAAAACAGTGATCTACAGTTGATACTGAACAAATAATCAGTTGCTGCTATGCTCTTCTGCCTGAATATCAGCCTAAACAACTGAAGTACCAATTAAAGAGAATATTTGTAGAGAGAAGTTCCCTGAAAATGGGCACCAACATCAGTCAAAAAATTTGAAAGATGAAACTTCTGGTCCTGATGATCAACCCAGATTGGATCCTGCAACATTATCCATGAATATTCACCTTCATTTGAGAGAATATTTGTAATTCAGGATTGAATTGGTTGTTGAGATGGTTGTGTGGCAACTCCAGAGTTTCCTGGATGAAATGGATTATCTAGACCCTTTCCAGTCATCGTTCAGGCTTAGTATGGGATGGAAATGTGCATTGCTTGTGCTTTTTGATGATCTCTGGTGAGAGCAGGATGGAGGTAGTGCATCCATCTTTGCTCTGCTTGACCATTCTGCGCCTTTAAGTACTATCAACCAAAGTGTCCTTCTGGAATGGCTTCAAGGGTTGGGAATAGGGTCTCTATGTTGTCCTGGTTCACTTCCTTTCTCTGGTTGCTTTCAGGCAGTGTTGATAGAAAGCAAGTGATCCAGTCCTTGTCTCCTACTTTACAGAATGCCACAGAGCTTGCTACTTTTCCTGCTTTTGTTTAACAGCTATATGAAACTGGTCAGGTTATCCACCACTGTGGGCTGAGTTAACATCAATATGCTGGTGACAGCTATGTGTTTCAGTCCATGGTGAGTTAATTGATGTTGTGACCTCCCTTTCACAGTACTTGGAGGCTGTTATGGAATAGATGGGGAACAATGGGCTGAAACTGAACCTGGCTCTGGGTTTGAACTTTGTTGGTCCATGGAGAATTGCCATCTCTTGTTTTGGATGAGGTGTTAATGCCCAGACAGATCCAATACATTCTCAGAGAGTTCTCTTGGTTTCAGGACTCCTGTTCACAGTCACTCCCCAGGAGGGACTTCATGCACTGTGGTTTATGTGCCAGTTATGCCCTTTCCCGGAGCAACAATTCCTCTCACAGTCACTCATACCCTAGTCCCTTCCTGTCTTGATTCCCTTGAACCACTCACACTCTAGTCATTTCCTTTCTTGCAGTGTGCTTTCCATGGGGCTATCCTTGAAAACTATCTAGAAGCTTAAATTAGTTTTAAAAACAGAATCCTGCATAGTTTTTTGCAAGCCTTGATGCTTACCTATGTCATTTCTCCAGGGGGAGCTGCATTGACTGCCAGTTTGCTTCCAGGTGACCTTTAAAGCCCTACATGGCTTGGGATTGGGTTACTTGAAGGGCTATCTTTTCCTAGTCACATCTACCTAACCCCTTAGAACAGGAAGGCACAAAATGCTATGAATTCCCTCACCTAAGGTGGTTCATGTGGCAGGACCAAGGAGAAGGGCTTTCTCTGTGGTGGCTCTTTGCTTATCAGCAATGATTTAAGCTGTTTTATTCTCAGGTTACTCTGCTGCCTGTACATTTCTTGTTTATATTGAGGTGTATTTTCCCCAATTATGAGTCACTGCTAGTTCCTAATCTTAGGAAGGGGAATTCCTATTGTATGATGTAGCTCTTCTTTTTATATGTTCAATGAAATATTTTTGTTCAGATTTTATTTTTTTCTTGTTTTTCTTTTTTGTATTGGCAGGCGAAATCTTACAAAATTGTCCCTCATCTTCAGTCATATGCTTGCAGAAATAAAAGCAATCTTCCCTAACGCTCAATTCCAGGGTGACAACTTTCGTATCACAAAAGCAGATGCTGCAGAATTCTGGAAGAAGTTCTTTGGAGAAAAGTAAGTATCAAAGGTAGAGTTGCTAGTGATTATTTCACTTGAGTGTCTTTTTATTACTTTTTATTTCATTTACATTTATCCATGTAAATTGTATAATATTATCACAAACAACAAATTATTTGCAGTGAGCTACAAATTGAATAAATAAATGCAAGCAATAAACAAAGAAAATACAAAAAGAATTCAGTGGTATACTTTCACATTTAATAGAGATTCCTAAAAAAATTGATATTCCCCCCCCCCCAAATTTAAATGGACCTTTTTGGTAATAGAATGATTGATGCAAGCATACTTCTCAAAAATTGCTAATATGAAGCAGACTGTAAAAGTCTATGGAATTGTTTTAGAACCACAGAGTTATTGCTTGTCTAAAGAAGCACCTGAAACCTACTGCTCATGAAAGCTCCTTTAATCAACAAGTCTAATTGCCTTAAATTATATATTTGAATCTATAGTTTTATAAAAAGTTAGTTTGAAAATGCTTGCTTCTTTTTTCGTTTTTAACTTGGGCACAGATATACTCCAAACCAAATTCTCAAGACATTATGGTAATCAGACTAAAAACATACAAAGTATTAAATGGTTCTAATCCAATCAACAGTCTATATTTCATTGTACTTGAAAATGGCCTCTAGTATTCAAGCTTATTTCAACTGTTTTATCTTATTAGTATATTTTATCAAATGATAGTTCTTTATAGAAACTTGTGATACGTTCTTTATAGAAACTTGTGATAAGTTCTTCATAGAAACTTGTGATAGACAATAGGAAATAAACTTTTAAATTATTACTAAATATAGAAGATTTTATGAAGAACACATAATTGAATTGGTTTGTTGTATATATCACAAATCTTTACATATCGTGTATAATTTTCCAAAGATTTACCTGGCTATGTTGCAAATGTTGAAGATATAATAACTTTGTAATAGGTAGTAAAAATCACAATGTGTATGAATTAAGTGAAAAATTCAAAAGAAGCTATTGCCATTAGCAATAGAATCTTGATTAACCACTGTAATGTGGCATCAGTGTTATACTAATTTTACATTTATAAATGATATAGGTTATTTGAGGCCAGTCACTTTCTCTCAACCCAACTCACCTCATACGTGGTTGTGGGAAAATAGGGAAAGGAAGGCATATTAGGTGTGTTTACCATTTTGAGCTATCTATAAAAATAATAAAGGCGGGGTAAAAAAAATCTAAAATAAATGAATAAATAAATATTTAGAAGCAAACACGTATTAGGAAGATTTTCAGAAAGAAAGGCAGAAGGCAGTATTAATGATTAATACTGAAATAAAAACATGATTAACAAAAATAATAGGTAGAAGCAACAAAAGACTGGCTCAAAGCAACATAAAATAAAAAACAATCAATAGTAACAAGAATATAGTCAAAAAAGTAAAAGGAGCAGTTAATACAAAATTACAACCATGCTTTAATGAGATAATGAAGCAAACATGCCTCTTTAGGGCTTTCTGAATGATAATGAGTTAGTCCTCAACTTACAATCACATTTGGGACTAGAATTTGGTTGTAAGTTGTGACAGTTGTAAAACAACTACCTGACCAGACCTGAATTTTACATCTCTTGTTATGGTGGTCATTAAGCAAGTTGCACAGTGGTAAGTCTAAATCACACAATCATTAAGCAAATCACACAAAGCAAATCAGTGTAAATCCATGCTTCTAAATGGGTGTTTTTTGCCAGAAACTGGCAAAAAACAGGAAATCAGCAGAAAACCATTGCTGACCACAGGATCTGCAACCAATTGTAAATGTGACCGAATTGGCAAGCACTCAAAATGCGATCATGTGACCACAGAGAAGGGCAGCATAACATTGTACGTTGTCTGAAAGAGTTTATGGGCTGTGAAGCATCCTTTCTAAGGCTGTGGTAACTGAACAGTTGTTAAATGACCATTTGTAAATCAAAGACTATCTGTAATTAAAATAAATAATTTATAGTTAAATGTCATGCTAACACAAATATTAAATGTTGTAGTACATACAGCAAGCTCTTATTGTACAAATCTTCTCATTTTGAATATTCTTTTGGTTGTGGATATTGAAGATGTAGGCAGGCTGCATTTGTTTACTTGGTTTTTGCTTAACTTGGCTGATATCTTATCATGTTGGATTTGGCCCCATTCAGGGAGATATTTAATATCTTTTTTGAGGCAGACTACTTGTCTTCCAGTTTAAATAAGTAGGCTAAAAGGCCTTTTAGAGAAAAGAGTAACAACATTCTTTGATAAGGAAGACCTGGTCTTAAATTTATACATTTGCCTAAGATATGTGAAAAGGCAATGGCTTTGTAAATCTAAGCACATTTGGAAGAAAAATATAGAACTACTTTTAACAGGCATTCCAATCAGGAAATTGGAATAAAATTGCTTTGGTCTGTTGATAACTTCTGCCAGGAATTGGATATGAAATATACATTTTTGCTAACTTGCTTGAACTTCCTAATGGCTTTTAAAAACATTGGCTGTGCTAGTCTCCTAAATAAATCTAGGGTTGGGCCCTGAGAGCACAGTTTTGCAATAATTCTATTCCCTTCTACAGTTGTTTCCAGAAAGTAATGCTATATACAACTCTTCGACACCCTAGCTATTTATCCATGATATCCTACAAGTTTCCATCTTCTCTATTGTGCTATAGAGGTATTCCTTTTTTTTTTTTTTGACAAGGAACTGCCCACTTCCTAGTACTCTCCAAATATACTGTTCCTTGCTATCTCAGTTCCAAGTTGATTTCTTGATTCTTGAATACTTTCATTAATGCGCTTGAGAAGAGTGAATAAGGTAAAATTCAGGTAAAATAGAAATGTTGTTGTTAGATAGGCAAATAAATAAGCAAAATCTTATTGCATTCTTTGACAATGTGACAAAATTAGTGGACTGGCAAAATGCTGTGGATATAATTTATTTGTGCTTCTGTAAAGGATTTGATACAATAGACCATAACTTATTACTTGATAAGATAGAAAAATGTGGGTTAAACAACATTATCACCAGATGGACTGGCTGATCAACTGCACTCAGTGTGTAATCCTTAATGAAGGGAAGTATGCAGTGGGGCTCCTCAATGCTCTGTGTTAGGCCCAGTACTCTTCAATAGTTAAATAAATGATTTAAATGAGGGGATAGAAGAGGAACTCATCAAATTTGCAGATGACACTAAGCTGGCAGAAATAGCCAACACTTTAGAAAATAGGCTAAACGTAGAGAAAAATCTTGGCAGACTTGAACATTGGGCCCTATCTAACAAAATGGCATTCAATGGTGAGCAAAGTAAAATTCTATATTTAAGGAAGAAAAACCAAATGCGCAGGTATGGAGTAGGTGATACCTGGCTCAATAGTAGTAACTGTGAGAAGGATGTTGGAATCCTTCTGGACAATCACTTAAATATGAGCCAGCAGTATGCTGCAGCTGCCAAAAAATCACCACGGTCCTAGGCTTCATTAACAGTGGATAGAGTAAAAATCACATGAAATGTTAATACTTTTTCTAAAGTTAGTATTGTTTTGTAATGTCTTGGTAATACCACACTTGGAATATTGCATCCAGTTTTGCCATTATAAAAAAGATGTTGAGACTGTAGAAAGAGTGCAGAGAAGAGCAATAAAGATGATTAGGGGATATGTATAGATGTATAGTTTAATGGAATGAAGGACTGGGGTGACATGATAGTAGTGTTCCAATATCTAAGGGGCTGCCACAAAGAAGAATGGATCAATCTATTCTCCCAAGCACCTGAAGGCAGTACAAGAAGAAATGGATGGAAAATAATCAAAGAAAGAACCAGCCTAGAACTAATGAGAAAATTTCTGTCAGAAGGCAGCAGTGAAAGTTGCAAATGGCAATCATACAACTGCAGGATCCTGCCATGTCATAATTGTGAGCCAATTGCAAAGCACCCAAATCATAATCAACATGATCTTGGGGACACTGCGATGGTGATGATTATGGGAATCTTCCTTAACACCTCCTCATTCAGTGTTGTTTTAACTTTGAATGGTCATTGAACAAGTGGTTATTAAAGACAGTTATTTCTAATTAAAAATGGTGTCTTATCTAACACACATATATATTATTTCCTTATTATAGGACCATAGTGCCTTGGAAAGTATTCCGACAATGTCTTCATGAGGTGCATCAGATTAGTTCTGGTCTGGAAGCAATGGCTTTGAAGTCTACTATTGATCTAACATGCAATGACTATATTTCAGTTTTTGAATTTGATATCTTCACAAGATTATTTCAGGTAATTTAGCTAAACTGAAATAATACTGAACATGCTTTTCTCTATTATTGGAACATATCTGGATTTTGCAATTTTAGACAAATGGGATTTTATAATTTTTTTTTCTGTCCATTTTTCCTGCTAGGAGATGTTTTAATTCAGGATACCATTTCTTTTTAGTAAATTTGATATATTTTTATGTTTTTCATAGCAGAGGTAATACAATTAACATTATATTACTAGTTCTGTGGGTAACATAAAACTTTAAAAGGTACACATGCAATTTTTTTTTAAATTACTGTTTGGAATAATGAATTCACATGAAAACATGAACTGATCTGGCATAATTATCTTGGTTTAGTAAACCATGAGTTAAGTTACCAATTAAATCCCATTTCCCTTCTCTTCATGTGCTGCTTTCATTTCTTATTTTTAATTACTCTAAATTTTTATTCAGAACATGAAATTGGTTTAATCTAGGCATGATACAAATGTTAAGAGGCGAATGGCAGACTTATGAAAGCAGCAGATTACAGAAGCCCTGCTCCTTTTCACAAAATAGTCCAAAGGGTTTGCAGTGTGGTACTGCTTTCATCATTTTAATAAAAGCTTATATATTTCATTAGTTTTGGATCTGAAATGGGATTGTTTCAGCCTTGAATTATTTCCATTAACTTATACTATTCAGATTCTTAATTCTTTGTTCACTTTTAAGCTATTTTTTAATCTGAACTTTACATTGCCTTATTTTTCACTGTAAGTAACTTTAAATGGCTGTTATCTTTGATGGGTAAGTAGCAAGTATTACAGAAAATGTTTTCTTTATTGTTGGAGGAAATTCAGATAAAAATGCAACATATTAAGTATATATATATAAATACATATTTTATATATTTCACTTAGCCTTGGGGTTCAATATTAAGAAACTGGAACTTCTTAGCTGTGACGCATCCTGGATATATGGCATTTCTGACATATGATGAAGTTAAAGCACGGTTACAGAAATATAGCACCAAACCAGGAAGGTAATGAACTCAATATTTTTGCCAATTTACTTCAGTAGATTATGGAAGATTGCCACTAGTTAGTCATGTTTCTGGATGGCTGGGAAATTTCATAATTTAATGACATTGGACTATAACCAGAAACTTCGCAGTAAGAGATGATTTGGTTCAGGGGGATTGGGAGGAAGTAATTCAAAATCATAATTATCCTCATGAACAATACGTTGAAACAGGACAACTTGAACATATTTAGCTAGGGGTCTGTTGAGAACAACTAGATTTTCTATAAAAAGAAAATTATTTGTGTTGTTGTCATTTCCAAAGAGTGGTGATAGGAAAACTAGTGACATGGTGAGCCATATATTAAAAAAAAAGCAGTTACAATAATGACCATTATAGATAGGAATTGAGGGAGCAACCACATAGTATGTAGAACTATTTGACAGTAAAGAAACTGTTTTTAATCTTTATAATACACTGTTAGTCAAACAATTACGTTTATCTACTTTTTAAAGTGAAAAATATTGGTAAATTTAGATTACACAAATATTCTAATTTCTCTTTTTTAATTTTTAATTTATTTTATCCTGCCTTTATCAATTCTTTCATTCACTATAGCATTGTCCTTTGTTTTACAGCTACATTTTCAGATTAAGTTGCACTCGACTTGGACAATGGGCTATTGGTTATGTTACTGGTGATGGAAATATTTTACAGACCATACCACATAATAAGCCTTTATTTCAAGCTCTAATTGATGGCAGTCGGGAAGGATTGTGAGTATAAATTATTTATATATATGGAAGGTATGGGTTGCTAATACAACAGGCACAAATTAAAGCAGGGGTGTCAAACACGTGACCCGCGGACCACATATGGCCCATGCAGGCCATGCACATCTTGGTTCCGCAAGCGCAAAAATAATCCTGATACGTCATGACACGGCCTTCAATGCAATTGGGTTTGATACCCCTAATTTAAAGTATTCTTGATCTGATTTGATTATCATAATTGCAAAATCTAGTTTATCTTAAAACGTTCAACTGAGAATTTTTCTTGTATCCCCAATTAGGGCAAACAGGACTAGAATGATGATCACTTCAACTGTGAAGTGAAATCAGCAGTGGAAAGTTGGGTGCAGTTAGCAGAGTCTTTTATGTGGAAGACAGTAAGAATATAGATCATTCAATGAAAAACATTGAGGTATTTCTGGATGGGAATTTTTAGCGGAGGATACTTATATAGAAGGTCTTTCAATATCATTCAATCAGCGATGGTTCAAATTTGTGACATTGTTGAACAAATAGCCCAACAATGTTGCAACTGGCCATCAAAATTCTGCCAAATACAACTTCCCAGTTCCATGATCATGAGCCAGGCACTTAGCAACCAGCCCAGATTTCCAACAATTGCAATAATCTGCAGTCATAATTGCAATTTGTGACTTCCTACTGGCTTTCCACAAGCAAAGTCAATGGGCAGGCTGGCACTAAGTCGTGGCCATGTGAAATCCTTGCTTAAAAACCCATGTAGTTCTTACTTAATGTTGGCAACTGGATTACTGCAACTGTCATTACTAAGTTGTGCTACATGACATCAAGTTTTACAATCATATCACTTAGCAATGGAAATTCTTATCTCCATTACCATAGTTAACTGAAGACTATTTGTAATAGAAAAACCAAAACTGTTCACTCATCATCTTAAGTATTCAATAGCTATATAAATGAAGCCAAATATTTATTTCCATTTCAGCTATCTTTATCCAGATGGACGAAGTTATAATCCTGATCTGACAGGACTATGTGAACCTATTCCACATGATCATATAAAAGTTACACAGGTATATTGTATGTTATTCACTTGGAGTGTGTTATTCATTCATATCCATTAAGAACTTTATATAGAGAGATATTTTTTAAACAGCTTATGTATTGTGTCCCCTAATGATGATAACTGATATTAGGCTGATAGCAGTCAGAAAGACTGTAGTGATGAAGGGTTTGGGGGCAGCAGTTCAACATATCTCAAGGACCATGAAAATTCTGAGTATGAGTTTAAAATCCAGTTTTGACTGGGCTAACCATACTAAGAAAAGATTTGCCAAGATACTTCAGATATCTTTTAAGTATGTATCACTATAGGCATGTTAGTTTAATGAATTTGTTATTCTTATCGGGGAAAAATTAACCCAAACTTTAATTTTCTAAAAAATGATCATGACAAAGTGACAGGTAGATTTTTAAAATTGTTTTTATCATTTTATTTAAGTGTTACTCCCTTCTTTTTCCTGTTGTTCATCATCACATTGAAGTTTTTAGATTGTTCTGTTTAACTTTTTTACAATTTTGGGGGATTTTTACCCATATTTTGTATTTTCCCCTAACCTTAAATGTATTTATTTCAACAATGGCTAGGAGACGGCAACAAATCTTTGTTTAAAATTCTAAAAGAAAAATATACTTTAAGCGCAGTTTCTGCTGCTGGTCGAGGCTTTGTATTACCACCAATATAACAATTGTATTAGCAAAATTTGGTATTATTAAATAATATCAAATCCAATAAATATCAGAAAAATATTCCTTTCTAAAAGGCTTGATGTGTTTAGATCAGTGGTACCCAATGTGGGGCAATTTGATTTTAATGGGGGCAATATGAACCTTATTTAAACCAAGTTAATGGCCTTTTAGGCTTCCTCTGTGTGAGTAGAGTTCACTTTTTGAGTAAAGTAAGAATTATATGTCAACCGGGGGGGGGGGGAATCAAGATTTTAAAGATGTTTAGATGGGGCATGGCCAAAAATGGTTGGGAACCACTGGTTTAAATAAACTACAAAATGTATTTGGACTTTCTGAAACCTGAACAAATCTATTAGGCCAAATTTTAATGAACTACTGTCCTTTTACCATTAACTGATGCAATTGATGGTAGGCTTTGGGATGGGATTCAAAAGTATTTTTTCTCTGACTCTCTGCTTAAAAATTCTGTCTCTACTGGTAATGTTTGAATTAAACCAAATCATACTTTATTTCTCTGAAGAAGTAGATTCTTGTGCAACAAATTTGAGTCAGAATAACTTCTTTTAGATAAGATGCTACAAGGCTGTGGTGGTTTGTTATGGTTGTTTATGAGCAATAGATTTTGTGTATAAATAGATTCACATTTTTTGAAAAAGCAATAACATATATAAATATTATATGAATATCTTCAGTAACAATTTGTCTTACTAGTATTTGCTATGATGTAAAAGTTGCAACCTGAATGGTAAGCCAAGTAGCTCTTATATTATCATTTTCAGAGGCTCTTCATTGCAGTCATTCCTTTTCAGGAACAATATGAATTATATTGTGAAATGGGTTCCACATTCCAGCTTTGTAAAATTTGTGCTGAAAATGACAAAGATGTGAAGATTGAACCTTGTGGACATTTGATGTGTACATCTTGCCTGACCGCATGGCAGGTAACTATATTTCTGTAATCAAATTCATACATGTCTTTTTTCTACTTCCCATTCTTTTTTCTATTGATACATTAACAAATGTTTTAGTTGTAGGAATAAATCTTGAAATGATAGTTTATTCATATGTAGGGAAATAGCATAACTTCTTTCAAAATACTGTAAGCATAGAACAGTTTTATATTCTTTATCAGGAAAATGCAGTGTATCGGCAGGTAGTTAGGAAGAAGATTTTAAAAAAACGGGGTATTAACAAACCTGGGTATTGAACTTAACATTTCCAAATTTTAAGTAACTTAATTCTATTCTCCTTTCTAGTTAAATCTATTTAAAGAATGCTCTGAATTTTTGTTTGTAAGTAACTGTTAAAGGTTTGATACTTGTAATAGCAAGGGGCATAACTGAGCATGGAAAGAAAAATATTCTCAAATAAATGAAACAAAAATCAACCAACAATATAATTCTCCCACCTAAGATGAATATTCAGTCAGTAAGAATATTTTATCTGCAACATTGATTTGTAACTTCTGAAATCACTTAATCAGAAAAATTAGCTAATATTAAGAGGCTGAATAAATTATAGGAATCCTCTTTTAGAAAAATATCTTCCCATTTATTCATTGATAGGGATGTTCTCTTGGGAGCAGTTCTGAAAACAATATAGAATTAGAAGCACAATATCATAGAATTTTTCTGGGTCATAACATCAGTGGGAATGTAGGTTTTTAATAAAATAAAAACATTTAATAAATACTCAAGCTGTAACTTTAGCAAGTGACATCCAAGTAAATGGAGTATTAGGTTTTCCTTCATTAACAGTCATTTCGTTTTAAATAAATTTCACTGCACATTTAACTTCTGTATAATTAACAAGCTGATGAAGGGAATATACTGCAGCAGTTCAGTTTCTACTTGCCAATGGTTAGTGTTTAATTGCCGTCATAATGGCTCGTTAGAGATGCCTAAGGAGAGAGTTCTGGTACTTTTTTATCATAATAAAGCATCTGTTTTACTTAATAAAACTCCCAGCTCCTTAGTGAATACAAAATCACATTTGAATGATATTTTATGCCGAAGGTCGATCAGTCTCTGTGCATGTTGGGTATCCTTTGTTTTAATGGTACTGAAATAAAAATACAACTAAAATAAGGTAAAATGGGATGGGTTTTTTCGGTAAACGAAGGTTTCTAATTGATTTCTGTGTATATATTACTATAGCCATATTTTGCTTTTTTATTGTTTTATAATATTGCATAGATCCATATCTTACCTTAAAGCATAAAGCAGAGGTTACTGAATAAATTGGCACCTTTTTCTGTAGCAAACATTTAAAAATCTGACAAGTATCTGCCCAAAACCCAAACTGAATTATATAGGTTGGAGCATATGTGTATTTTTTTATTTTGATTTTAGATTCTTTTGTAGTTCAGTTCAACAGAACAGACAAAAATAACTAATTTGTATAAGCTTATATTAGTTATAGCAGGGCTACTGATATCCACCAATTTTTCAGCTGACCAGGTCCAATTAATGTTTAAGTCTCAGTAAAAAGAATTTTGGAAATTTTGCTTTGCATTATAATGTTTAAAAAGGCTTTGGTAAATTAAATGCCTAATTTATGTATTAAAAAATTTAAAGTATATAATTTACATATTTATAAGAAATGGTACAGTATAGGTGGTACCTTGCTCAATAGTAGTAACTGTGAAAGGGATCTTAGAGTCCTAGTGGACAATCATTTAAAAATGAGCCAGCAGTGTGCAGCAGCTGCCAAAAAAGCCAACACAGTTCTAGGCTACATAAACAGAGAGATAGAATCATGATCACATGAAGCGTTAGTACCACTTTTTAATGTCTTGGTAAGGCCACACTTGGAATACTGCATTCAGTTTTGGTTGCCACGATATAAAAAAGATGTGGAGACTCTAGAAAGAGTTCAAAGAAGAGCAACAAAGTTGTGAATGCCCCAACACTGGAAGTTTTAAAGAAGATGTTGGATAGCCATTTGTCTTAAACGGTATAGGGTTCCCTTCCTAGGCAGGGGGTTGGACTAGAAGACCTCCAAGGTCCCATCCAACTCTGCTATTGTATTGTATTGTATGAATGCCTAAGAAAGATTGTTAATGGTAGTTGGCTCTTCTGATCTGAGACTTTAGAATTTGACATCAGTTTAGTTCTTAGTAATCTAAAAGATTATATTCCTCAACCCTAAACTTTTTACTATGTAAGTTACAGCTCCACTGTTCAGAAAATCAAATATGAGTTCAATGATATATAAGAAGTATTGGTTATAAAGCCACTGCAATGTGATGATTGGACTAAGGAGATCCATATTTGCATACCCTCACAGCCATAAAATTATGTTGGTAACTTTTGATGAGTTGCTACAATCTGTTTCACGGAATTGTGGTAAAACTTAAAAGGGAAAACGTCTTAAACGTCTTAATGAAATATTTGATATAAGTGCATTGAATATAGATTTCTTAAAAGAATCCTGCATTAATAGGTTTCTGATCATTATCTTATTGCACTACTTTCTCACAGCTAAAATATATGGTTGCTAAGAGTCAACACCAACATGATGGTAATTTAATCAATCAGATAAAAACCAATGTCTCACAAATAGCAGCATGTATCTTTTCAACTTGTGTCAACAATACAATATTATAAAATATTATGCAATATTACCAAAGGAGAAAATTATATATATATAAATTCCATTATATGAGGAATAATATTATTTTTTCCAATCTCTAAATATGTTTGAGATATGTTGAGATTTACAGAAAGGCATGAATGTATCTTATTTATGTAAAAAAAAAAGAGTGTGATAGTCTGTCCAATTGCCATTGATTTTTCCCAACATCATATGTAATAGAAAATTGCTGGTGCTGCTATTCATTTGAAGTTCCCCCCACCCTCTCTCTCTATCTCCATATTTGCATCTGTGACTTTAAAAATACTATTAATATGCTTTTCATTGCCTTAAGAATTATCTATGAAGTAAAATAATTCTAAACAGTTATCAGCATTTTGGCGTTTTTGTTTTTCATAATTCAGGAATCAGATGGTCAAGGATGTCCCTTTTGTCGTTGTGAAATCAAAGGAACTGAACCCATAATTGTAGATCCCTTTGATCCAAGAGATGAAAACATAAGATGCTGCAGTATTTTGGACAGCTTTGGTATTCCTATGCTTGACTATGATGATGATGATGACAGAGAAGAGTGTTTGATGATGAATCGATTAGCTTCTGTGAGAAAGGTGCTTCTCTTTTTCCTGAAATATGCAATGACTTTGTAATTTGCAATTACAATTTACACATTGATTAAAGCAGGGATTTCATTGAGAGCCACATAAGAGTTGTGTTTGATCTTGGGTGGCCAGGGTGGGCGTGGTCAGCTCGACATCACTTGTGTGTGGGTGTCTGTGGTGACTCGAGGGCTCTGCCATCAAAAATGAGTTCCCAATCTCTGTTTTCGGCTGCAATGGCATCTTGCAATCCTCTGACAGTGAAAATGGAGCTCAAGAGAGCTCCTCATGACCCTCCCAAACTCTATTTTCTCTGGCAGAGGCTCTACGGGCTGGTCCTTTGCTGTTTCCAAGTTGGTCCCATGGGCCATATCTAACCAACCTGTGGGCCAGATTCAGCCCCCAGGCCTTGAGTTTGACATCCCTAGATTAACTAATTTGCAATGGTTATTAGTGTGAAAACCAGTCATAAGTCATTTTTTCAGTGCTGTTGTTACTTTGAACACTGACTAAATAAACTGTTGCAAATTGAGGACTATCTGTAAAAATATGAACTAGTAGACTAAATTACATCATTGTATATTCCCTGGCTGTAAACTGATGCATTCTCTTTTTTATTTCGTGGAGAGTGTTGGAAAATAAGAAGAATCCTTTTGTATTATTATAAGGAACCATTTATCTCAGCAGCTTATTTCTAATAGTAGAAATCTAAGTACTTCCATGAGAAAGGTATGGGTACATGAGTGTTTCCTATGTTTTCTATCTAAAACCAGGTATCAAAGACAGATTCACTCTGATATTCCATTAATTATAGTAGCTAATCACAGTTGAAGATTAGTTTCTACAATAGAACTCTGATCTGTATCAATCCAAATGTTGCTGAACTACAGTTGCTAGTATCTATGATATTGTAGGTTTTTGGGTTTTGCCAACCTATTTTGTTACTACTTCATGTATGTACAGTGATGGGTTGTCTCTGTTGAGGGAGCAGGATTTCCACTTGTTTACAAGTTCCAGTCAAACCTTTGGCTTCATATAACGAAATATTTTAGGAGAGAATGAGGGTATCTAACAATTCTAACAGCAAATTTATTAGTTATTTATGAAGCTCTCATCCAAATCTAACAGAACTATAGGTACTCCTCATTTAGCAGCATTGAAGTGATTTCATAAATGCAATGGTAATGATAAATTTAAAAACAAAAAATCAAAACACATGCATTTTCTACCAAATTTTATTGGCATGACACAAAAAGTTTTCAGTGTGAAATTGAATAAGGTTCTGGTCAGTTTCAGGCAGCAATGGATGGATCAATTAAAGTCACAGAGATGAGCTTGTTAAGCACTTTTTAGGAAAGGGCTGCTCTGCAGAAAAGCAGGTCAGGAATAAATAACTTTCTAAAGCAAACAGGTCTGGCATAGGACACTGTATGGAAGAGGTTATTTGAATGAGAGAGCAGCAACCAGTGATTTTTGTAACATATCTCTTTCAGTCACCTGTTTACTTAATGACCATTTCTGTTCTGATTTAAGGAACAGATTGTAGTTGCTAAATGAGCAGAGGGTGTGATTTATGAATAAAATTGTGAAGAGAAAGAAGAGCTGAGTTTTGCTAAGTGCTTCTTTAAAAGTGAGATATAATATTAATAAAGTAAATAATAAAATAGAAAAACCGGCAAATAGAAATAGAATGTCTGGCAAAAAGAAAGCAAATGTAGTACTTAACAAATAGTCATACGTTCCTTGGGTGCAATCCCAAAGCAAACTAGAGTACCACTTGAACATTATTGGCATTGACAAATTCACCATCAGTCAATTTAAAAAGCAGCTTTACCCAAAACAGTTTGCATCCTTAGATGATACCTCTAACACCACCAAACATCCACATCTGCCTGTCCTAGGTCCTTGGGAAAGAGTCCATAGAGTGAGTCTTTCCCAAAAAATGCCAAATCCAGTCTGAATATCTTATATAGTTATAATTGACAGGTGTTTAGTAAGAACTTACAAGTTGGTGTTTTCTTTGAATGGTGAATATGACATACTTCATAACATCTTCTGTTGCAGTGTAATGAAAGACAGAATTCCCCAGTGACATCTCCAGGATCATCTCCTCTTGCTCAAAGAAGGAAACCATTTCCTGATCCCATACAAGGATCCCATCTTACCCTTCCACCAGTCCCCCCTCGATTGGACCTAATACAGAAAGGAGTTTCCCGATCCCCTTGTGCCAGCCCAACAAACTCACCAAAGGTAAAAGTACAATTTAGTAATAGAGCTTTAGGAATTTAACATTATTTTTCTTAGAAGCTTAATGAGGATCTCTTTAGTTCCTGTTCTCAGGGTTTTTCTGCTTTTATTCAGATCCACTGAAATCAATTAACTTATGACCATTCCTGCACCTAAGCTTTTGCTTCTCTTTTCACTAAGTCATTTTATGTATTTGGAAAAGCAAACAATAATTAGAACAAGTAAAGCATACTATATAAAGTCATGTGTGTCTTCACTGTTGAACTCTGAGCTCTCCTTCCTGTTGAAATGTGCAAACGTTTTGTCACCATTCGAGGAGACATCATCAGTGCGTTTTGAACTGATGATGTCTCCCCAAATGGTGACGAAACATTTGCAACCAAATTGCCAAGCTCAGAGCTCAAACTAACAGCCTAATCTACTTCCTGTGTTAATACTTTGATATTTTATGTGACTTTTTGGGATTATTATATATACAAACCATTCTATGTCTCTATATAGTGGGATGCTCTAGTCAGTGGGATGGTCTATGTTCTTTTCACAAATCACAAGTTACCTTATAAAGTTAATTATTTTACTTATATATTCTACACTTACTTTCACAGATACTAGAACAAATAAAATTATGTGGGACACTCAAGACTACTATCTACAATTAGTTGAAAGAAAATTACGGAGACTACTTCTAATTTCAATAAAGATAGTATTTTATGAGAAGGGAAATAATTATTTTATGTTTTATCCAGATTTGGATTATAGCTGGAACACTAAACAGATTTTTAAACCAATGTTTGGTGCATAATAAAAGAAAAAGAAGTTATTAAGAATATGTGCTTCCATATGTATGCAAACATCTTGGTTATGTACTGCATTAGTATTTTATTTTTCTGATTTGATGAGTTTTTTAAAATGGTTGATTATGGTTAGATATTGATTTATTGAACTTTGCAAATTGTTATTTGATATTTTAATTAAGGTTATCATTTTAACTGAAGAATTTGGCTTCTAGATTTAATTTATAACATGGGTTTGCTTTTACATTTGGGTGTGTTTATATTGATTCATTCAAATAATTTTGCAATATTAATTTTTAATTTCATGCTGATCATTTTAGCCAGTGATATTAATTAAAGTGACTTAAAATATTGTATTTGTTGCTAAGTATAGATTAGATACTTAATGAAGCATTTCATTTTGTGTTATGTCACAGTCTTCTCCAGGTATGCTGAGGAAACAAGACAAGCCTCTTCCAGCACCACCACCACCAATACGAGATCCACCTCCACCTCCACCAGAAAGGCCTCCACCCATTCCTCCAGATAATAGGTTAAGTAGACATTTGCATCATCCTGAAAGTGTATCTGCCAGAGAACAACCAATGCCACTTGAAGCCTGGTGCCCCAGAGAAGTGTGTGGGAATAATCAAATTGTGGGATGTCGTATAGTAGGAAATGATAATTGTCCCAAACCTGGACTTACTGCAAGCTCAAATATGAATGGAAGACATTGTCGCATGGGTTCTGATCCATTATTTCTACGAAAGCACAGATTCCCTGAATTACCTTTAGAAGGTACCAAGGTAAGAGCCAGATGGCATGATGCATGAAGTTTAGTTTTAGTTAGGAATATTGAACTTGAAGTCTGATGCTGTTGAGAAGTATGTAAAATAATTAAGTAATAGGAAGACATTTATAGGAAATGATACTGCAAATTCAGATATCAGTAGAAAACATTATTGCATGATACAAGATTTCTGCAACAATTTTTATGTCATGAATTACCAATAGAAGATACATGATGCAATATATGAAGTTTAATGAACATGAATCCTTAAATAATAATATAGTACAACGTAAATGTAATATAAAATTTAGTGGCCTATTTAATTATAATTTCTTTGAAAATTGTATAGTAAAATAACTAAAAACAAAAAATTCTATGTTAGACATTTTAAGGAATATTCTATTAAAGTGTGTGAGGGAACCCTAGCTGAATTATTTAGGTAACAAAATACAAAATGGAATATCAGTTGGAAGGAAACTTGGAAGTCTTCTAATCTAACCCCCTGCACAAGCAGGAGACCTTATACTGTTTTGGACAAATGGCTTTCCAATTTCTTCTTAAAAACCTCTAGTGAAGGAGCATCCACAACTTCTAAAAGCTGTTCTACTAGTTAATTGTTTTCACTGTCAGGAAAATTTTTAGCTCGAGCTGCTTCTCTCCTAGATATATGTTATATTTGTTACATGTTCTGTTCTGTTAAAAATGTGTGAGGAAACCTTAGATGAATTATTTATAGTGTGAACACATGAAATTTATATTGATTACAGGTGGAATGGAACATAAAATTAAAGATGAGAATGGGTTCAAAATGTTGTAAATGAGCATTTTACTTGCATGTAGTTTGCAAATTACCATCCTGAGAAATCATCTCTTGCAGATATTTTCAAATGGCCATCTAGGTAATGAAGAATATGATGTTCCACCTCGCATTTCACCTCCCCCACCAGTTGTTTCAGCCATGCCAAATATGAAGTAAGTTTTTAAGAACATTAATTATACAAATTATGAGGATGCAGATTTTTTATTTTTATGAATTAGAATTATGTATTGAGCAGAATATGTTCACAAATTTGGGACTTTTCAGATCGTCATTTATCTCGAAGTGTTGTGCAAAGATGAATTTTTAAAATATATTTAAAAGTGTTTTATAAGAGCATTAAAGAAGACTGTGAATAAATATTGAGTTACCATATCATAGTTCCTTCAGATTCTGTTAATAGGCATTTCATAATGATAATAACAAAACTTAGATTTGAAGTCTTAAAGATGCAGAATTTGTGATGCATACAAAACTCTGAAAAATCAGAGTTAATAAGGCAATAATAATATTGTGTCAATATGGGATTCACTAAAGTGAAAAAATTGTTTCTAGAATTAACCAGTCATCTTCTCCTTCATCTCTGTTTGTTGAAACAATAGGTTCTTTGCCAGGAGAAATAAAGTCTGTTTTAGGAGTCATTAGGTTGATCTAGTGTTTCATTTTTAAACAATGATAAAAAACACTTTCTAAAATGAGGAAAGAGTAGATTTACCTCCTGAAAAACTCTTTTCAGAACTTTTCATAAATCCTGCCAACTGCTAGGAGACTTATAAGTTCTATTTCTGCCTTGACATGAAGCTTCTGGGTAACCTCTTGGAGCCATAGGGAGGAGACAGTGGCAAAACAATTCCAAAATCTTGCCAAGGGAACTATAAAGAGTTTTCCAGGCTCTCACCAGGCATCAACACTTATTTGAAGGCACATATTCACACAAATAATGCTTACTTATAGAAGTCATTCAAAGAATTTTGATGAAAATGTTTCAAAAACAATTTAAAAAAAGTTTTAGCAGTTCTAGTGTCCAGATTTGAGGAAAGTGGGTTACGATGGACACCAACCTACCATCATAAAAATGGAAAAGAGTAAAAAAAAAAAAACTATTTACATTTCCTAAAAATTCAAACTAAAAATTCAGAAATCGAAATTAGCTTCTCTAAGCGACATAGAATAGTCAATTTTCAGTCACCATTCTTTCCTTCTAGTCTCCCACATGTTAGACATATATCTGGAAGAATAAATATAGAATTATGTATAGTGCTGCTAAAAGGACTTGTAATAAAGTTTTTTATTTTTTCCCTCTATGGGACTCTGTTTCATAAATGCTGTTTTTCACCACTAGATATAATCCCTTTTCCCCACATCTTTCAATTTTTATGAATCTGGTGATATGATAAGTATCTCTCATACCACCTCTTTTATATATTTCCATCAACTCTGTTTATTCTAGGCAAAGTATAAAGGCAAGACTGTTCTTTCTAGTAAAAAAAAACTGTAAACATTAAGTAGCAGATGCAAGACCATCTGAGTGGATCTTGAGGAAATTGTTTATTTTTATTAAAGCTGGCATTTAATAGAATCCTCATGATATGCACTGCAGTTGATAAAACATGAAACCATTAAGTTTTTTAAAAAAAAAATGTGGCAAAACATCAGACCTGTATTTTATTTTTGAAAATGTATATGCCTGCCCAACTCACTGTCAGTAAATCTGGACAGCTGAAAACCCAATATAAAAACAGTAACAAGCAGTACCCCCCCTCCCCTGATGACAACTATCAATTAAATAAACTACTTGATAGGCTCTAT
The DNA here is from genome assembly GCF_051295495.1 of Thamnophis sirtalis. Lineage (NCBI taxonomy): Eukaryota > Metazoa > Chordata > Lepidosauria > Squamata > Natricidae > Thamnophis > Thamnophis sirtalis. The sequence goes on along the minus strand of NW_028261388.1, from coordinate 33,896,372 downwards.
CCCGATCTGAAATCCCTGAGCTCATTGACATGTCTTCAGGGCCTTTTGAAAGTTGTATTGGGGGCTAATCGTATCTCCACAGGATGATTTTCCACTGGGAGGGAGCCATCATGGAGAAGGCCTTTTTTCTTGGTCCTGCTAGATGAACCTGCTTAGGAGAAGGGACCAGTAACATTCCCTGCCCACTCCACTCTGGTGGGTCAGGTAAATGTAACTAGGAAAAGATGATCATTCAAATAACCTGGCCCCAAGTCATATAGGGCTTTAAAGGTGACAACCAGCATCTTTAATTGGATCTGGGAGTGCATCAGCAGTCAATGCAGTCTCCGCAGGAGAGATGACACATGTGTATATCTAGGCCTGCATAAAGCCATGTGGAGTGCCACATTTGGAACCAATTGAAACTTTTGGATACTTTTTAAGGGCAGTCCCATGTCATTCTTTATTTATAAATAATATATTTATAAATAAATAATCCACTTATAATAATATAAAATTATTTATTTATTTAGTATTTATTCATTTATTATATACTGCATATCTCATACAACTCCAGGTGATTTAAAACAAGTTTTAAAATATAGAAATGAATAAAGCCAAACTAAAATAGCAAAACAAGAAAAAAAAACTAATAAGATACGTTGTAAACTAAGAACGTATACTGTGTATTATGGTGAGTCAATTTTTTCAGCTTTCAATTTACAAACATTAGGGGTGCTCAAAATTAGTGACAAGCCTTGGGGATTGTAAAGACAATTTGGTTACTTGGTTTGTTTCATTATACTGTATACTATTAAAAACATATTGTAAAAAAATAAATTTCTGTACAAATTCAATTCAATAGGTCAATTAAGTTACATAATCAAAAATAGTATCTCATATGAATATAGTATCATTTGCTCACAAAGTTATGCTGAAGCAGGCCAAAATCCAGTTTTGATCTTGCCAGCATAAAGCTTATTAGAGTAAATCTAACTTGCCAGGGCTTATCATCTTTTCATTAGATAGATCATGATGATATGTCAGATGTATAAAGTATGTCATAAAAGCACTATGCTTGACAATTGAATTTGAGATCAGTGGTGTCATTTGGTATGGTTCTTATAGTTGAAAAAGAGCTTATAAATGTTATCTCTGAAATGATCATTGCTAGATGTCAAATTAATAGTTTCAGTTCAAATATAATCTTGAATTACATATATCTTTGTTAATACAATTAATTCAGTTTCTGTAGTTTTATATAACATTCCTGCTGGCAAATGAAATACTCATTTGGGATACCGGTTAAAACAGCTGTATGTTTTGTCTTATTTCAAAGACTTTACAGAAAGTAATATTTTATCTTTATAAGCCTTAAATTTCATTGAATGTTATATACTTTTTATTAAATAAATTAATCTAAAAAGCCACTTTTTTGTTATATTTTATATAGCTTAAACTGCTTTGAAACACAGTTTGCATAGTACAAAATGCCTAATAGTGAAAATGAACATTTCAAACCCTGTTTTGGAAGGAAAATATTCCCTTTCTCATGAATCTCCCCCTAAATTGTAGCTTGAAGCTAGTTATCTCTTTTACTTCCTCACATCACATTGGGTATTTTTTCCCCATTGTTTCAATTTTTAATTGTCCTAAAGCTAACCAAAATGGACACTAACAAGCCATAACTTCGCCCTTACACTTTAGGGTGTTTACATTTATAATCAGAATCTTTTGAGTTCTATAATACTATATAAATGTCTTAAATGCCTGCTTTTAAAACATCCGTACATAATTAATGACAGTTCCTAAAATTACCTTTGGAGATTGAACTCTCAGAGTTGGGAAGACTTTGGAGCTTATGGAAATAGATTCATAGCATCTTGCATTTTGATATATGCTTTAGTGATAATTTGCATTATAAATTATCAATGAATTGTTAATTTGTTGAATTATTTCCATGGAACAATTGTTTTTTTGACATGTAGAGCATTTCAAATTTTATTTAAAGAAAATACAGCTATGATTCCTTAATTTTATGTTCAGTTCTTCTAGTTTTTTAAAACGAACATAGTATGGCTTAAACTTCTTAAGTTTTGCTTTGTGTGTCTCTGTGTTTTGAGACATCTGAATTTGTTTTGCAAAGAAAGCTGCAGTTAATCAAAGCTGGAAATTTCTGAGTGTTTCCTTGGCTTGTGGAAAAAGAGAGAAGAGAGCAAAGTGCACAACCTCCATAAGGAAGTGGAACACATTTGTATCTCATTAAATGCACATACCTACTCTATTTTTGGCTTTGTTGTGGCAATAAAATAGAAAAAAATGTAATTAAATCCATTTGTAAATGCAGTGATTGATATATTTATTTTCTGTACCAACAAAACTCATCTGGATTTGGTGTACTTTTCTCTTGAGGTCTTCTGTTGCTGTTATAAATTCCTTTTCTGAAAAATCAAGAGACCATGTAGAAGATGAGTACAAGATTCCTTCATCTCATCCTGTTTCTTTGCCTTCACAATCACTTCATTGCCATAATATGAAGTCTCATACTCGGTAAGGTTATTTTAAGTTGATGGTAGAGAACCATTTGACATGACATTCAGTTTAGTTTTATATTTGATTGATGTTAATTATAATATTACTTTTAAGATTACATCTTTACGCAGAATTTAAAATATTTTGGTATAAGGTTTCAGCACCTCTCTGCTCAATTTTTAGGCCTTGTTCTTAGTTTTTATTTTCCATACAAAGAATAGACTTTTTGCCAACATACATTCTCAGAATATAATTCACAACTTTTAATACTTAATAGAATATCACCTTTTTAACATATTTCAGCAAGTACACGCATGCATGTACACAAAAAAGAAAAACAATTGGGTCTGAGCAGTAATTAATACCCTTGAGGGTGGAGGTGATTCCGTCAGCTCTTAAGGAGGCATTAGAGCACTCTGTCCTAAAGGAGTCATCTGACTCAACCAGTCTGGGTTTTGTCCAGTCTCCAACCTTCCCTTTTTTTAGGATGTTTATAAATATGGTGGTTATGCAGCAGCTGCAGAGAACACTGGATGAAACAGATTATCTGGACCTTTTTCAGTCAGGGGTTCTGACTGCGTACAGATCTGAGACAGCATTGACTGCTCTTAGATGACCTCTGGCAGTAGTGAGATGGGAATTGTGCGACTGTCCTTGTTCTTCTTGATCTCTTAGTGACCTTTGATTCCATTGATCACAGTTTTTTCTGGACCATCTTTGAGAATTGGTGGTGAGCAACATTGCTTTGATTCTCCTTTTTTCTCCAGGCTCCATTCCAGTTAGTGTTGATGGGGATAGAGTTCCAACATGTGGGGATAGAGTTCCAACCCTACTTTGTGGGGTACCTCGGCGGTCAGTATCAATATGCTGATGCTATCCAGCTTTGTATCTCCACCCTGGACTACCTGTCCCATGTCAGTGCCTGGAGGCTGTAAGAATCTTGATGGCATATATTGGTTTTCAACTCAACCCACGGAAGACAGAACAGAGTTTGCATATTTGGGGCTTATGATGATAAGGTTTTGCCACCACTAGTTTTGGATGGAGTGGCATTGCCCCAGATGGACCCAGTGCACAATCTAAGTATCCTCTTGGAGTCATGGTTCCTGCTAGAAGATTGGATGCAAGAGGTGGCTAGAAGGCCTTTGCACAACTTAGGATAGTATGCCAGTTTATTGATATATAGATTAAACTTTATACCACCCATCTCCCCTATAAGATGACTGTTGTACGCATTTCTGGATAGGGAGGATTTGCTGACTCATGCCTTGTGGCTTTTTTTCTGAACTACAGCAATGCATTCTACATGAGACTGCCCTTAAAAAGCACTCAGAAGCTTCAACTGATACAGACTGTAGCTATATGTGTTTGATACATGTAACATCACTGTTTTGTGGGTTACCAATATTCCTGTGTGGTTGTGGGTGCAATTCAAGGAGCTGGTTATTGCTTAAAAAGCCTTTTATGATCTGCAATCAGGTTACTAGGGGATAGTCTTCTCCCAGTTATTTCTATCTGTCCAATTCGGTCAGGCAGATTGGGCAAGCTGCAGATCCTATCAGTCAAGGAGTGTTGACTAACAGAAATCAGGAAATCAGCTCTGTCTGCTGGAATATCGTTTGTCAGATACGAGGATGATCCTAACTCTGTTGTCCTTTTGCAAGGCCATGAAGACTTGGTTTTGTGCTCAGGCTTGGGGCCTTAAGTGTGTTGAGGGCCCTATGTCCAAGCTGTATTAATATACATAGTAAATTTTGCTTGGTTTCATATATATTAATTTTGTACTGTTAATTCTTTTCAGTCACTTGTTGAGATGGGTGGTTATAGAAATTAAATCAACCTACCTCCCTCCCCTCCTCTCATTATTTTATTTTACTTAACTTAGAATTCATGTATGTATTTCCCTTTATAGAAACGTTGTGAAATGAATTATAATTGTCAGTCATTTTATCAAACTTTGTTTGGTTTGAGTTCTGATCTGCCTCTATTGAATTCGTGTGCAGTTGGTGCTAGAAAACAATGATGTTGTCTTTTATTAAAGATTAAGATTGGTGATAGTCCTTAAAATGGGGGCAAAGGGAAAGAGTTGAAGTTGTTTGAAGTTAAATTTTCTTAGTACTAGTTTAAGTATCTTCATTTTGCGTTTCATTTTTGTATCTAATTCCATGTAACTTCTATGTGATTAAAACTACAGGTTTTATGTTTGCTTTCAGTGTATTTGAGAATGGTCAGTGCTCTGGAATAAGTAGTGAAATGCACAATACTTCATCTGAGATGAAAAAATTGAAACAACCTGATATAGGTATGAGTAGTACATGTTTAGAGGGAAAAATTAATATGCTGCTTTTGAAAGCTTAAAAATTAAGGTATTTTAAATGTTTGGTATTTAGGAGAAGCCTTTGAATCTACTATTCCAATACCTCTGCCACCTCTGCGACCTCCATTGAGGGAAAATTTGAAACATGCATCTGTACTCAATAGAACGTCCTCTGATTATGACTTGCTTGTGCATCCTCCAGGTTATATATTTCTCTTTTTCTTTCCAATATAGCAAGCTCCTTATAATCAATCTTTCAAACACAGCTATATGTAGACTAAATCTAAGATCCTACACTAAGTATTGAGTAAATGATGCCTCATTGATTTTTATGACTGTACAGGTAGTCCTCAACTTACAACATCTCATTTAGTGACCGTTCAAAGTTACAACGGCACTGAAAAAGTGACATGACCAGTTTTCACACATATGGCTGTACTATATACTTGGCAATTGACTCATATTTATGATGGTTGCAGTGTCCCAGGATCATGTGATCCCCTTTTGTGACATTCTGACAGGCAAAGTCAATGGGGAAGCCAGATTCACTTAACAACAGTTTGACTAATTTAACAACTATAGTGATTAACTTAAAAACTGTGGCAAGAAAGATCGTAAAATGGGCAAAGTTTGGGCTCAATTGTGGTATTAATTTGAGGCATACCAGTATTCTACAGTCAATTTAAAATAATTACATTTTTCTGCAAATGATAATATATTTGATGTAATATTTAGTAGTATTAGATTAAGATTTGTCCAGGTTTATGTATTTGTCTTCCACATGTAAATTTAGCTAGATGTGAACATTTTATTCAAAATCAAAATGAATTGAATTCCATCTCAAATTATCATAAATATAACAACATAATTTATAATACTATAGAATAATACTGTATTCTGTTTTAATGTATTTCCTAAATTGGGAGTGGGGAACATTTAATTGTTTTTTTTTTTTAAAAATAAACTAGATTAACAAGTTTCATCTAGGCATGTTTTCTCAAATTACCTCGATTTGCCTGGCTGTTATTCGTCAAGCAGGTCCCAAATTCTTTTTAATTTTAGTGTCTTTATTTTGGTGAAAAAGACTAGAATATTATGTAATATGTTTCAATGTGTAGCAACCTAAAACAGGGGTCAGCAATTTCTCTAGCAGAAACTTTACTTTCATTTTATATAATGGCTTCAAAGACTGATATTACTGATATTGGGATATCACCAGAATGTGGACTGTATCTTGGGTCAGCTATGGAAGAGCCTGAATAGTTTTATAACCCTGAATCAAGGAAAACAAGCATTAATATAGTATTGGCTGTCGGCCCCCACAGTGATGATTGATTTGGGCCAAGGAAGGCGATATCATACAAATGAAGAAATGTGGCTTTCTACTAGCAGAAAGGTTGAGTCTGGACTCAGATTCAAAGAGCCTACTTATCATAAAAGTTTACACTTCCTAAAGAAAATTCTGAGCTAAGTATTTGAACCCCCCCCCCCCAAAAAAAGACTAAAAGTTCTTTATTCTGACTTTTTAGTTAAAGACATTTTTTCTTATACAGTATTAATCAGAATAGCTTTGGAGTTTAACTGAAGACTGATTCAATAGAAATTTGTTCCCTCCAAATTCATTTATCTACTAACCAGTTTGGCTCCTAAAATAGACAAGTCTAGACTGGAAGTGTTGGTCACAAATAACAGAACTGAGATAGCGCCGATTATCTTTCCTCCCAAAAAGAATTGTTGTGGTGACCCACTTAACACAATTTATGACCAAAATTCCAGGCTCCATTGTAATGACCTGTATTAAAATCCCTGTATTACTAGATCAAGTTTTGGAAAATGATCTAATAATGGGTTTATATAATTTCTCTGTCAATGCAGGTGAAGATTTGTCCGACAATCTACCACCTTCCCTTCCTCCACCTCCACCACCTCCTGCACGCCATAGCTTCATTGAGCAAACAAGACCACTTGTTGCAGGAAACAGACCCCTGTCTGGACATGAACTATACCACCCTCCCGCTGGTAAGAGATGGTGATGGTGATAATTATTTTATTTTACTATAGAGATTTAGTTATAAAAATGTTCTTAAATATTTAACTGCCTGTCAACATAGATCTAACCATGCATTTGGAGAAGTACACTATAAAATCGGAGTTATGAAAATGAGCAAGCTAATTTCTCACATTTCTGAAATATACACTATTAATGGTATAGTGATCTGCAAATTAAGAGGTAGTTTGTGTTTGGAGTTTTGCCATTTGGAAGAATGGCAGATTAAAGACAACTCTGCAAAATCCAGAGCTGACAATCACAGAGGAATGAAGAGCTGGCCAGATAAGGAGAGGAATTGATATCACCCACAAGTGCCCCAGACAGCTGCTCCTCGTGAAAAGATCACAAATGTCTCCAGGGGGTTTAGCACTCTGGGAAATGTGGGAATAGCCATCTTGCTCAAACTGTGCTTGATGCCTTTGAAAGGATGCTAAGTTTGCATACTTCCTTTTCTAATCACATTAAGAAATTTCTTGTTAACTGCCTTTCGACCAGTAGAAACTTTTGAATCTAGAGGATTTACAGCACTGGGTGAGTTTACTTCAATCCTCAGCAAAGGAAAATTTAAATACAAGTCTCAGGACTTTTTTAAAATGTGGGGAATAAACAGCAAAATGGCAATAAAAATTTGGAACTATCTAAAATACATTCATGGAGGTGAGAGGCAAGGAGCAAAGTTGGCAATTCAAAATGGGAAAGATTCATAGCTTCTGCTCTGCTTTCTCTCAGCTGTAGATTTTTACTGTAGCTGGCTAAAGGATCTATAACTGTTAGAGCTATTGACTCTGCATTGCTGATGGAGATACCATTTATAAAATGGTAATAGCACAGTCTAATTTTGCGTAATTTATACATTTTATCAATTTCACTGCCGTCTTAATTTTTTAATGCTTCTCTCATTGAATATTGCTAATACTTGTTTCTCTAAGTTTTTATATGAGGCTTTAAAAAGTCTTTAGCGATGGTCCTCAGAGGCTTTTAAAGGTTCTCAAATTACAAAGGGACATGAAAGAAAAATTAAAAACACGATTAGAGAGTAATCATAGTAACTGTATTTAATATTAATTAAATGCAAAACTAAATGAAGTGAAATCAAATTTAGCTACTGTCCTGATTCTAGTAATTATTTTAGGGAATGAAGCTCCCAGCATGCCATTGAAAACAAAGTGCAGCACTTGGTCTGGAAATGTTCTAAAGCCCTACCTTGCACAATAATTCATTTTTATATTATTTCCTTTTGAAACAGTTATTAATTGGGTAATTGTAAAAAGTTTAATTTTTTATTTTTTTAAACTTGTTAAATATAACTCTTCTCCTTTGATGAACATATATGTGTTTACTAATGCTTTGCCAATAATGTTTGGTTTAAAGCACTCTTCATGAAAGGTATCTTCACCTAGGAAGTCTTTTTTCTTTCCTCTGAGGGAAAGATATGCCACACATTCTCTAATTCTTTTCAGAGGCCACAAGAAAACTCTGAGAAGCTTTGTTGCATGAGTGGCTCTACTGTGAATCTATGTTAAAAATTTATAAAATTCAGTTGAAGCAAAGCAGTAGCAAACAGTGGGGAACAAAGCTGCAAATGAGTGGATAGAAAGATTTCATGACAACTAAAAGAGTGCATAGTCTTAACATTATACTTCAGGTTGTCTGTGAATTCTTTATGGCATATCTCAATAGTTGATTAAAATTAACCACATTTTTTCTGATTAGCAAAGTAAACCGTTAAAAAGAAGGTGAAATCCACATTAGAAGGGAGTCCTTTTCATGAAGAGGACCTTACAATTCAACTCAATTAAATTAAAATTTAACATATTACACCATTCATTTCTTGTGTATTTTTTATCTTTGAATTACCTTTTTGTCAATGTATGTCCTATGAATAGAAATACACAAAATGATCTTTATTTTTCCTTTCACAGATCTTTTTTTTGACCCTACAAATGGCTCAGTTCCTTTACCACCCGTTAGAAGATTAACTGGTGAAAACATAAAGGCCCACAGAATATCCCAGGATTATGACCAATTGCCATCTTCTTCAGGTAATTAAAATCCAATATATAGGAATAAAATTACAGAACTGTTTATATTCTGCATAATTTCTCAAAAAGATACATTTGTTACTTTAATCTTTCAGATTAAATCTTTCAGAAAATACATTGAAATTGAAAATGGAGAATATGTGATTTAGGATATCAATCCCTCCCCCCTTTCTATAGATCTTCAGTTTGTATTAACCCTTTAATCTGTTTGTAAGGCAGTGAAACTACAGCTTTTCCATATCACTTTCAAAGGGCGTTACCATTGTCCTTGGTTTTGGCATCAGGGTTATGTGCTGCTGTTTTCATTCCTGGTTTTTATTCTGTGTTTCTGTTTTTGTGTTGTAAACTGCTGGGAGTCAGTCTTGGTTATGCTGGTTTATAACAAACAAAATTGCTGTGTAGTGTTAGTATCTACAAATTCACTATTAGCATAAAAAGAGAACATCACAATCACTACCAGAAAAAATCCATAATTAAATGTGCTGAAATATTATGCAAATTCAAGATGCATTATTAATGTTTCTATAGTGCTTTTCATACAGTCAAATACTGGACTTGTTTACAATCAGAAGGATTAAACCCAATAATAAAAACAAAGTAAAGATATGTTAAATAAAAGCAAAACTAGCCATCAAACATTGATAGAAGGAAATCCTGGCAGAAGGTACCTAAAAGATGTAACAGTAGGTACCTCATGAATTTCAGGTGGCCGAGCATTCCAGGGTACAGGCATCATTACAGAAAAGGCTTGTCTGTGAGTAACCGCAAGATGACAATCAGTCAGTCTCAGCACACGCAGCAGAACCTCCTAGGATGATCTTACCAATCAGGTCTGTAACAGCATAATTGATCTGTTAGGTATCCTAGTGCCACATTATTTAGGATCTTCTAATATAAGGAGCAGAATCTTCAACCTGGCATAATACTGAATTTGAAACGAACAGAAACATATAACATGTGCATGATCATGCGCCATACTTAGCAACCTGCTATGCCACATTTTGTGTGCACTTCTCTTTCCAGATCGGCACAAAGCTACCCTTGTAGCATATATTATAGTAATCTAAATACAAAGTTTCCCTTTCCTGAACAAATACAGCTAAACTGTTCCCATCCATGTAAAGATATAACTGGTACACTTACAAAAACTAGAAATATGTCACTTAGGTTCCAGTTAGAGCAAGCAAATTTCTGAAATTCTTATGTGGAAACCACCCATTCCAAAATTTTATTAAGATAAAGTCTCTATTTATTGGCTGTTATCTACCCCATTGCTGTGTCCTGGTTTGGAATATGCCTCTCTTAATTCAGAGGTTACAGAGAATTTTATCATCAACATACTGATTGTTATTAGCCCTCAAACTCCAGATAATCTTCCTCCAGCAATTTTTATGGTTATTGTGTATCACTGAGGACAAAATAATGTCTTGAGGTACCCCATGGTATTGTTGCCAGGATAGAGAGATGGTCACTCAACTCTGTGCAAGTAGGAGTGAAATTATTGTAACAGGGCACCGTCAATTCACAGAGACAAGCCAAGGAACTACTGTGGTTGACAGTATTAAGCTACATGGACATCAAACATCAATAGAATTGCATTGTATTTAACTCTGTCCTTCAGAAGAGTATCTGATATGCTAATTTGCAAACCCAGGCCTAATCCTAGGAAAGAGTTAAAATCATGTCATTTCAAAATATCTGCAGCTAGCCAGTTGCTACATTATTAAGCACATTGCCAACACAAAGGCTGGACAACTCATTTTTATTGGATGTTTTAAATTGTATTCTTGATGACAATACTTAAACTTGATGACTCAAAATACACTTTTTACAAGTTTGATTCAGTGATCTATGTTTCTAGTAACAAAGAGGTACTTGTAATTGGATGGTAGTTGATTTAACTTTAGGAGCCCATGGAGAACTTTTCAATTACATCTCCTTTAAGATTTGTGGTGGAAAGGTACAGTTATAATTGGCTTGGAGTCCCCAAGTACAAGGCTATGTAAGTAAAGGGTTTTGTCTGCCATCTGAGCATTCCCATATTTTAACCATTAAACTGGACACTTGAGTAAAGTATGCCAAAAATATGTTTGTTGCCAATAAACAAAATTGAATTACACTATTAGATACAGTGACGCTATTAGATAGCTATAGGCTGAAAGTCTTTTAAGATGTGGTAACTGTTTTTTAAAAAAGACAACAGGTAATCCCGAGTGCATTAGTTGTAACAGTAGAAACTTCTTATGTACCTATACCGTAAGTGTATGAGGTTAAATTTAACTTCAACATAACTTGCTTTGTAATAAACTCTGCCCAATGGGTTTGAAGTTCTAATCTAATAGAAGGTGTGAAAAAATATTTTCAAGCTCTTATTATAATATATTGCTTTAGTGTGTATAGTAATGCAATTAGTTTACACAGATCTTTTCCAAAATTCAATTTCATCAATTTTATGTAATATGTTTCCAGGTGCATTATGTACAAGTTAAATCACTTGGATCTTTTTAATGTGGATGTTGGTATACTTGATATAAGCTATAATAGCTATGTATAAGTTATATGCATTATTTATTCCAATAGACGATAATATATATAGCTCAGGATTGAATGATATGAAGAGTCTTTGGCAAACAACTAAGCTCAGAAAGCACCAAGAACTCCTCATTGTTTACTAATTCTATCCAACATAATTGTCCAATATCCATAATTTGGCATGTATTATAAATAATTCCTATCTATTAATTGTGGTGTTTTGGATACTAGTAAATAAATTAATGTTGCCACTAGAAGATTCTCATTGCTGACAATTTCAAACATATTTTTTTTAAAAAAAATAAGGATATTCAAATATTAAGATTATTTGAAATAACATGTTTCTAAATATCCATCCCCTTAGTCATATTGCAAGCAATACAATACAGAATGTATCAATAATTTACATTGAAGCCAAATTAAGAGAAAATGTGTGTACTAGTTGAAAATATTTTTTTAAATAGATTTAGATTCTATAGTTTATGTTCATAGAGTTTTACCCAAATCAAATAAAATATTGTGAATAATACTTATATTCTTGAATAAAAATAAGGCATATGTTATATTTATTTCAGCCCATTTTATGATCAGAATTGATGTAGCCATTTGATGGAATAAAGACTTGTAAAAATCAATTTCATATGAATTATTATTACTGTGACCACAGCTGATAATAACTAAATAATCCCATTCATATGTATGATTAAGATAAAAATCCTTACTGTCTTTCATTGTAATTAATTTATTGGAATGCGTTGAATTAAAAACCTTAAGAATGGAAGGTCGTCGGATATGTAATTACAGGTAGTCCTCGATTTACAACAGTTCATTTAGTGACCATTCAAAATTGCAACAGCAGTGAAAAAAGTGACTTACGACTACTTTTTAAACACTTATGACCATTGTAGTATCCCCATGATCATGTGATCAAAATTCAGACACTTGGCAACTGATTCATATTTATGATGGTGGTTGCAGTGTCCTGGGGTGATCACATTTTGCAACCTTCTGACAAGCAAAGTCAATGGGGAAGCCAGATTCACTTAACAGCTGTCTAACCAACTTAATAAATGCAGTGATTCACTTAACAAATGTGGCAAAAAAGGTCAAAAAATGGGGCAAGAAATGTCTCGTATAGCAATAGAAATTTTGGATTCAATTGTCATAAATCAAGGACTACCTGTAATTTCTGAGATAATTTATTTGCATTTGTATTTATTAAATTATGCTTTAAAATGTCATCCCTGATTTTCATTAATTCCAAGAACACTTTATAGTTTGCAACTGCACGTCATAGAGATAAATATTGTGATAACAGAGGAATCATAAATGTGAAGGTCTTAGATTCATAGAAAATATTAGAGAAAATCAGTTAAAGTTAAAATGAAGTAGTTTTAATTATATCTTTCTTGCATGGTTTGGTAACATCTAATAGCAATAACATAGACCAGTGGTTTCCAATGTGGGGCTCATGCCCATAGGGGGACAATTTGATTTTTAATGGGGGCAATTTGAACCTTGTTTAAACCAAGTTAATGGCCTTTTAGGCTTCTCCGCATAAGTAGAGTTCACTTTTTGAATAAAATAAAAATTATATGTCATGTGGGGGCATCAGAATTTTATAGATGTTTAGGTGGGGCATAACCAAAAAATGGTTGGGAACCACTGACTAAGGCCTATATACCACTTCACAGTGTTTTACAGCCTCTCTTAGAGGTTTTTAGAGTCAGCATGTTGCCCCCAGCAATCTGGGTCCTCTTTTTATCCACCTCAGAAGAATGGAAGGCTTGTTCTTGAACCAAACAAAACAAGTAATAATTCTTTTGCTCCTATCTGTGCAAAGACTAAATATGTATAAATACACAGTGCAGTTCAAATTCAGAAATTACCTTTGATAGTTAGACAATTGAATAGAATCAATGACTTTGTATTAGCCAGGAATATCTTTTTTTTTTCTCCATAAAAAATTATCATTCTTTTTTTCCCCTTTTTATGTAGATTGTTCGCAAGCACCAGCCAGACCTCCAAAACCACTTCCTCGTAGGACTGCTCCAGAAATACACCATAGGAAGGCACATAATACATCTATAGAAAATGTTGATGCAAAGATTGCAAAACTTATGGGAGAAGGTTATTCTTTTGAAGAAGTGAAGAGGGCCCTTGAAATAGCCCAGAATAATCTTGATGTAGCACGGAGCATTCTAAGAGAATTTGCTTGCTTTCCTCCATCAGTTTCTCCACGACTCAATCTATAGTATGGAAAACCTTGCAGCAAGCCTAATTCTCTCTCTCTCTGTATGTGTGTGTGTAAACATGAGAAATATTGTACAATTGTGAGATGGGATTCAAGTGAGATTTTTTTCCCTGGATGTATCTTCAAAGAATGAGTTGGAACAATTTTTCAAAATAAGATCAACTGCTCACTTTAAGATATAAGTGAATTAAATCTGTATTTTTGCTAGCCATATTTTTGAATCAGGGTTGAACTGACAAATAATTTAAAGACATTTACTTCCCATGAACTTTTAATCTGTGAAATGCTTTTTTCATGTTTACAAGATGGTAAATGATAATTTTAAAGCTGATAGTCCTCCTGTGTTCTTGTTCATATTTTCTACTGTGAGGCATTTCCAGTTGTCTTTATACTGATTTGCCCCATTTACTAAGTCAGTTACTTTTTATACATATATAAGTGCACTCTCCATTTTTATTTTTCAAGAAGCTTTGAAAGCTTTTTGCATTTCTGCTCAAATAAAATGCAAGAAAAATGAGGCCTTCACTACTGATTTTATTTTTCTGATAAGACCGTTGCTATTTACACAAAGCAAAAATAATGAATGTGTAATATGTTACTTTGTTACTGGTCTATTTTAAAAGGTATTTTGACCAGCAACACTGGGTAGCTTTTCTTTGACATGTGGTTGTTAAGCTTCAAGATCAGTATGGTTATCTTACAAAATTAAAATATACAGAATTGCATGATAATGACCTGAAAACATAAATCCTTTTTGATATAGTTATTCAAAATGCGAAAGGTATGGGATTGAAATTAGACTTTTGTTCCTTGACAAACTTAATGAAAGGCTGTGCGTGCCTTAATATTGGCTGATATATGAAATCCATCAGAGTGAATTATATTATCAGTGTCCAGGTAAATTATTATCTTGTCTTATGGAAAGAAGTATTTGGTTAATTTCCTGTGTAGATAATTATTTCATCACAGCTTTGGGGACAGAATCATTTTAAGAACACTTTAAATTTGCTATGCTGTTTCTGAATTCTATTCTGTATCAACCAATTTTACAAGGATTTTAATTAAGTTACATTATACCTTAAATGTTTACTTAGTCCCCAGACCAACTTATTGTGTTGTGTCTGTATTCTTGAACATAACTTTCTGCCTTGAGTGACTAGTAATTTTTTGAAGCACAAGCCAAATCAAATTTTTCAATGAATTTCATTTTCCCCTAGATCAGTGTTTCTCAACCTTGGCAACTTTAAGATGTGTGGGCTTCAGAATGCTGGGTGGGGATTTCTAGGAATTGAAGCCCACATTTTAAAGCTAGATCTTCCAATTCCTTTAAAAAAAAAATGTAATCTTGAAATGCCTATTTTCTCTAGCTTCTCTTAAATCTATGAAATCCGTTCCTGCTGGATGAAATTGGCATTTATATTACACTTTGGGCATGGTTCACCATCACTGACCTGTTTAAGTTATATATTACATAGTGTAAGAATAGAGACACACAAATGTGTAGGTTGACCCTCCAGTCTTCTCTGATCCCATATAATTGAGGGAGGAAGATGCAACATATAGAATAGAATATGGTTTGGTAATATTTCAGCATCTGGTGATGCCTTTGACAGGCCAAAGCTATAGTAAACATTCCACAAAGATTGGACTTGGTTTAGTGGAATTTGCAAGTAATATAAAAAGCCAGGTATGCCTGTAATCTGTAATGCCAGTGTTACATCTTTTATCCTTGGTCATTTGGAAAATTATAAATGTGTATTAATAGAACTATAGAATCAACATCATTTACAGTGATTGTTTAAAAATAGAATTTTCACTGACACATCATCCCTACTACTCCCTGTGAAAAATAAACATGAAATATGACTACATTTAAATCTAAATGTATCAAAAAGAGTAGATAGAGTCTTTCTCTTGTTACCTTGAAGTCAAAGTTTTAAAAAAATGATTTTTAATACTCCCAACTTAAGTATGTTTTAAAAAGTTAATATGCTGCTAAATTAAAGGATGTAATGTCATTCTTAAAATAAAATTTCCCAATTGTAGTTCAGAAAAATGGATTGTATATGTGTGTGTTGGCACATATATGTCTGTGCGGTTTAGGGTAATCAGAGGATTTTGTCCTGTATATTTTTAAAAAAATCCTATGAATAGTAATATTTATAATTATTACATTGATTGTGCCAACATAGTAGTAAAACATATACAGGACTTGTCTAAAAAAGATAGATTATGATATCATGTCCCAATGAAAAATACTCCTACAAATCTCTTCACCATTACAGAAGTCTTTTGCTCTCAAGTGCAGCTTTTGAAGAGAGTCAAAAGAAATAGAAAGCCAGTGTAATATAATTGTGATGAACTAAGACTTGGGCCAGATTCAAGTCTATCCTCAGCCAAAGAAACTTATTGAATAGCTTGGGGTTGGTCACTGTTAATATAACCTTTTTTTTTTTAGAGTGCTGTGTATGATATAATTGGTTCCTCAAGGAAAAGCAGGATTTAAATTTAACAAAATATAAACATTCTTTTATAAATTAATGTGCACATGTTAGCAGCCAGAAGAATAAATAGCAAATTATCTTTGCAAGATTTCTGTGTTTCCAGAGGAAAAGGGCACATAACTTACAAGTATACAAACATATTTACAATAATACAAAAGCAGAGTTGGAAGGAACCTTGGAGGTCTTTAGTCCAACCCTCTGGCTAGGCAGGAAACCCTATACTGTTTCAGACAAATGGCTATCCAACATCTTAAAGACTTCCAGTGTTGGGGCATTCACAACTTCACAACTTTAAGCAATCATATTGTGCTATATGACCACTTGCTAAATCAGGGCTGTCAAACTCCTGGCCCATGGGCAGGATATGTCATGCACTGGCCATGCCATGTCTGGTTTAGCGAAGGATAAAAAAGTCCCGATATGTCACTTGACGATACTAGTTTGACACCCCTGTCCTAAATGAATCAGGTTTGGAGTCTAATCCATAAGCTACTTGCTAGGTTGGAAGTATGACCATGTTTCTGCAATGGAGAGTTATTCAAAAACTTAAATAATTTTATCATACTTCAACTTTTATTTTACATTCTTTATCTGGATTGAAAGTGTTGATCGGGGGGGGGGGGGAATCATCAGTCTGCTGGCTTTGAATGAGTTTCTATACAAGATCTAAATTGATTTAAATAAAACATGATTACTTAATGCATATTTAATATTTTCTTTTTCTGATTTTTTAAAAATTTACATCTAGATGGCTATTTCAGAATGACTTTGGGCTCACATACAAAAGTCTTCAGGAGAAGGAAGCGCAGTTTATGCATCCTTGCCTTACAGCCAAACAATTTTAAATAGTTTAAACAGATAGTGATGCGTTCCAGTAATGTTGATGATATCTCACATTATAGAGCACAAATAGATACTCAGCATCTAAATAACAAGCATCTGTTTTAACATTCTTTCCAGTACTCTAATGCCAGTTTCCTTCTATCCTGAGCACATAACCTAATGACTTTTCATAATGTGAATTCATTTTGGACCGAAACATTGTTCTGTTTCTCCTGTTTCCAGCTTGAAGCTTTACTTTGCACTGACCTGGTAAATGTTTTAATTTGTGTCTTAAAGCTTGATACATTTGGAAGCAGACAAGTGAGTTCTAAATCAGGCACAGCCTTTTGACCTGGAACTGTAATGCTTCTCAGACTGATTTCTTGAAAGGACTTCAATAGTTTTTATTTTGAAGATTTTTCTTCTAAATAACTATTTTATCTGAAAGAAAAATACTTTTTATAAACTTGTTTAATGTGGTAAAAATAGTGATGTGATCAATTTATATTTTGTTCAGCTTTTTTTTCAATTCTAAATATTATGTAACCTGAAGTTACTATATTGTTCTTGTAAGGTATTTTATAAAAATTAATGTTAACAAAATGACTTCTCTTTGTTTTCTATCAAACATCAACTAGGTTTTGATACATCATTTCCACATGATGAGGAATGCAGGCTTCAGAATGTATAGATGTGTGTTTGCAAAATAGTTTTTCATAGCTTTTAGCTACTATCCTAAATGCCAGTTGAGTTGTTGGGATGCAAAGAGTTCATTTGAGTTTATTCAAGAGCTGTCTATGAAAAATTTGTCTTCTCATAAACAACAGCCCTCAAGAATATGTTTATCAACCATATTTGTTTTATAGGCCTGCATATTTTAAAGGTTTGGTGTCAATGATAGTAGTAGCATGTTGTCTTATAGGACTAGTTTGTGTGATGCATAAAGCATTACCAAGTATTAACAGCCAGTGAACATGTTTTGATCATACCAGATCTCAAGAGCTGATGTAGTCAGCAAACTATGGGAGAGCCTACTTAGGATTGACACAGTCCTTTAACAAATTAACGTTTTGTTATCAATGCCAAAATCCCTCTCTGCAATGGTTATCATTTAAAGCACTGTCTTGATTGTCTATTAAGTTTCTTTTATTAGTACATAAAGGATGACATATGTATACTTCTACAATTTTTTTTAGAAATGTTATAATTTGTGAATTGTGAATTTCAATGACTCAATATAGGGCAAAATTATTCTTACAATACAGAATCATCTTACTAGCTCCTGTTTTTCTTATGAGACATTTGTGACTAGTTTTAAAATTTCTGCAATTTTTATTTCTTATTCACGGAACCATTGTATAAATCCATTTCATTATGCCAGGAAATTGGGAATTTTGGGAGAATGTTGTGCTGTTAATAATTATAATCTCAAAAAATATAAAACAGAAAAACTGGAAGTTTTTAAAAACAACTGAAAGAATTGTGAGGGGATAGTATTAGCCCTGCTATTTGAATCTGATCTTCTAAATTAAAGAGAGTGTATGTATTGTATATATCTCTAACTAGGAAGTTCTGTAGAAGCCAACTGTCCCTTCACCATCAATTCATTGTTAAGCTGATGGTTGCTCCATTCCCTCGGCTGCAAATGCTACCTTTCTTATTTCCCCCACAACATAAAACTTCCTCCAAACACACACACCCATACTGGTGGTTTCAGCTTTTTCCTTTTATGATTGAAATTCAGATGTAGTACAGTGTTCTTTAGGCTTTCCTTGAACCTTCTGTGCTGCCTTTCTCCCAGGGAAGTAAACCAAGGGAAGGAAAAACACATGCTGGCTACTGCAAAGCTTTCCTTCCACAGCTGTCCACTCCAATAGACTCTGGGCTGTAATATTGCAATGAGAGATTAATGCTTATTTCAGTCAATGTTCTGTAGAGAGAATCTTATATACAGTACGTCCATGGCCTATGTAAAAGGATAGATAGATTTATTTATTCAAATAGAAGCTGAATAATCTTGGATACAGATTAATAACTTAATAGAAAATGAATTGGAATTTTTATCACCCGTGTATACTCTTGCTCTATCATAAACAATTATCTGAAGAAAAATAGTTTCCCCCTGTTTAAAATATACATTTTTATACCCTTGGAATACAGGACAATTATATTCTCAAGGAATTCTAATTTCTTCTAAGTATGGAAAATGTGGAGAACTAGTGTAATAAGGGAGATGCACTGTAATATATATTTGTTTTATAACCAGTTATAATTATTTGTACATCATACTTAACAATGATAAAATAGCTAGATTTGCTTAGGAAAAAGTAAACCATGATTTATCATTCACAATGGCTATGTTTCATCAATAACAAATTGTATAATGGCTTAGCTTGACATGTGAATCATTAGGATAATAGGTGACGGATTGAAATCAAAGCAGCTGGGAAAAGTGGGGCATTCAAGACAATAATTAACAGCCAAGTTTTTAGCTGGACACATTTTAGCTCAAAATCAAGTTGGATATATATTTGGGACCACTTCTATGCACCTGTAACTTGCATATGGAGCTAGCTCAGAACCATAAAAAAAGCTAAGGCAGATATTTACTTGTGAATAGTTTTAAAGTTGCAGGGATATATTCCCTATTTTTAATGTGAAAACCCTTTTTAGAAGTGTTTCTGAAGTGGGGTAGATTTTTTTTTTTGAGGCTGCAGGATCACATAGTCAATATGTGCACTTCATGACCATAGGTTTTTTTTTAAAAAAATCACAGGTAAGTATATGTGTTTACCTGCTCAGTCCCTTGATCCTCTAGTTGTTCTCAGAAGTTCCTAAATGTTTTAACAAAAATCAGTATTTTAACCTTCAAATAGTTTATCACTCCAGAGCAGTGTATTAAGTTGTTAAAGAAATAATAGCTGTATTTTCTGCATAAAGTAACTGCAGAAGACTCATATTTGCAATTGTGGGCAGATAAATATTTGGGTCTGAAAGTTCCTTAGCCAATAAGCATATGCATAGATTAAGAGGAATCTTAAAAAGAAGGCATTTTTGCTAACTCCCTGATGTATAGGAATTAGCTTTAATAGTAATCCCTGTGGATCAAAACACATTCTGATCCTAGTCATTATACAGACTCTGGATAAGAAAATAATTTCCAAATAATGCTGGGATTCTTGCATTTCATCCATAGGAGTGATCTTGAAATAAAATTAAATGCTGATTTAATGTCAGCAAAGACCTCATAAAGCAGTGGTTCTCAACCTGTGGGTTGGGACCCCTTTGCGGGGGTCAAACGACCCTTTCACAGGGGTCGCTTAAGACCATCGGAAAACACATATTTTCGATGGTCTTAGGAACTGAGATACCAATTTTATGGTTGGGGGTCACCACAACATGAGGAACTGTATTAAAGGGTCGCGGCATTGGGAAGGTTGAGAACCACTGTCAAAGGGAGTTCTGAATGTTTCCCTACACTTTTCCATAAACTACATAAATATGGACCACATAAAACAGGAGCATTATCTAGATTAGACTGTGTGCCTAAACTCCACTTGTTTGCAATGAAGATAGTTACCTCTGCCAACCATTCTTGCAATTTCCATTCCAAATGGCATGAATTATGCTTGCTGGTGATGCTCAGCAAGCTAGTAAGATAGTAGTTGGCAGGGTTAGCCTTATCTTTTTTTAAAAAAAATAGAATGATTAAGATCACTTGCAGGTCTGGAGATGAGGTTGTCACAGCTAGAGGCTTTATTAATCTTGAGAATGTAAATAAGTTTTATGAGATCAGACACGAACTGGTAGTATGGAATGATCTCATCATTTGAGTGTGGAATCAAAGCTTCCTCTAGGAAAGATTGATATAAAATTTTAAATGAACTAGCCAGACCCTTGTACTGATTGGAGTTACTCTGCCACTGTGCATCAGAATACAGTGGGGGTTTTCTTTGGGGTTCCAGAATGAGAAAACTTTTTTAGGCTGATGGATCATTTTATTTATAATTAGGCAGACGATCACCCCATATTTCAGGAATTTCCAAGGAACAGTACCATTTGGTTCTTTCACAAAATAACGCTAGGATACAGACATACAGTATGCCTTTCCAAACTCTGCTTATGTAAATTTTATTGATAAAGTAGAAACTGAAATATTTATGTCAGCTGTCATGATTGAACTTCTTTCCCTCATGATCAGTAAGTACAGAATGCTTCCTATAGTTCGCATGCTTAGGATATTGTCTATTCTGCCTGTTTTAAATGTAATCTTGTACTTCTTAGTTTGCAATTGTTTTTGTGTTATTGATCCACTGGAGGAATGAAACTCTGGCAGTTCAATTTCCCTTCAGTATTCCCCAGTGAAATGATTAATTCATTCTCTCTCTCTCTCTCTCTCTCTCTCTCTCTCTCTCTCTCTCTCTCCCTCCCTCCCTCCCTCCCTCCCTCCCTCCCTCCCTCCCTCCCTCTATGCTGCTTTAATGCCATCAGTACTGACAGATAGTGTATGTTGTTCCACCTGCTATTCCTCACTCTGTCCCCAGTAATTGGTAGCTTTTATCCATATGCATTTGGCATTTAATGTATCCTCACACTGAGCCTAATTGTCTGTGCCAATCACTTTGTATTTTTAACAGAAAGGCCCAGACTCTCTAATTAACAGCCTTGACCATTAAATTGGAAAAAAAGGAAAACAAGCTAGCAGTCAATTTAAAACAAGATAAATGATTTGGTGTGGGGAGGAAGGAATGGGGGGGGGAGGCTTACTCAATAATGGTTTTAAAATTTCTAAACGTATTAAGACCAACAGGGAAATATTTCACAGAATCTTATACATACAATGCAGTGATGGCTGAGTACTTCTTATACCAAAAAGCAAAATTCTTGAATTTTCTTCTACAGAAAGGAAGCTATAATTTTTTTTAAAAATGACCTGTAGATTCAATTAAAATGCCTATCAAATCAAATTATATAACTGAACTGGATGCAATATATTTGATTTAGATGTGTTTGCATAGGCACTAATTGCAAATCAATTCAGAAATCCAAAATGGGTATTTTTTTTTTGAAATGGTTCAAACTATTGAACTGGGTGGATTTCCCTGAACTGATTTGATTTTGCAAACTGAATTTTGCCAGAATCCTACTTATCTAGTAGTTCGCAAATAAATTTCAGAAAGGTGGGTTAAAACATAATGAGGACTGCAGTTCAACCCAGCTTATGTTTAGCAGTTTATAATTAAAAATAAAACAAAAATAATTGAACATTATAGAACAAGGGAATAGACAGATGCCTTGAAACAGCATCAATATGAACAGAATAGGAAAAAAGGTTATTTGTCTTATAAATGACTGCATACTAAAATGAATGGCAAAACAAACTGAATGCTACTGTTGAAGTCTTGTAATTAGGTTTCAGGAAGAATAGATGGTTATGCATGAATGAAGATGTGTTAGATCATGCACACATACACTTGGTATTAGCCTTAATGAGTCAAATGGTACAATATTTTTCATTCACTTAATGATTTATATTTACTTTGCTTTTTATGTTTAACCTAAAGCAAAAGCCAAAGAAGAGGGAGTCAGTACTCAGGCTATTCAGTGGCACTCATACAGGTCCTCTATATACCCAGGAATGTGGTAGTTGGCTTCTCTACTTCCTTCAATAGAATTTGTAAGGCCTCCTTTTAGCCTAGTGTTGCAATTTCCCACAATCTCTGAGAACCTTTTAAAATAACCTGCAGCATTTTTTCATCTGGGAAAATATACACACACACACCCCACCCCTTTAGAAGAGAAAATGAATATTATTCTGCTTTTGTCTCCCTTTTTATATACCAAAGCTCCAAATATTTCAGGCTACTTGCCTGACAGAGCTAACAAATAAAAATAAAATGCAATTGCTATTATATAAATTAACAGTTAAGAGCCCATTTGGGCATTAAAAGGATTATTCCTAGGGGCAAGGAGTCTATATAGAGAATAAAATAAGCATTGAAGAAGCACAGAGAACAATTCAGATTAATCCATACTATAAATTAACAAAATAATCGTAACAATGAAAAATAAAGACCAAGACAATATGGACACACACACATCTTTCCTTTAAAAGCTCATCAAAGAGAACCGAAAAAGATCCTGTACAAAATTTGCATTTCTCAGGCTTTGCTAGACTCTGAACACTAAAATGAGTAAAGAACCCTTTATATCTGAATCCACAGGAATACTTTCTTACCATTTTATATTTATTCAGTCATTTATATTTACTTCACCAACATCAGATTCTAGCCTGGAGTAAAAGTGATGTGAAAGATTAGAGAAGAGGGATTGTTATACAAGTTGTCCAATGGATTTACAGGTGGAATATTCTGAATTTAGTTAGTTTCCAATGTGAGGATTTTAAACTATTTATGTCTTCCAGTTTGGAATGACATCATTGTATTCTAGCTTGTTATCTATGGCTATGTTCATAGTTCAAGCTGTTTTTTCTTGCTAGGAGCAAAGGGCCTAGTCAGTTTTGACACAACTTTATTTATGTCATTATACTGCTGCCAAATGATTTAGACACCATCTTGGAGGAGAAAAAAGAACAAATGTTAAATGAATCAAATGTGAAAAATTATATCAGCTTCAGGAGGCAGAGTCTCAAGGTTTAGATACAATACTTAAATTCAAAGCTTAGCATCTGGTTTTCCTTATCTGGATTTAGAAGCTATGCAGAGTTAAGCCTGGTTAATATTTGGGTGGAAATATGGGAGGAAAAAATAACCCAACCATGGAGGGTACCTAGTTCTGCTTGACAGATGCTGCTAAAGGGAACATGAAGGTGGTGCTTTCTCCAGCAGTATACTGGCCAAAACAACTCGTCGTCCCCCCCCCCCCGCATGGTCTGTTTTCAGCCTCCACAGCCTCCTGCAGCACTCTGCTGGCCAAAAAACAGGCTGTGGGGATCTCACGACCCCCCCTCACCTGTTTTCAGCTGGCAGAGTGCTGCAGGCCATGGAGGCCAAAAACAGGCCAGGGGAGCGGCCAAACGCAGCCCCCCATGCAGCCTGTTTTGCCTGGCAGAGGCAACGTGGGGTGGTCCTTTAATATTTCCAGGCTGGTCCTATGGGCCGTATCTAAGCAGCAGCGTTCCCTCTAAGGTGCGCGTGTGAGCGGCCGCGCAGGTATCAAAGAAACACCGCGCACAAGTTTCAAAGTGCAGCGCAGTGTTTTTTAATGTCTTTAAATGTGACTGGAAATATCCCCCTTCCCTCCTTTCTGAACTCTGATTTCTAATTGGTGAAATAAATTAGTGATTCACTTAACAACTGCATTATTAATTTAAAAACTGCAGTGATTCACTTAACAACCCTGTTACTAATTTAAAAACTGTAATGATTCACTTAACAACCATGTTTCTACTTTAAAAAGTGCAGTGATTCACTTAACAACCACATTACTAATTTAAAAACTGCAGCAATTCATTTAACAACCATGTTAGTAATTTAAGAACTAGTGATTCACTTAATAACCATGTTACTAATTTAAAAACTTCAATGATTCACTTAACAACAGCATTACTAATTTTAAAACTGCAGCAATTCAGTTAACAACCGTGTTACTAATTTAAGAACTAGTGATTCACTTAATAACCATGTTACTAATTTAAAAACTGCAATGATTCACTTAACAACCGTATTACTAATTTAAAAACAGCGATTCACTTAACAACCACGTTGCTAATGGAAGCGGAAGCGCAACAGCCAATGTTGGGGAAGGGGAAGGGGTGGCGCTCCCCTGTTCTCGCCACCGTCACCCCTTCGCCCCTGGTAACGGCGACCGTTGTGCTGCTGCTTCCAGACGGGACGCTGGAGGAGCTGCTGGCGGGCAGGCGAGATCCCCGCCTAAAGACGCCGCCGAGGGCCTGGCAGAATATATCCCGCTGGAAGCGGCAGTGCTCTGGACCACGGATCTCCATGCGAGCTGCCAGCTAGAGCTGTGCAAGAAGCCCGCTTGGGTGGGGAGGGTGGGCAGCCCTTGCCCGTCCTGGCCACCGCCATCCCCTCGTCCCGGGCGGCTGTCATAGCACCCCTCTAGCTGGTGTGGGGGTGGCTTCAGGCTGTTCCTGCCCTTCCCCTTTTACCTGCCGCTGCTTTTCTGCGGTGCCCAAGCTGGCCCAGCCCTTCGGACTGCCGATGAGCCATGGGCTGGAGGGCGAGGGCCATGCAAGAAGCCCACTCGGGCAGGGAGGGAGGGAATCTCTGACTGCAGCTCTGCTCTGCTCAGCGAGAAACGAGGTCATTTCCCTAGTCTGCGCTTGCACCCCAGGCAGCTCCTCGTCTGTTCTCTGGCACCCCAATGCACGTCAAGACCAGCTGGCTGCTGTGCCCGAACCCGGGAGAGCAACTGGCAGGGACGTGCAGTCAGGGGAGGCAGGAGAGGCAGAGCCTCACCACTGTCATCATGAAAAGAAAAAATAATGTAAAAGGAAAAAGGCAAGAGCTGAGGTCAGGCTGAGCTAGTTGCTGCCAGAGTCACCGCAGGAGAACAACGTGCATCATCAAGTCTGACTTTAGGTGTTTTATTATCACTCGAGCAGAGTTAAGCAAGGGTTAAAAGCCGAAAAAATCCTGACGTAGGTGAGGCACGTCATTAGAGGCTTTTTTAAACAGTTAAGCAGAGTCATTCACGGTGACTCTGGCAGCAGCTAGTTCAGCCTGACCTCAGCGCTGGGGAAGCAAAACCCTGCAGCTGTTGGGGGTTGGAGGAAGAAATGCTGCTGCTGCTGTGTGTGTGTGTGTATTGGGGGAGGGGGAAACATGAAAAGAGCCTAGAAGTTCTGCTTTGATCAGGAGAACGATGGGCCTCCCACCAGAGTCTGCCTGGATCTGGGGCCAATTTTGTGTGACTGGGTGTGTCGAAACACACAATTGTGGGACCCATTCAGATTCTGCTGCCTCCTTCAGCTACAGGGGGGGGGATACCCAGTTCTGGCCTGCTGAGGCCAGTGAAGGGCAGGGTGGAGTTTGACCCCTCCAGTCCCTCCCCCATCCCTGGAAAGGATTCAGGCCATCTCAGGATACGAGCCCTGTGGGATGTCTGCCTGATGCAGCTGGGAGAGGGTCGGGGCTCTGAGCCTGGCCTGGCCTGATCAGATATCACCAACATTAGCTGATATTTTATCATCAGCCCTCAACAGCTGGCAGCTGCCCAGCCTCCAATGACCTCACTTAGGGGAGAGAAATCAGCCTGGTTAGCTTGAGGATGGGAGGCCACCAGGAAGCACCTGGGCTACTCTATAGCCTGGCTGATCTCCCTGGAACTCTGCTCCTCCCCCTCTTGAATGTTCCCTCTAAGCTGTGCGGCCGCACGGCCGCGCACATGGCAACAAAACACCACGCAGCAATTTCCAACTGCCGCACAGTGGTTTTTGTGAGACGCCTTCCACCATAATAGGAGAGGAGAGCCAGCCTGGAGACAGCAATCAGTTCTAGGTCCACAAGTCAGAAAATAAGTAGCTCAGAGAAGGGGTGTGGGGGTTGGGAGAAGGCATGGGACGGGCTCCCAGCAGCGGCTGCTCAGACTTGCCAGAGAGGGAGGGAGGGAGGGAGGGAGAGAGAGAGAGAGAGAGTATCCCTCCTTCCTTCAGCCCAACACTCTGGCTGGCATCCCGGCCAGATGAGAGGGACTGTAGAGGGTCTCCTCGAGTCTAGGGCAGCGAGTCATTCGATGGGAAAGTTGCCTCTTGGAAGGAATGACCTGGATTGGCTCCCGCTTCATCTCTCCTGCCTCTTTGCTTCTCCGTTCGGTCTTTGGGCGGCAGATCTCTCTCTCTCCCTCCCTCCCTCCCTCCCCCCCTCTCTCTCGAAACATATATCATGTTTGCAATAATTTACCTTCTTTTCTAAATAGGCACAGTTCCCTTACCGGAACCCTCGCTCACTCAAACCCACACACACATACATACACACTCATGCACAAAACCATTTTTCTCCATTCCAATTCAGATCCTATAAATCAATTGCTCTGTGAAACATCTGTGAAAAAAATTCAGGTGCTCAGACATGAAAATGTGCCACTCAAACACTATACTTTTCTGCACACACTGAAAAAAAATTAGAGGGAACATTGCTAAGCAGCTCACAGGCTAGATCCAGCCTGCAGGCCTTGAGTTTGACATTGCTAACGTGAATGAATGGCAGTAGTGGAATGGGCTGAAGAATGGTATGTTGTAGGCAGCAGGTCATTCCAAATGGGTTTCTTGCATTTCTAAAACTATTCTATTGTCTGCCATTATTTTACTGATATTGCCTTGTGTGTGTGTGTGTGTGTGTGTGTCTTTACTTTTATCATAAATTGGCAGCAGATAACAGTTGTTTGCCGCTTTTAAGCTGTAAAAGCCCTTTTAACTATTGGTAGTTGTCAGGACTATATGCTGGGAATTGTTGCATGAAGACATCTATTCTGCCATTGAACAATATAGCTTTTCCTAAGTTAATTGTGTATTGTGAGATTAAAATAGAGCAACTTTCCTGCTATTTGATTAACTTAATATATGAGAAGGAAAATGATCTCATTTACTTTTACTGTTTCACATACAATTTTATACATCTTTACATAATCCCACTATCATTTCATAAACATTTCTTTGTGCTCTGTATATCTTCTCCTCTTGGTATTTGCAGACAAGCCTGTTTCCATAAATGTATAACTTATTTGGAACTGTAAATGTATATCTATGTTCCTACTTAAATGTCTATGTGACAAAATGTTCTTTTCCATCTGCTTCTTTTACTTTTCTTTCAGCAAGGGCAGTATTTGAAGAAACCATTTTATTGTACAAGTAAGGGTGGCTCAGTGGCTAAGATGCTGAGCTTGTCGATCAGCAAGGTCGGCGGTTCAAATCCCTAGTGCTACGTAATGGAGTGAGCTCCCATTACTTGCCCAGCTTCTGCCAATCTAGCAGTTTGAAAGTGTGTAAAAATGCAAGTAGAAAAATAGGAACCATCTTTGGTGGAAAGGTAATAGCGTTCCATGCACCTTTGGTGTTTAGTCATGCCGGCCGCATGACCATAGAGACGTCTTCGGACAGCACTGGCTCTTCAGCTTTGAAACAGAGATGAGTACCGTCCCCTTAGAGTCAGGAATGACTAGCACATATGTGTGAGGGGAATCTTTACTTTTACCTAAGGTGATTGGGAACCTAGTTTTCCTGAAACCATATGAACAATTTTTGTGTAGTTCTTTGCTAAGCTATCTTCCTAGTATTATCTCTGCTGCCCAGAGTCATTGATATGAAATGGACAACAAATAAATTTCATAGATAAAATAAAAAATATCTTAGTGCTACTCTTTCCAGACATTTTTGTGTATCTGCATTGATTTCTGTTGTTTTTGCTCATTCACAATAAGCTGTCATTTTTTTTATTCAGTTTGCAACAGTACTTTTATGATGCAATTAAAGACATCTCTTGCATTTTGAGCAACTTTTCCCATTAATTTCCCATCAATTTTGTTGGGCATAGAAACCTGGATTATGTTTAGTTTAAAAAATAAAACTCTTCTGAACTCAATGACATGCATTCAACTGCAAGTTTCCCATACTTACATTTTATTGATTAAGCCTCCTTATTGCTCAGTATCAAGTTAAGGATAGCTGATCCTCTTGTGCCTTTCTCCACTCTGAAGGAGAAATTACCATTCTGAGAAGTAAGAATTTGTCTTCCAGCAGATGTCAGCGTAATTAAAGTCACTCATCACTGCTACTTCATGCATCCCTGAGTAATTTGCAGTTTCCTTTGGAACACATCACTCACATCTTTTCCTTGACTGAATGATAGTAGACACCATCAACAGAATTGCTTTTATTCATTACTACACAGGTTTAATCCACATGCCCTCTACAACACTGTCGGATTTGTTCAACTTCTTCTCTCTTACTATTGCTTTGGTTCCTTTTAAGGAAACAGCCTTTAGTGCTTACATTCCACTAATGGGAGTAATTTCATCAGTTTTCTACTACATCTATTAAATTACATTTGTTTTCCTATACTAAAAATCCCTAGTAATTTTATTTCCATACTAAACATTAGTACACATACAACAAATAGCAATACATTTATGAGCCAATAATCCTCATGACTAAAGCGCAATAGTTACTATTATAATATCACTATCACACTTTTCCACTTTACTTTGCACTTTCTGTCTCTAATCCCCAAAAGATTCAGTTTACAGTCATTCTGATTAAGTTGGCATGAAAAATCTACATTGCTTTTGATTCTTAGTATAAATGGGATTCTGCTCCCCTTAAAAACAGATCCGTGACATGGATTTTTTCTTGGATTTGTCACAGGAGATTTTTGCTTGAAGTTAAAGAAGCCTCAGTCAAGCTTTAATTGGTGAGAATTACAGCCCCACCAGGAAGAAGGCTTGGCAACAGTGACCATGCTCTTATCGATAGCAGTGTGCCCTATGTGGAGCTCCCTTTGAATATGACTAATATGCAGCTAGTCAGGGATACAGTGGCTAGACTGCTGATAGAACAGTTGTAGTATAACCCATAGTTGGTACTTTGGCAGCAGCAAGTTAGATGTCTGGGTATCACCCATAAAGCACCACTTAGTGGCACAGGTACAGATTAGCGACTGCCTTTTTCACAATGAATGTTCTTTGAGATTGTCTAGAACGTAAGTTCTTGTCCTCTCAAGAGATGAAAATGGGGCAGAAGACAATCTTAATGTTGATTTCCCACATTGTTTTCATTGGCACTCCTGACTTCCCCTCCCTTTTGGACTTTAGACTTAGAATAACAGAATTGGAAGGGACCTTGTAAGTCATCTAGTCCAACAACCTACTCAGGCAGGAGACCCCATATCATTTCTGATAAGTGCCATTCTCGTCTCTTCTGGAAAGCCTCCAGTGATAAAGCACCACAACTGCTGACAGCAAGCTGTTGCATTGGTTGATTGTTCTGTCAGAAAATGTCATTTCTAGGTTAAATCTCTCAATCAGTTTCCATCCATTGTTCCTTGTCTGGCCTTCAGATGCTTTGGAAAGTAATTTTCAATATGCTTCTTTCAATGGCCATTAGTTTGGCACTGGCTGAGGATTTGGGATTTGACTATATTTTATTTGAAATATTAGAATTTGGTTTACGAAGAACCCTATTTTTTATTATGATTCATTGCAGTCAGCAAAATGTTCAGACTGGATTTGGCATTTTTATCCACTTATGAAGCCCTTCCAAAGACCTGGGATACAACTGGATAGGCAGATGTTATTGTTAGATTGTTTTATTGCAGGATGTAAGTTGTTCTAAGTAAGCTGCCTTTTGCAATTGACTGATGATTTTGTCAATGCCAGAAGTGTTCAAATGGTGCTCCAAATATTTTGGGTTTGTAGCCAAGGTGCCTATTACAATTGGTAGTATATTTGCTTTCTTCTGCCTCAGAAATTCTACTTCTATTTGCAAATCTTTCCATTTTGGTTTTTTTTCCTGTGCTTTTCTAGGTGCTATTGTCACTATCTAGATTTTTTTGTCTTTTTTTAAAGTTATTATTCTGTTTGAATGCTAAGATTCCAGAGCACTTTAGCTACTTGATTTTCTATTACATTGTTTTTTTGATGGTTTCATCAGTACAAATAGTATTTCTTGCAGATATTCCAACTCACAATTTTTGCTAATTTGTTATACCGGTTTTGAAGTCAGACTGCAATCTTTTTACAGCAGCGAACTAGGTGTTTCCCTGTTTCTTCAGTTCTTTGCAGTGAGAGCATTTTCTATTCTGCTGCATTATCAATTCTGGTTTTACAGTATATCCATTTGTTCTTCAGGTTTGGTTTATGCAGCCAGATATAGGTCCTCTGTCTCTTTCTTTCACTTTCCTGATATTATTACCTATGGCCTATGGAAAAATTAGTCATCAGACCAGTATCTTTTAGCACAAATGTTCCTACATTTAGAATTATTTAATCCACTGACTAGTTACTACATGTGTAGATGTGCATATTTAACCTATTAAGACCTCTTAGCAGCTATGACAGCTATCATTCTGTCAGATTTTCAAAACAATCTTTCCTGTCACATTGGTTTTCCCCTAATTGGTCCAGAGCCAATCCAGTAAAACATAATCTCCCGCAAAATACTGGTAAAATCAATCAGATTATGACTGGTGGGTCACTCCAGTAACGGGATTTATTCAATTTTTCTCTAGAAAAATGTAAATGTAATCCTTCCTGTTGATCTCTTCTTCATAGTTTTCACTTTCCAAATGGAAAATGTTGTATATTAAAATCTCCTAGACAGAGAAAAAGTGTTGTATAGTCTAAAATCACATCAGAGTGATTGAAATTTAATCAGTAGCTTGGTTAGTAAAGGTTATTTATTTTCCACTGCTTGCATTAATAAAGTTTTTATTCTTGCCTGTTTTGCAAATACTGACAAAGGAATGTTTAAAAAACTATGAGCACATAAGAAGAATGTTATGTTAAACTTTAAAATTGAAAGTTACGAGTTGTTTTTGTGAAGTACTGAAATAGATTTAAGCTTTTCTAGATGGAGAATAATCAACATTTTCTCTTTCAGGGGAATTACGTTTTGCCAAACTTCCGTCTTATTCATAATTTTGAAAATAATGAAATTACTCCAGTAAAACAATGGATATTTCTTGCTAATTTAATGGGAAAAAGAAAGAGAGGAATTAGAATAGTAGAATGTTGAATGTAACATTGAAACAAAGTTCTGGCTTAAATTTGGAATTCCTATCTTGCTATTTTTATTTTTAATGGTTATTGGCCAAAGATGCAACTCACATGGAAGTAATTTTACTGGACTATGAATTTAAAGAATGGTCTAAAATAAATCAATTCTTTCTGTCACTGAAATATTAAATTAACAAACATTTTCAATAAAATATAGTATCGTTTCCTTGTGACATTGAAATAATAAGCATGCAGAAATGGTTGAGCCATGTTCATAGTCATGACAGTTAATTTTATCTCAATATATTGTAGAATATAGATTTAAATAAAGATGCTGGATAAAAAAATAAAACTTGGAACTTAGAACTCAGATTCTACCTGTAAAGTTCTCTTCTCTTAATAATGAAAGAGCAGAATAAAAATAAAATAAAACAAGTACCTCATAATTAAGTGTTAAATTCTGCTTTTAAATATTTTAACTTTTATAAATTATATAAGGAACAGGTATAAATTAAGATAAATAAAATGCATGAAGATGTTTCATTTGACACACGTCAAAATACCTGAAGAAAGCTGAAGATTCATACTACCATAATATCCAAAAATTTATTTTATACACAAATAATATCTTTGAACTGAAATGTCACACGGGAATGGGAAAACATACTTCGCTTTTATTGTCTTTCAGGCATTAATGGCAACAATTAATTTGCACTGTAGATTTCGGTAACAAGTTTAGCATGAATTCTGAACAGTAGAGCAGGCACCCCTCCCCCAAAATAACAGTGGGAAGTAGAATTTAGAAATTTTTAGTCCTTTCTCATGATGACACTGGATGCAGAATTTAAGCACTTCCACTTTTCTCTTTTTCAGTTTCATTTCAAGCATGGTCAAGCAGTTGTGTGAATAATTTTATTTTTTATTAATAGAGCAAAGAGATCTCCTTTCCTAAATGGAAATACTTTTTTGTATTTATTTTTATATTTCATATTATCCAAGGCCAATACGTAGCACTTTAAATCTTTTTCCCCCTTTCCTATATTCATAATAGTTGAATTTTCTTTTAAAGGTAGTGATTACTTCACATCAGAACAAATTATATATAATCTTTTTTGCATGTGTTCACATTTTATTTTGGAAAACAGGTGCTTAAAAATTTTAGAATCATTGTAAACAAATTCTAAAAAAAGAAAAGGAGGAAAAGAAAGAAAAATCACAGTATTTACATAGCTTTCATAAATGGCTTAGCCATATAGAACACAAGACTTTGGTTTTATCCCCCTTTTAACTTTGGTTTAACATTTATCAAGATTTGCTGTTGTTACATTGCCAAATAAAGCCTTAACCAGTGCAGAGAGGACTTTTTACAGGATTCTTCTATAATATTTTTACACTATTGAATTTCTAGAACATTTCATGTATTTAATCCATGCCAAATACATCATAGAAAGGGTTTATTTAAGATATTAATCACTACTGCCCAAACATTTAACATTTTACAAAATCACAACAGTTTCTCCCCTCTCCTGTGTGGCAAAATGCTTTTCCTAATTTCCAACTCCATTTCTTTTCTAAGAACTTTCCAATAAGCTAGAGACTCATCCTTTCCCCAGACTCATAAATCGGTGAACCAAACCATACGCTTATTCTAATTCTATCTTCCTGCTGATAAAAAATGTTATTTTGTCCTAGTCTTCTGCTAAAAGAGGAAACATTGCTAAACACTATTTGTCCTGATCTATCCAAATGTTTCTTTTTATGCTAACTTTCTAAAAAAATTCTAAAGCATAAAACAGGTCTACAAAGTTACAGTCTTGGGTGTAACTAAAGATACATAGATTTCATTTTATTGTTACAATTTCTGTACTTTTGATAAATTATGTACCAGTTAAAAACACTAAAATCATCTCAAGGTGCAATATCTGTAGTGTTGTTAACAAACACACACACATACACACAAAAATATATATATTCTATTTTGTGGAAAAATGCAGCTTAAGTATGACTACTTAAAAGAAAAAAGAAAAAAACCTCCAATTATTTTTTTTTCCTTTTTGAAATTTAAAAAACAAAGGTAATTTTAAGGCAGTGGATAACAAAAAAAATCTGAACTAATTCTTAATTCCAGTCATTCATACTATATATCATGTAATTGAAAAAACAACTGTTTTTCAGAATGCTATCAATAAAAAGATTTTTCCTGTCTAAAAAAGACTTCATAATAGACATCGGTATACACAATAACATGAATCTTGAATAATACCTGATTACCCTTTGACAATTATGTACATGTTATTAATAGTTTAGCAGATTTGTATTATATTATAAAGTGTTTAATTTGATTTTTTCTATTTTTCCCTTACATATTTTTTTTAAATATTTTTTCTTACAGTGATTTTTGAAAAACAAAGAAATGTTTCCTTTTCCCATAAGGCAATTTCATAAATTAAATACTCACTGTGCAAAGTAGTAGATTTACTGATAGCAGTCAGAATTAGAAATGTACCTCTTTAAAGGGTGCAAAAACGATGAAAATAAAAACACTATACATCAGATTACCAGCAACTCCCAGAACAAAGCCTTACAGTGTATAAAAATAGCTACGTAAAAAATTTACATAAAGGCAAACCAAAAGTAATCTTCAGTGCAGACATTTACAAAAAAATAATATATATATTCAAACTGAACACAATTTTTGACCTATTATTACGGCTGTTGCCAAAATTAGTTTTGCTGAAATTTTGTAAGCTTGAGAAAACTGGATATATATTTTTTGAAAACTTGAAACAATGATCTGTATAAGCCGTCTCATCTTCTTATATATCTTAAACATAATCCATGTTCATGCTTCAGTTGGTCTGTTTATTTTCTAAAACCAGAACAAAGACAATAAATAAAGATGGCATAAATGGCACAGAAAATATGGTTGAAATTTTATTTTCTAATGTAACAGCAATTAGTAAAGAAAATTGCTCCATCACTGTTCACGTTTATAATACTAGAAAGTTCTTGCTGATTGTTATTGAAATTGAAAATTATAAGAGAAATTAAATAGCAAACATGATTGGCAGAATAATGACAGTAGTCTGGAAATTAGCAGCAAAAGCAATATACTACATATCATATCTTGTTAGGATATTAATAGTTTCCAGAAATAGTTGGCTATGTAGTGTTTACCACTGTTCCCCAATTACACTGTTTTTAAGAGTTTTGGAGAAACTAGATGAGAACATCCATACATTGCTTTGTGCTTATAAAGCAGATAATTAAGGAAAATTCTTCTGAGGTTTTAGTGAAGGAAACAGAAAACTGTGAGGAAAAATAATAGCTGTCTTCCAGTATTTGAAGTTCTGCCATGAAGAAGATGAAGCAGAATGGTTAAGAACTTCCAGAAGTCAGGACAAGCAAATAAAGATTTACATTACAAGAAAACAAATTGTGATGTGACATCAAGAAAAAAAAATTCTATTGGTAAGAATTGTACAAAATAGAACAGACCATTTTGTGAAGTAAGACTCCCATTTAAACAGAGGTTGGATGGCTATCTGTTGGAAATGCAGTATAGGTAGTCCTCGACTTATGACTCACTTATAACCCATACTTAAAGTTACGACTAGTGCTCCCTCCTCAGTGATATGATCACATTTCAGAGGCTTAGCAACCAGTTTGCAGTTATGACTGGTTGCAATGTCCCATGATCATATTACTACAATTTACAATGTTTTTGTAAATCCATTAGGACGAATGGATTCACTTAACTACATTGTGATTCACTTTACATCCATAGTGACTCACTTTATGATGATTATAAAACTGGTTAAAAAAATTAGTCTGGCCATATAATGCCTCAACTAATGATCTATAATGACCAAAATTCCATTATAGTCATTAATCAAGAACTATCTGTAGTAATATATTCTCATGCTGAATAGAAAGGTAGACTAGATGATTTACTATATCTCTTCCAATTCTTACATGCCAATTCTATGAAGCCTTTCATTTACCCTCTTTATTGCACTGAAATGATTCTATATCTAATGTACCACAATAAACAGGGAATACCATATTTTTCAGAGTATAAGATGCACTCCCTCCCCAGAAAAGAGGGTGAAAATCTGGATGGGTCTTATACTCCAAATGTAGCGCTGCCCACCCCCTCACATGTCATATTTTCCAGTGGTTAGGGGCAGTGGGGATCCTCCCTCCACATGGAGCCTGATTCCCGAAGCTGCCTGGGGAACTGCGTTGAAAGCATGTGCTGCCACCTGAAAATGCTTTTCTCCCCAGTTCCCTGATTCACATCGCAGAGCCACGCACTCTTATCCTCCTCCACAGACCTGCCTTGTCTTTTCTCCTAGCCAGCCGTATCAGCCAGGGGAGGTGGGGAGAAAAGTGAGCAGGCAACATGGTCCGGGGATGGCGCAGGAACTGTGCGTGGGCACAGGGCAAGTAGATCAGATGCAGCCAGATAATTGTTGGCTTGCTGGTTCTGCTGCTGGTTGCCTGGAGCATGCAGGCCCTCAGGGTGAAGAAGTTTCGAGCGGGGAAGGCTTGGCCCCCTCAGGAGCTGTTGCCTGAAAAGCGATCATGGAGGAAAGAGCCTCACACCTTCTCCTCCTCCACAAATTCACCTTCTCTTTTTTTCTGGCCAGATCTGCCACCTGAAACGGTTCTGGCCAGGAGAGAAGGTGAGTCTGCGAAGGAGGAGGGTGCTGTAGGAGAATGTGCAGGAGCTGAATCCCTTTTCCGCCCACTTGCCCACAGGCAGAGACAACACACATACATACACACCAGCCTGAATCAGTCCTGATTTTTGGGGGGACAGCGGGCAGAAAGGGAGTTCAGTTCCTGCACATTTCTTTCTTTACTTTACTCATACCAGGTGTGAAAGGGGGAGCCGGGAGGGAAGGTTGGAGTGTATCGGGGAGACCTATCCACTTTCACCCCAAAGGCTGGCTCCAGCTTGGCGTCGGTGATGGCCGGGACAATCCCCAGCATGTACCAGTCCCTCTCGCCCTCTCCCTGCACTCTGCCTCCAAATTTTCAGCAGCTACTGCTGCTCATCTCTCCTGCCTACTGCGTGGATCCGGGTGCCCTTTCCTCCTTTCCCATGTTCATGCCCTATCCCATGCAAGCGGTGGCAGGGAAGGAGTCTCTGGTGGCTGCAGCAGCAGCGGAAGTGTCCTCAGCGTCTGGAGCACAACCCCAGGCCAGCTCCAGCTCTCCCTTCTTCAAGCATGTCCCATGGTGGTTGCAGCTGGGTGGCAGGGCTATTGCTATTGCTACTGCTACTGCCACCACCGGAGAGTAGCAGCGATGGAAAGAGCTCCGCCTGTGCCAGCAGCAACAGGATGTGCTCGGGGAAGGGAGAGCCGGAACTGGCAGCCCGCTGTTGTGCTCCAGACGCCACCGCTTTTACTGCTGCAGCCACCAGAGACTCCTTCCCTGCCACAGCTCCCCTCTCCCTTTCCTCAGCCTCCATGCTATTCAGGGGTGGGGAGCAAGCAACTGCCAAGCAGGAGGATCATCATGCTTCCCCCATGGGTGGGAGCTTAAAAGGGCGACCACAGGCAAAGAGTGGCGAGGGGTTTTGGCAGCACAAGAGAAGTCAGTGGAGGTGGTGTGTGGCTGGTGTTCCAACTTTCCCTAGGTGCAAACTGCTTTAAAAAATAAAGTTTTATTTTTTGGGTTTTTTTAAGTGTTAGGGGTACAGTTTTAAGACTTGTGCACTTCAAGTGCCAGAATTGAAGAGTTGTAAAAAGGATATATGGTGGTAAAAATTATTCCGCTATACTGGTATTTTATTAAATAATATATTACTACACCATTTGGTTCAGAATACTTTTTTCCTTGTTTTCCTCCTTTAAAATCTAGGTGCGTCTTATAATCCAATGTGTCATACTCTGAAAAATATGGTAAGTATTTAGGATTTTCTTAAAATTAGGGTCTCCATTCATCCTCAAACTACTACCCAATAAAATAATTGTGTTCCAATTTCAGACTAAGGCCATTTGAAATACCCAAGAAGGTAGCCAAATTTTATGTTATTAGTGTTGTTATTTAAGATTTTAAGATGCTATGTACTAAATACAGCTCATACGTCTTTGGTCAATTAAGATTTTTTGGTAAGATACAAAAAATTTGAATCTTAATCAAACCTGTGTATGGCAATGTATTATTGCCTTCATCCTATCAGCTAAGAGGTATATTATTTTGCTGATGAATCTTTCTATACTAGTGAAATAGCCTAGTAATTTTCAATAATAACATTAAATACAAAATAATAGCCATTAAAATAATTAATAAAAATATTACAATATTTTAAATATTTTAAAGCTCCCTTTAAAGTCACTAAAGAAATCTTGATAAGTATTCCTGCTGCATTCTGTATGAAATGAAATACATTATCCATACAAAAGTAGGCAGTCCATATAATTTAACACAATTTTCTTCCAAGTTGGTGTATCAGCTAAATCTAATTTTTTTAAAAATGCTTCTGGCTGTGGCCTCTATTTGCAAAACCAGAGAGTTACATTATCTGGCTCTAGGAGCAAGCCCAAATTGTGAAATACTCCTCATTCATTGATCTTAGTATGAGCATGTCTGACTTGTCTAGAGTCAGATCCTTAATCCAATCCATTATTTTCTGAATTTGGCATTTTGGGGGAAAAACCCCTGAAACTATGAGCTGAATTTGTGACAGAGAAATATATTTGATATTATTAGGATCTTGAACATCATTCCACTCCACTTACCTAAGAGCTTTCTAAGCTGGAAAGCCTTAGATATAGAAATACAAGGATGTCTGCCAAGAGAGATTTATCTCAGTAGTCATCCTATTGTATTTGTTCAATAGTTAAATAAAGTAGATTAGTCAAACTAAAATTTAAAAATA
Organism: Thamnophis sirtalis; assembly: GCF_051295495.1. Taxonomy (NCBI): domain Eukaryota; kingdom Metazoa; phylum Chordata; class Lepidosauria; order Squamata; family Natricidae; genus Thamnophis; species Thamnophis sirtalis. Next base: position 33,857,754 of record NW_028261388.1, on the reverse strand, counting down.
CAGAAATGTTTTGCCATTAACTCACTTTAATGAGTTAGCAACAGTCGTACTGGAGTGGTGATATAGGACAACCCTTTATAATAGCCATTAATCTGTATAAGGTCAGGACTTTCGAAACTGTAGTTCATTTCTTGTGGATTTTTAATGACATTAGAATACAATTGAGTCCAGGTACACTTTGACTTATAGTTCTAAGTTATGTCTACCTCAGAAAAAGTGACTTATAATTTGTGTCTGCACTGATAACCATTGTACCACCCTCATGATCATGTGATCACAATTTAGGTTCTTGGTAACCAGCTCATGTTTATGACTGGTTGTAGAATCTGAAGTCACATGAGTCATAATTTGGTGGGCGGAACTTCCCGCAGCCGCCACTACCGGAGAGAACCGGCTGAATACCACCTCTGCTATGCATTCTACAGGATTGTCTAAGGTAGCACTGGTTCAGTTGGCTATAAAGTGTAACTTACAGTACATTTTAAAGCATATTTCCCCCCTAAACATTGAAAATGACAACATATTGCTGTGGAAGGCACTTTAAATTTTAAATGGCTAGACTTGGATTTCTCTTGATATGAATACATATAAGAAATTCCTTATCCCATAATTTAACTAGTGTAAGGATTAAATTATATTCAGAGGGGATAATACCTTATAAAGTTGTTAAACATACCTGGAATGGCAATCAAATAGTTTGGTGTTTCAAGCTTCCAATTTATGATTGTTTTCTTCTAACTTTTTATTTTCTTCTATATTTCCAAGATCTTTAGCTACATGTTTTGAAGCTGATCTGAAACAGAAATAAAAATACTAATGTCTCATCTTGCTGTTATTATTATATCCAATTACTGGATAGATGCACAGCATTTTGACTTCTGCAGCATAAAATTGTTCCACTACCAACACAGGAATCTGATTTTATTGGCAAATGAAAGACTCTAAAATAGTGAATGCTGGAATAATATATACCTAGTGACAACATTCAAATTCTATTTTTCTCTCATTTATAAATATATACATTTACTTTTTTAGCTTGAGGAACTATCATCAGGATTTAATTCTTGTTTCCTTCAAATAATATGCATATTAACACCGAAATACTATAAACTCATTTTATCATTAAAATACTTTATTTATATGGTTTGAGATAATACCTGTTTTGCTGAAATCTAAACTGAAGGATAATTAAAATCTAAAAGACATATCTTTCTAACTAGCTGTTCCTTCTCTGCAAAAACCTGATTTAGCAGGATTTCAATTAATTATGAGCAAGTTCTATAAAATAAAAATAAAACTATTGCTTATTTCACATAGCATTCCATAATTCTGATACTATTTTTCCCTCAAATATGTACGTTTTATCTCATTCTAATACTTATATTTTCTTTTCCAAAACAACATTTAAGCTAAAAATGCATTTATTTACTAACTAGAATTTACTTCTGCTATATTTACAAAATATATTTTGTAATATAACACAGGGTGTTTTTGCAGCTAGTCACAAAAAGAACTGGCCCATATCTACAGGCATCCAGGTATTTCTTGAAACCAACCCTCAAAAATGCCTATCCACAGAAAACCCCTAGATGTCCAAGAAAGGTAAAGCAAAACAGAAGTAGGTTTAAATTAAACGAAGACATACACTTTTATTTGTAAATTCATGTTTTAATTGCCTGGGGATCTGAGTAATTTAATACACTTTAAAGCTTGTCAAGAGTGCACACAGTGTGACTATTTTGAGACAAGCCAGGACCAAAACACAAGCCAGTAAACAGAGGTTTGTCTTTCAAACAGTCGTTTATATACAAGGAGTATATACATACATGCACTAGGCAAAGTCAGGCAATCAATCATCCACTATAGCATGGAGCATACATGGAGAGGGAGATACGCTCTCACAGGGGCTCTCTTATATTAACAGCCTCTTAAAGCTGTAGCAGTCAAATGACTCATTACTATCATTGGATCATTGTTACAGTATTACAGAATTATAACATTACAGCAGCTGGTCAGCTATTAAATCATTATCCTGACAAAGCTTTTCTTACATAGAGAAAACTTTCACAATCTAGTAAGGTGAGAGGCATCTATATCAATGTGATAACATTTTAAACAGTTTGGCTTTATGAGGTATATCATGAAACCCACAAAGGTGCTACAAATGAATTCCCTTTGAGGATCCTATAGCTACCTTTCTAAAGAAATGATTACTGAGCTGATGCCTATGCTCAATATGGAATTTGAACAAAAGATATCAAGAAAGTTCGAGTGCAGAGAACAAGAGTGTAGAAATCCTGCAAAGGTATATTGTTGGAGGAGTCATCTAAAACTTGGTAGTTTGTTGGGTTAGAAAACTGCTGCAGATATTTTAGAAAAAGAAATTTAATTCTCAAATAATATGAAGCCCTATAACAGAGAAATCATGTTATAGCTATAAATAATATGTAACATAGAAAAATTAGATCATAGCTATAGATAAAACTTGGACTTGATACCATACCAATACTCAGTTATAGCTAAATCTCTAATTAGGTCCCAGTTATTTTTTGTTGTTGTTCTTAGTGGAAAACATATGACTTTTTGATGAATAACCACAAATCTAAAATCACCTTTTACAATGCCATATGTTACAATCTTGCCAAAGAGTAGGGATTATATTAAAACAGCAGAGACCAAAAACACACACAAAGAAATAACTTTCATAGATGTGATGTGAATAACTGATCAGAAGTGCCTGAGAAGGATGATTGATAAGAATACCAAAATTAATGAGTGAGTGGGTTATACATTAGAGAAGATTTTTAAAAATAGAAAGTATTTCCACCTCTTGGGCAGCTGTTTCTATTGAATCTTATTTTGTTAAATATGTTGTCACTGTTTTCATCAAAGCAGCAACAATTATTTCATATGGCACACATGCATGCTCAAAATAGATTACCTGTAATAATCTTTCAAGTGTTTGCGTTTATCCTAAAATGATAGGTCTGGTAATTATCTATAATTTAGTAACATTCAGTTCCATCAGAATCTCTGTTAATTTCATTATCAGCTTTAAATAAACTGATAATAAGCCAATTGGCCCTCTTCATAAATTAATGTGAACTACTGACAACACATTTATATTATTATTGCAGTTAATAAAACAAGTTCAGCACTAGGTCTACAAATAGAACAAAGAAATAATAAAGGACAATTTGCTGATTGATCATTTTGATGCATTTAAAGAAATAAATGTTAAAAAGGAAATAGACTGTATGGACGGGAAGAAAATAATAACTAAATGAGAGCAGTGTATGGACAGTGTCATAGCATAAAAATATAAAATTAATCCTGGGCTTCTGTATGTAATAAAAGCGCCAGACCAAATTTTAAGCAAGATTAAAAGCATTTGAAGCCTAAATGCTAACTGATGTGCTAACTGTGAGATGTGGCATAATAATTTCTATACAATATACCATTAAAATATGTTTGATGTGTTTTAGTATTAGTTTTCTCATCTTTTTAAGATATCAGCCAATGAAAGTGAATAGGAATGAAATTGTGATATAATGTGACATATATTTATTTGTTTCTGTGTAGAATTAGACACTATTATAGTATTAGAACAAATGCAATATATATTATGTTTTAAGCTATAGTATTAGTTAATTAAATGTTATTTAAATTTCAAAGGTATTTCAATTCTCCCTATGAAAAATAAATACATATAGTTAGTTTTGTCTGAATGGGTAACTTTATAACTTGTTTTAGCTGGTCTACATAATTGCTGCTGATAGAATGGGAGGAATCAGGAAGAAATTTTAAGAAAAGAAAAGGCCACAATGCAAGACTACTTATTTAGTTTAGCTTTGGGAAGCAACTTCATTCACTGTAATTAAACTAATTCAGGCCTTGTCCAGAAGCAGAACTGAACTTAGAAATGAACAGCTGGTCTTCTCTATAAAGTTGTGCTGTGATTTTGGCAGTGAGCAGATACTCCATGGGAATAGCATGTTATTACATCGCACAGGGATTTCTACACGGCAGACAACTTTCATGTATGCATGAAGGCTTATCAAATGATCTGAAACTTTTCATTATTGGATTTGTATCAGCAGCCCTTTTTATGGGCCATTGGTTCCCCAATTTAGTTCTAAGAATACTATGAATGGATAGAAATATCAAAAGCTATCAGGCATACAATTTCCTGCCTTCTGACTTGACATACAGTGACTAAGCATGTTAACTCCCACATTTAAAGGAATCCCAGTTTACTTCAACTCATAGGGGATAACTGTGGAAAGTTGCAGGCTAATACATTCTGCAAAGCAAAAACACTCCCCCCCCCACCTCCACTCAACTTTTCTGAGGAAAACTTGACAAGAGATAGTCAAAGCCAAGGGCATAATAAAGTATAGGAAAGAATAATTTTTATTTTGTCTTACTAATGAACAAATCGATTCTTTTTTATTTTATACATACTCAAACCTTCATGTCCCTGAATAGCAGTTATGCTATTTTATACATTGAATACTAATTTGCAGTAAATAAGACTATTTTTAAATATCAACAATGATAATGACAAAGAGCTTACTTTACAAATAAGCAAATAGATGGCCTACATTTTGAAATTTTAGAGTCATGATATATCAGATAGTTAAGAAATCATGCTAATATGTGATGTCAAACCTCAGTTGTATAAAACACTAACACTCAGTTGTATAAAACACCAGTCACCTCAAGACTGGATTACTGTGACGCGCTCTACATGGGGCTGCCCTTGAAGAGTGTTCGAAGACTTCAGTTAGCCCAGAATGCAGCCACGCGAGCGATAGTGGGCGTACCTAGGTACACTCAGGTTACACCTATCCTCCGCGAGCTGCACTGGCTTCCCATTGGTCTCCAGACCCGCTTCAAGGTGCTAGTCATTACTTTTAAAGCCCTACATGGTATAGGACCTGGCTACATGAGAGACCACCTCCTACCATTTACCTCCCAGAGATCAATAAGATCCCACAGACTAGGCCTCCTCCGGATTCCATCTGCCGGTCAATGTCGGCTGGCGACTCCCCAGGGGAGGGCCTTCTCTGTAGCTGCTCCGGCCCTATGGAACAATCTTCCCATGGAGATCCGGACCCTTACTACCATTCCGGCCTTCTGCAAAGCGACCAAGACCTGGCTGTTCTGGCAGGCCTGGGGCTGTTGATCTTTCCAGCCCCATCCTAAGCTATGAACGTTGTGGAATTTTAATGGTTTTTTAATTTTTGTATGTTCCCCCTTCCTTTTTATCTGTAAGCCGCCCTGAGTCTCTCGAGAGTGGGCGGCATACAAACCCTATAAATAAATAAATAAACTATATTATATATAAAGTAGCTTTTTCAAACAAAGGAAAAATGCATAAACCACACCACAGGACTTTTTATTTCATATTTAAATTTTTTTAGCATGTCATAAAAAATGTGAGCAACACATAGAATTTCATGTCCTCTGAGCCTCAGTTAATATACCTTAAGCAAACCCAGCAACTATACACAAAGCAGTTCAACTTCAGGCTACAGGGAATATGTACTGATAACTATTACTCTGACCAGATGGTGCCCTATTTTGTTCTATTAAATGTTCAAATGAACTAATCACAATTACAGCATGTCCACTGCAATTACCTAGGAAGAGACTATAATTAACATGAGTGAAAATTAATACTTATGGTGATTATTTCTATCTAACAACTGTTTCTTAAGACAACATAGTATCTGCTTATTTTTAAACAATTTTATTGGTTAGTTACAACATTCAAACTTGTAATCCTACTAGCTAACCCTCTAATATGGTCTCATAATTATATACTATTTTTAGTTGAGGGGTAGATAAGTCTTTGCAACACCCCCATTCCCAATACACTAAAACTGAGTCTAATAATTTTTCTTTCTTATGTACTTTCCTCATCATAAATAAGATGTGTAAAAATTGCAGAGAGGCATTTTGTCTACTGTGTTTTCCCGAAAATAAGACTCCTGAAATAAGTACTTGGCCTTATTATTTTTGAGGTGCAGGAGGCAGTGAGCATGGTCACCTCATGGCTGCTGCTGTGTTGCAATATTTTCGGGGAAATAGGGTATGGATTAAGAGAAATGCAGCTTTGGAAAAAAAATGCTCCAGTTTTTGAACTATTTACATAAAATTTTATGTGCTTTCAAACAATGAAGGACTTCTCTGCTAAATGATCACAGTCTAATTTCTAAAATTTTGATATGTTTTTTTGGTGACTGTGGCTAGAGTCTTCAGAGGCAAAGTGATATGCTCCATAGCACACAGAAGTCCTTAACTTACAACTGGTGGTTTTATGTTCTTTCAAAATTATGATTGCTTTAGAATGAGTATTGTAAAATGTTCCCCCAACCCCCGTGGCCATGTGACTTGGCAACTGAGTCATGTTTACGACTGGCTGTAGAAACCCATGACCACTGGCCACAATCTGCAATCGATTTTGCTGGTTTCTGGGCAAAAAAAAAATTTGATTCAAAAGAATGAATTCAAAAGAATGGATTAACAACTGTGCTGTTCACTCAATGACAACATGATTTGCTTATTGACTGCTATGAAAAATATCAGAAAAATAGGTTCAGTCACAGGGTTACCTCAACTAATGATCACAATGACTAATGAGTAGTTAGTTAGGTTAGGAGAATTTGTCAGCAACTCTAAACAGGCACTGACTGGGTGCTTATGGTTTGTGATTAAGTAATCTAGTTCTGACTGATATAACTGTCTAAAATGCTGTTGAAGAAAGTGAATTTCTTTCATCCATGGGTGACTGAATAATTATTTTTAGGTTTTGTTTCTACAATAATTTTCCAATTCAGTCTGTACTTTTACCACTGGGGATGTTTTAACTATATCTCTCTATCTCTATTTCTATCTATCTTTTGTTGAATTGAAAATCACTGCCTCTGCGGATGCCAGCCACAGCTTCCAATGAAATGTCAGGATATTAGAGAATTGGCCCATAGCCATTTAGCCTACATCACCTTTTAATTGACACTAGCTGTGAAAGCCTACGCCAGTATACTTTTTGTGCTATCTCATTATTTATTTTTGTGCTTGATAACATTCATACATTTTTTAAAAACCTGCAAACTGCCATGGAATTACTTTTGATAAAAGGAGAAGAAAAACATTTTAGACAAATAAACACAAAAACATACTTTGCCTGGTTTTACAAAATGCTACAGAAAACAGATTTGGTGAGATAACACATTTTATTTCCATAAAATATTAAGAAAGTCAGTGAAGACTTACTTTGATTTCTTCATGTATAGCCAATAAGCAACACCTGCCACCGTTGCTGCTAGAAGAAGACCAACCACGATTCCCACTATTAATTTTGCCTGATCATTAACATTTTCCCTATTATCATCTAAAACAAAAGAAGAAAGGGATGATGGAGTGTCTTGAAAAAAAATAAAATATGGAACACTCACTATAGATCATAATATCCAAAACTATTTTTTTCTTTCAAAAGCTTATTTAAAACCAGCAGCAACAACAAGTTATCCTTATGAGAGCATACACATTTACAGAACAAAGATACATTGGCTGCAATCCTTAAATAATTTGCTTTACAAACATTTTGGTATTGTCCTTATTTCACAAGGATGGCACAGATATTCTGAGATTTTACAAATGAGATTTTTGCAGTCTGAGAACTGTCTGAAAAATCTACCTTTGATGCATTAGAAGTAGGCAGAGCAATCCTATGCCCAATCAAGTTTTGCTAAACAAGATAAGCAATTTATCTCCAACTGTCAACAGTGGAAGGAAGGAATACATTTAGTTTAGCTATTTTCCTATTGTTTGAAGCCTGAGAGTGGGGGTTCTTTTTTACTTTAATCCTCCTCACTCCTAGAAGACCTTCACAAATTTCCTTTAGAGGCTTTTTAAGCTTGAGATTTTCTAGTTCTGGGTGGAAAAGGAAAAACAAAAACATAATGATCACACAAATTGCCAAGTATTTTCTACTTTATATTAAATCTCAATGTAGATTTGGCATTACTGCTTTTCATTGAGGCTTCCTCTATGCACATTTACTGAGTATAAATGCTGTTGGATCCCGTTTAAAAGCTGTGCTCTTAGTTATCTACCAAGTTTGATCAGTTGTCACAACTGCACCTATCTGGCACTTTCAAATAGATTTTTTTTGACAGTGCCAGAACACTTGAACCATTATACTGGGTAAACTAAGATAAATTGTTTCAGCTTTTTATTCTTGTACAATAAAATTTCTATCTGCATTTTTTCCTACAAAATAAAAAAAGGTTCTTAGTTAAGTCTATATAATAAAATATACAAATATGATAGATAGATACATAGATAGATAGATACTGTGTTTCCCCGAAAATAAGACCTGATCTTATTTTCTTTTCAGCCTCAAAATGAGTATCAATTTGTATTTTGGGGGGATGTCTTACCCGCTTAGCTTAAGACCACTGCAGCCATGCCTCCCATGCCCGAACACCTGTTGTGCCGCTGCCCAACTTCTGTGGCTTGTTGTGTCGGTGCTTCCACTTGAGGATTGTGCTGGTGCCATGGCTTACAGCAGGTGACTGTGTGCCAAGTTATATTGTTGTGCACACAGCACAACAAACCTTGGGGCATCCTGCTGTGAGTGGTGGCACCAGCGTGATGTACCATGTGGCGTCCAGCTACAAGTGGGGCGAAAGATTTATATCATCTGAAGAGAAACCAGACTCCATCCGCAAGCGGTGGCAGAAGTCAGGCATTAGCCCAAGAGGTATCAGAGCATGGGAGGCTTGGCTGCAACGGTCCTAAGGTAAGCCGATAGGGGGCTAGCTTGATTTTTATGCCTGCACCTCACCCTATCTTGTACAAGCAGATGGTGGGTGGGGCATAACTAAGGCTTAATTTTGGCATAGGGTTTATATTAGTTTCAGGTGTGAAAATTGGGCTAGGGATTGTTTTGGGGGTAGGTTGTATTTTTGGGAAAACCTGGTAGATGAATAGATGATAGATAGATAGAGATAAATAGAGATAGATAGACAGACAGATAAAGGTACTACAGAATTAGCAAGTAATTATTGGAGTAAATGATCTAAGGATTACAGCCTTCTTTGTTAAAATACTATATATTAAATATTATTAATTAATAAATACTAAATACAGTGGTACCTCAGTATGGGGAGGCACGATAAGTACCAAAAATCAGTACCAAACAATTTTTTCCCGTGCAGAATGTAGTGAATCACAAGGCAGTGAACACCGATAAGTTCTAGCTTGTTTGTTGAGTACCAAACAAATTAAGAGTACTGGGACCATATTTTCATATCAAAATGTATTGAGCATTAAAATTTGCTGAGTTTCAAAGAAGTACCAGGGTATCACTGTATTAAATACTCATTTTAGTTTCATGTGAAAAGCAATGTAAATTTGTCAAAAATATTTTTTTTTCTCAAAAGTACAACTCTTTCTTACTATCCTTGTGTGCATAGGTTAGATTTAGATTTAGGCAAACGTTGGCTTTTCTGAAATCAGTTAAGACTTGGGACATTATTACTGTTTCCAATAAAAATGATTTTTGAATTAAATTTTTATTTTACATAGCTATGTATTAATATCAGTACTATTTTGATTGCACATCAGTAAAACCTAGCATTTAAAATTAGTTCTATTTATTTTCCTTTTTAGAACTCTACCCTTAATCCAGAAAAATAAGTAGAATAGTTTTGAATTGATAGTATTAAATGTGGAATATTTTTATGTTCTTACCACTTTTTTCTTCTGGTTCATCAGATTCTCGAATACTTACTGAAACAAAGGAACAACAACAAAATAAAGCTGCTGATATCTAAGTCACCTTCAAAATTTCCACATTTAAAGATATTTAATAATCTATATTTCAGCTGAGCCCAAAATATTCTTAATCAGCATCAGCTACAAAACAAAATGATTAATCTTATTTTTAAGGCAGCAATCTTTACTTTGTATCTATAATGCATCCTGTGAAAATGCTTTATTCTAAAAAATGACAAGTTTAATCTTACAAATGCCTAGTCAGAAGAAGTATTTATGTGTTGTTCTGGCCTGCATTCTGACTTTTTGTCACTTTATTACTGTAGACAGAGAGTTGATTAAACTTTAGCACCATTGAATGAATTTAGAAGTCATCCTTTGATCAACTCTTCTAGAGACTCTGCACAGAATGAAAAGAGCCATCAAACAGTTCATGGGAACTGCCCTGGATAGCTCACTGCAAATTCCATAGTATAGAGTGCATAATTGAGAATAATATTAATTTATACATTTCAGGAATTTGCGAAATGGTGCAGAAGTGTTCTCTAAATAGAAGTAAATCTTTATAATAAGATAAGTTCATTCTTTGAATTAGTTAATAATTTGTCTATCTACATAATTGTTTATTGTGCACAAACTATGCACTTATTTGTTATGTTAAGTCTTCACATGTTCTTGTATAGTCTGGAGACAGCACAATAATCATAATTCAAAATTGGAATATTAAAAAAACAGATAATTCAACAGTATTAATTACTGTTATAGCAATAGCACTTAGACTTATATACCGCTTCACAGCTCTTTACAGCCTTCTCTAAGTGGTTTACAGAGTCAGCATATTGCCCCTCACAATCTGGGTCCTCATTGTACCAACTTCAGAAGGATGGAAGGCTGAGTCAATCTTGAGCCGGTGAGGACTGAACTCCTGGCAGTCGGCAGAATTAGCCTGCAGTACTCCATTCTAACCACTGTGCCACCACAGCTCTCGGTTATAATTTGTTCATATGGGTATGCAGTTGTGTGTTAAAGACAACTACTGAATAGTTTGCATGTTATAATTAGTGACAATGATTATAATTCCTTTTGTTATGACCATACTGAGTTCACATTCAACCATTAGTTTCCACAAAGTTTGCTTTCCATACTTATGGCAAGAAATTGTGCACCGTTGGTGATCTCTTAAGGAAAAGGATTGGCTTAGGAGAATGATTCAAAGTGTATAGATAATATAAAATTTTCATCTGAGTGCCACTACAGTACCTATTTAAAACCACTGCGAAATTACATATTCCGTAATAACTGATTTTCCATTAGTGCTGTGCTGACTAGAAAAAAAATGAGAAACTAAAAAACTACATGGACTAAAAGTGTTGACTATCATTAATGCCTCTCAACTCTGACAGCACACTAAATTATATTTAAAAATGAAAACAGAAGTGTCTCAAGGTAGTCTGTTATAACCATTAATTATTAAGACATAATGTAGTCCAGGTCAGAGGTAGCATTATTCAATTTAAAATTGGTAACCTGTTGTCATCTTAACAATAGTCGACCATAGCATGCCATCTCAATAAATTCAGTGGACTGTATTTCTTGGTTAATTTATAATTACGCAATAATTAACCATTAATAAACTAATCTATTTATTGAGCAATGAAGGGGAAGTATATGTCCATACATGTGGAAGGAAAACTTTTATCCTATTACTATGATGCAAGCAAGGTCTGGATTAAGTGGTTCCTCGGCCTTTAGATTCAACCCACCTATAGGATTGCTCTTTTAAAAAGAAAACAGGTAGTTCTCAGATTACAAGAATTTTTTCAAAAGAATGACAACAAGATGAAATATATAAAAACCAAGAGACAATGAACTCTTATTATGGGATCTGACAGTATGGAGATTTATCAGTTAGCAGTGTATTAAGTACATTTCATTTGCATTTCTGCAGATATTCTGGAAACACAACAAGTATCAGAAAGTAGCATGGTGACACAAATCTAAGATAAGATGCACATACACATGTCTTTTGTTAATGGGAAGACAATGAAGTAACTCATAAACAAAATTCTAACCTGGAGTCACCTGCATGTGAACAAGAATACTAAGAACTGTTTATGTAAAGGTAAATAAATAAGGAAATATGATCACCTTTGGTCTTTTCCTCCTCTTCTTTAGTATATTAAAAATAAACATACTTACTAGCAGATACATTCAAAGAGGTGACAGCTCTTTCTAGTAGATTTTCAGCAATGCAGGTTAATGTAATATTGTCTTCAGGAGCAATTTTGATTTTGCTAATAAATTTTCCATTGATATATTTAGTTTCTTCTGTCTGGAAATAAGTTTTCAAAACAGTTATTTCAAAGTTGAAAGAATCAGAAGGGACAGGTTTGTATGTGTGCATGCCTATCCACTCTCTTTGGCTAACTATTTATACTGATGACATACAAGCATGAACCTGTATAATAGTACCCTGACTTATCCTGCAAATTTATTTTCATCTGTTTATTTGTTTGTTTATTTCGTTTATTTGCCACTCATCTCTCTGATAAGGCAACTCTGTTAATATGTAAATCTGTCGCTTATGTCTCCAGATCTATTTTCTATGCTACTAAGATGGGGTTTTTTTGCTTGTTTTTGCACCTTTGATTACTGGCAATTATATGGACTGGTCTGTAGAGATTCTCAGTCATCCAGGGCATGGTTGCCCCAAACATGCTTTTTCAAGAGGCAGGTGGACTTTGTTTTTTCTTTGAAGATGTTTTGCTTCTCATCCAAGAAGCTTCTTCAGCTGACAGGGTAGTGGGAAATGGAAGGATTTAAATTCCTTGGAGACAGCTGGTCATTTGCATCCTTTTCAGGGGTTGTTGAAGCACTTGGAGGTTTATCTGTGTCCTCAAAGTCACCTGAGTGACTCCTGGTTCCTGAAGTCTGCAGTTTTTCTTCTGGAAATCCAATCCTACTCCCATACAGTTACACACCCTTTGAATGGTATGAGAGATTGATTTTATATTAAAAAATATTATATACACTAGGATCAATAGTGTATATACAATAGGGACTGTTGAAAACCTGTTCCCTACACTTGACTATGACTGCATTTTGTTACATTATTTTTATATTATTTGTTTAATTTATTTTTTGTTTATTATTATTTTATATATACCACACAAATTATGATGCTTTGCTTTTTAAATTTTTTAAATAAATATATAATTAACTATTATTTGAAATTATACTTGAAACAAAATACTATATCTTTTCTTTTGTACTTTTCATATGATATATATACATTATCAACATACTATTTACTCAATGATAAATTGCTTCAGTAAATTGTATATTGCTAATGTATGGATCATAATAGATACAAAAAGCAAAAGAATTACCGGACAACAAAAAAAACCCTTCATCCCAGGAAACTAGACGACCTGATCAAGAGAACCACAAAAGTCCGAACTAAGAAAGGTCAAATCACAACAGAAAAACAATAGTGGATAAAAAGCCGTGTACTTGTCCTCCCATACTTCTATGCCACAAAATACACAAGCCCAACATACCTCTTTGTACCTTTTTGTTAGTTCTTTATCTTTTTAGATAAAGAACTTACAAAAAAGCTTGAGCAACTCACAAAGGAGAAAAATACTGCCTTCATCTGTGAGTAAATATTCTCCACTAAAGTGGCTCTAGAAAATCAAAGACCTAGTTATCTAGTAATAAAATAAGATGAGGTTATAATTTCAGTTGATATCACAATACTTTACATCCAGATGCCCAGAAGTAGCAAAATAACCTATAGCAGCTGTACTACACAATACACCCAACCAAACCAAATAGGTTAAGATCCAAATCATGGAACTCATCAATCTCTCCTTCACTACCTACTGTCAGTTTGATGGGCAAGTATACCAAGAAATCAGAGAAACACCCATGAGATCACCACTCTCAGAAAGCAGATACATTAATGCAGCATCTAGAAACTATAGCGCTCCCACACATACAACCAAAACTATGGATTTGATATGTAGGTAACATCTTTGTCATAATAAAAAGGAATAACCATAGAAAACACATGAAATAATCCATAGCATCTCCAAGGAATAAAATTCATAAGGAAATAAGAAAATACCAACACACTACCATTCCTGTATATCCCTATCAGCAGAGGAAATGCAACAAATTAGAAACAGGGGCCCATTGAAAAACCCCTCACATTTACTAAATGTTCCATTACCAAAATAATAACCCAAGAGCTGCTGTGTAAGAACATTATCTAGATGAGCACCTCACCTCATTCCCCTCCGCAACCCCCCCCCCCAAAAAAAAACCAGAAAAAGGAAGCAGACCATAGTTTGGAATTTAGTCTGATAATGAAGCAGCCAAGTTCAGAGAGCAGCAAGAAGTTCACAATACTATATCTACTGTAGTTGAAATAAACATGTAAGAAATAATGAGAAAATTACTTGCTTTATTTATGACACCTCCACTGCTAGTCCACTGTACTGCAGGTTTGGGAAATCCTTCTACGTGACAGGCTATAGTTTTATAAGATCCATCTGTGCTGGTTCTCTTTGACATTTTGATCTGAGGCTTTCCTTAAAATGCAAAAGAATTTTTTAAACTGTTTATTTATTTATTGCTACATTCATAGTACTGAATCACTATGAGATTCAAGACCAATTAAAATATCATTATTAAACAGTGCAAATTAGAAACCAATTAATCTAGATATTCATGCGTATTTTTCATGTCCCATACACACAAAGACACACAAAGCTGAATCATGTAAAATACTGTTATTTCTTAAAAGCTAGCCAAACACCTTTTATTTTATTTCTATTTGCAGTGTTAGATTTAAGTGGGTATTTTCTAGCTGGTGAGCATTTCATAATTATGTAGCAACATACAAACTAAACACATCATCAATATAAAATAGTAGGAATCTACATTACCTTGTACTATCAATGTCAGAATTTGACTTTTCTTTAAGCCTTCAACTTCTTGTAAAGTTGTTTCACAGATGTAATTTCCGGCATCTTGGTACTGCAAACTCGAAAAAGAAGGAGTTGACCTCATTCTGTTATTATCCTGTAAAAAAATATATGCCCATATCCTTAGAAACCTACTTTCTTCCAGGAAAAAAAATATATTCTTCAGCACAACTAGTTTGAACTAGCCATTTTGGAGTACTAACAAAAATCTTTTTACTGCTTCTCCAATTAAACTGTATTTAATACTAAATTAAAAAAACCTATTTGTATCTACTTTTCAACTTTCCACAAGTTATGCAATGCAATTCCCTCTTCTAAAATAAAGCAGAGCTTGTAATTTCCTTCAATAAATTTGAAGCCAAAGGATGGCTATCTAGTCTCTGCTTAGAAATGTCAAGGAAAGAGGAGCTCCCAGCTCTTGTAGTAATTAGTTTTGTCCTGAACAAAATGACTTAAATTTACTTCAATGAAGAAGCACATAATACAACCTGATTTTTCTCCTCAAAACTGAAGAGGCAATTGCAAATATGTTTCGACTTGCATTTTTTCAAATCTTTCAAATGACTCTTACATGGACTATGCTTTGGACCCAACAGAAATTTTTGAGAGGACTACTCAGCATTCTTCAGAATTTACCAAAGCCAGAAGAGGCTTCTGTGGAAGTGTTATGCTAAGGAGCAGCTACGCAAATGGAAACAATTTACTTGTTTTGTTTCACTGCTTAAAGTGAAAGAGCCACATTGCTTCATGAAGTAATTTTATGGAAGAGTCTCACTCAAATCTTCAGAAAAATAAAACACCTGTTTGAGGATTTGAGTTTTTACTGGTTCTGGGTCAAACCGCTCTAATAGCTAGATAGCTTTTTCCAAGTTTAAATTAAATTTAACAATACATTAAATGTGGATATTATTTTGCCCATGTTTGAACATTTCCTCCTCCTTGAATATTAAACATTACAATCTAGGAAACAATTTTGGAAGAACTCTAATATCTGTGTATAATATTTTAGAGGGCTGCATTTGGTCATAGAACAAGAACCATTTAAGTTCTTGTGAACGTTAGAGTATCACCATTCCAGATACAATAATGGATTAAACACTGCCAAGTTACAAATATTTACCTTCAGCCAGAACACAGTAGCATTTTTACTGGAAGAAATTGTACAAGACACAGGCAATGCTTCTCCAATCTGTTTAATAACTTCTCCATTGGGAATAAGTGACAAATCCAAATCTATGTTGAAGAAATTCAGGATTGATATTCATATTCACAAACATTGCTTACTTAGGAAATTTAAATAAAGCAAAAAAAAAAGACATAATTATTTGATAATTTCAGTTACAGATGCAATTTCTCAAAGTCTCAGTCAATTATTTTTTACAAAAGTACTGAAAATAAACTTAAAAAGAAGATAGCAGAAATATTTGCATGTATTATATAGTATGTGTATGTACTGCATGTGTGTGTGTGTTTGTGTGCGTTTGAGAAAGAACACACACACACACACAAACACGTGTAATCAGTAGATAGCATAAAATGAAACACTTTAATTTTTACTTAAAATTTTTTTGGGGTAAAGAAAAATATGTGAAATGAGAAAATGGTTAAGAAATACTATATCTGTATATTTTTTTTCTTTAAAGAAATGGTGTTTAGAAGAGTAAGAGGCATTCCCATACAACTTCTTCCCTCAACTTTGCTTCCATGATAAAAAAATTAAGACAGTGAAGTCCGCAATGCAAATTCTCAACTAAAGTATTCTGAGCATGTATCTAAGATACAGAGATAAATAAAGTGTAATGTATTCATAATCTGATTAGAAATTGAAACTGAAACTTTTTCTAAAAGAAATGTTAAACCCATCAAAATACAGTGAGATTAAAATTAACTACATTTTCCTATGTTTGTCTTTTTGGTTACTTTTAATACATTACACAATTTTATTTATCTTTTATCTTCATCTTCTTAATCATACATAACCGCTTGAGATTTTCATTTAGTTTCTTATGATAAATCTACTTCCAAATTAATATTAACTTCATGTAAAATAGAGTTGCAGTTTTGAATTGTGGCACCACAGTAAGCAGAAATCTATGTTGGTGTCGGTGTCAGAGGCATATAGATGGGGTCCAAGGACTACACGTAGCCCCTGAAAGCCTTGATTAAACTCTCAAAATACAAAGTAACAACTTTTGATATGATGGAAAAAGAAAGTTATTACATTTATGACCACATAGTAATAACATTAAACATTTTATATTTATTGTCCCATTAAGGTTGTCCAGCTCTACCCATTATTTATGCCATTTGTAAATCCTGGGCAGGAAAACATACAAAATACATGTGATAAGTATAAAGAAGCACATCTCCTTACAAAGGTATTATTTATTTATTTTTATATTTTAAAACCTCTATTAAGAATGTGCCTAAATTGAAACAAGCATGTACATACTAAAACAGGATTTCCCCCCATTCAGAAGCATTCTTTTATTGGTGAGCATACTGACAGATTTATTAATAAATCTGCTAAATCCTATGAGTAAGCAACTAAAATGTCTATCTGAGATAAAACCTAGGGGTATATAATAAATCCCTGCCACATTCTTATTCCACTCTACTGTAGATGAAGTGAAAAAGTGAGCATTTTTGTGTGCTTTATGTTGAATTATTTCCTGTAAACCCAAAGCCCTCATGACAATTTTTGATAGTATATTTTATTAAGTTGGCCCTGGATTTTTTCTGTAACTAGACATTGCTTCTATTCATATATTTATACTATGATAAAGGAATGTAAATAGGAAAAATAGAATTATATTCATAAGCAAGTGCACCTATATCAATATTGTCTGACATGCAAAAACATTAAAATGCAGGAAAATAATAACTGAGGACAGCCCCTTTAATGGACTATCCTAGCTGTATCTTACGTGACAGACAATTGCAGTCTCTATGCCTTAATACTGGGATCACTCTCTCTTCTCTCCCAATAACAAGACCACCATTTTATAATTATGGTATAATATAATTTTTTATGCTTTAACCAGTCCAAATGTTAAAGATAAGAAAATGTTTATATTCCACATTAAATTTGAATATCGATTAAAAATAAAGTCAGATGTTTAGAGGCAAAGGAGAGAAATACAAAAAGATGAATGTGAAAAAAATAATACCTCTGAACTTTTAAAATAAGCCTCAGATATGAATTTAAAAAAAACTTGGTCTCTGACAGAAACATCCATGTATAATTCAATCAAGAGACAAAAAGTGTGGCAAAAGCCTTGGCATATATTACAAAATGATATATAACTATAAGAAGGAATGAAAGAAAATTACTTACAATGTACTGTAACTGTTATGGAATCTATCAAAGTTTTATCAATCAGAGAACATCTGTATTCGCCTGTTGCATTTCTTCTTACATCAGTCAACACATGAAAACTGGAACTTCGAATTGGTTCAGGCTCTCCCTTTAAAAAAAAGGTTAAATAAAAGTTTGCAGTACAATATAATGTCTATGTTTTGTGTACAACTTCTAGTTCACTTATGTTTTCAGATGTTGTTATTATTGTTTCTTGCTCTAGCCTTCTTGATCAATTTTATGTAAAACTGATGATGTCACAGATATAGTGAACTATTGCATAGAGTTGTCATGTACACATTTTAAAAGTAAAACTGAATGAAATTTAGAGAAAAACATAAAAGAACTGGGAAGGTAGGAATGGAAAGATGTAAGACTGATTAACAGACTACTGTGAGAAAGACACTTTCCTGTCTAAACCAAATTGTGGCTTCCCCAGATTTAAGAGGTTGCATAGATAAGCAATACTTACAGGGATGAAAAATAAGAACTCCTCAGGTGGAGGATTACCATTTCCTGAACATTTCAGGGTAATGTTATCACCTTCCTTAATTGTTTTTCTTTGTGAAAGAATCTCAATCTGAACCTTTTCTGTGGGATCTGTAAAGCAACAAACTGGTTAATAATCTGCCTCTCCCAAATACATAAGATAGGGTAAAATAAATCTGTGTCAAGCAAGTGCAATGAAGCTGTATCCATCAAGAATTTGATGCAAAATAAAAGTGCTGGGCCTCACCCTGCGAATATTGGACTGTCTTAGCTGGGAAATCATCAGTTTGACAATTTTGATTCAGAGCTTCCACTCTTTATCTCCAAATGGTGCTCTCAAAAATTAAGTCAACACCCCATTTAGTGACTACATCGGTAAATAGCAATAGGGCTTAGATTTATATACCATTCCATAGTGCTTTAGAGCACTCTCTGAGTGGTTTACAAATGTCAGCATATTGCTCCAGCAATTTGGGTCCTCATTTTTACCAATCTCAGGAGGATGTAAGGCTGAATCAACCCGGAGCTGGTCAGGACTGAACTACTGGCTGTGGGCAGAGCTAGCCTACAATACTGAATTCTAACCACTGACCATCACTGTGCATATATGTGAAACATCACTGTAGAAAAAGGCACTCCAAACTTGGCAACTTCAAGATTGTAGATCTATGTAGATCAGATGTGTCAAACATGCAGCCTGCAGGCTGGATCCAGCCCACGATAGGCTGTGGAGTTGGCCCATGGGGCCATCCCAGAGACAGTGAGAGACCAGCCCGTACTGCCTCAGGCCTGGCCATACACCCCCCGCCCCCAGGGGCAAACATATTTCTTAAAAAAAACCACACAATTTTATTTGTTTTTAAACAAGGACAAACAAACGTAAAAATTAAAATTAAAAAACCCATCTTCCATTACAAATTGTAGAAAGTGTGTCAGTTGGTTACAGTATTTCCTTGCACCTCTTCCTTAGTCACCACCTGCTTTTCATATCAAATCGCATATTTTAAATTCACCTATATTCATGTATTATCACAATTATTATATCTCAATCTTAATTTGACTATAATATAATATTCAAAATCTAGAATAGGATTATATGATAACATTCCATTAAATCATCCTAAAATCATCCAATCACAATACATCTTTATAACATATTCTAGATAAAGCTTTTAAACCCCCTCTCATAATCTCCATGTGTTGTTTATATAAAATTTCATATTATCAAACTATTGTATTGTTATCAATATTATTATTTAACTATAGCTATTGTCGCTTCATTTTATACATACTACTAGTAAACGAAATTAAGATTAATTTTTATTATACATTTTTAGTGCATCAACCTGTATCTTTCCAGTAATAGTACGGTCTTATATCTCTTGCCATTTGTAGCATTAATGTTCTAGTTACGTTCTTAATAAATCGTGTAAACTTCTCTTCGCAACATGTTGTTCCTTTCGTATCTCATAGAAGCTTGAAACCGAACATCTGTTCTTTCCATCAGCTTATCTTTAGTTATCACTAGTGCTTCTGTCAAGATTTCTCTCCTTATCTCTGTCAATTTTTATCTCTTTTTTTCTTCTGTGCTTTGAAGTCTGGGGTAGAGTTCCAATCCATCTATCTCCCCTTTCCATATTCCGCTCTTGCCACTACCAACCACGCTCACTTTGTTGTCAGTATCCACAGTTTTCTTATCTCTTTGCTCATTTTTTTCTTCCATCTTTTGAACTCTGTCCTCCCCTTTCTTCATTTGGTAAACATCCTCAGTTTCTCCATCAGATTTTTCTGTTTTGTATTCCATATTCTCCAATCTCTTTTCAATTCTCTCTGTCACAACTAATAGATTTTGAATTTCAAACATAATCATTTGCAATGTTGCAGTTTCTTTTCCCTGCTGAGCCATTCTTTCAATTTTGCAGACACTGCCACTATAGGGTTCAAGGCTATTTTAATAAACTTCAAACAGGTTCATTTATTATCTTTCAAGTCAAAATGTTGTCTTCCCTCCAATAGCTAGTGATAGAGCTTCCAAGAAGCACCTGTATAAACAACTTGTGCTCTTCCTACTATCACTGTCAGTAAACAAACTGAAAGAACCTTGAATCTCAAATGATCAAAGAGAAAGAAGAAAAAACAATGTATCCTGCCTCCAGGTGGCAGTGTAACTGCTTTTCCTCCTGTTGTTACAACCCTCTTTATAATCCTTATTATTATCTTCTTTATATTCCAAGCTTAAGAAAGAAAAAAACCCTTAAATGGAGATCAAAAACAATCCAATCAATCAAATCAAGCATGATAAAAAAAGGAGAATTTTAATCCATAGGTATAAGCAAAAGCGAACATATTTCTGATGCAGTCCACTGCAGGATCGAGTTGGACACCTCTGATATACCATGTTGCCTCGAAAATAAGACAGGGTCTTATTTTCTTTTGACCCCGAATAAGCGCTTGTTCTTATTTTTGGGCAGATCTTATTATTTTTGAGGTGCAGGAGGCTGCAAACGTAGTTATCTCATGACTACTGCTGTGTTGCAATATTTTCGGTGAGGGCTTATTTTTCGGTGAGGGCTTATTTTAGCACATGCTCTCAAAAGCCCGATTGGCCTTATTATCCAGGGAGGTCTTATTTTCAGGGAAACAGGGTAGATTCTCAATCATACAGGTCATGGTTGTCCCAAAGGTGTTTTTCATAAGGCAACTGGACTTGGTTTTTTCCCCCCCTGTTGACATTTTGCTTCTTATCCAGGAAGTTTCTTCAGTTCTTCGACTTCCAGAATTTCCTAGCCAGCATGGCTTGCTGAGGAATTCTGGGAGTTGAAGTTCACAAGTTTTAAAATTGCCAAGTTTGAAGATCCATACTTGTAGAACCTTAACGCAGTTCAGAATTTTGGAATGAAAGAGTTAAATAGTGTATGTGTGCATGTGTTTGGCTGTGTGCATGCACATGCCTTTGAGTAAATATTCACTCCTGGCAATTGCTTAGACATGCTCCTGCAGTTTCCTTGAAAATTTTTTTAGGTGGTTTGTCATTGCCTCCTGCCAAGGGATGAGATAGAAATGAGTTGACCAAGATTACCCAACTTGGCTTCATACCTAAGGCAGGGTTAGTACTCAGAGTCTTCTGGTTTCTGCCTTAACCATTAGATAAAACACATTGAAGCTATATATTGTGTGTGTATATGTGTGTGTGTGTGTGTGTGTGTGTGTGTGTGTGTGTGTGATAGAAATGAGTTGACCAAGATTACCCAACGGCTTCATACCTAAGGCAGGGTTAGTACTCAGAGTCTTCTGGTTTCTGCCTTAACCATTAGATAAAACACATTGAAGCTATATACTGTGTCTGTGTGTGTGTGTGTGTGCGCACACGCGCCTGCCTGCATTAAGAAATATATATATATTGAAAAACCATCCTCTAGCATATTTTGCCTGAAGGTACAGATTCAAAAAAGAAATCAAATGAATCAGATAAATTAATCTCTTTGTTAAAATGTTTGTAAATTCAATAGGTATTTGGGGGCAATCTAATTTTCTTTTACTCAATTTAGAATGTGTTAATGAAAAAAAAAACACCCAGAATAGGGTAAATTATACGTAATCTTTTTCTCAGGTTTTGCCAACCATCATGAACATTGCTGAGAATTTTCAGAACCGCAGTTATATGTTCGCAGAATACCCATTTGGGGAATAGCTACTCAGATGCTTATATAGTTAAGAGAAAATTCCACTGCATTTTGTAGGTAGTTTTGGCTGCAAGTCAAATATTAGGAAGCACAGGTTGTAGCAGATTTCACTCTTGCTTCTTAATTTAAAGGAATAAAAACCTTTTCTCAAAAGGGAAGGACAAGACATGGCAAACAACTGCATGTACATAAATGTAATGCTTGTCTGATTTTTGGAAATGCATCATTTATGTAAAATCTATGTTATGAAGTTATTTATACGATAATAAACTTACAGTAAATGTCAGGGACTGCTGATTCTGATTGTATTATCTCTGGTCCAGTTGGTCCAAAATATGTCACTGTGCAAATGAACTGTGCCTTTGTGTCATCCTTTGTTGGTTTATATTTTAGGGAAGATTTGATGGTATAGAGTCCACTGGCTTTATCTGCATCTATTTGTTCATCTATGACAACAGCTTTTAAAAGAAAAAGCATGATTTACACAAAGTTACTTGCAAATAAAAAGCTTGTGTATGTCTAATCCTAAATTTATTCTTTTAAATGGAATAACTGAATAACAATAATTGGAAGAAAATTTGGAGGTCTTCTAGTCCAACCTTCTGTTCAAGCAGAATACCCTCTTGTCATTGTTACACACAAGCAGATTGATCCCCTAGGATAGGTTTGCATGCAGTTTAATTTGCCCTCCATATTCCATTTCCATTGTCATTTTTCAAAAATTTACAGCACCCGGCCTCTTTGATGAGGAAAACAGAAGGAGCTTCACTAATTAAATAATACAAGATGTCAAGAGATATACGTGGAACAGAGAAGTAAGTAATAAATTTAAAATATTTTCCCCCTTTCTCAAACAGAAAACAATGCCTAATATATATTGCAATGAGTCTAAATGTGACAGGGTGAATAATTTTGGTTTAACATCTTTTCAGACAATGAGCTGGATTCAAAGTTTTCAAATTTGTGCCACTAAAATCTGTGAAATCTGTTAGATTCAATCCTGTTATTTTTATGCAGACAAATCTATTTCAAGTGCTATCCTAAACACAGTCAAGTCTGCTTCCAACTCCTGACTTTAGAAAGCCAACAGCAGACTATTAAGCTGCTCACAATATTGAAGTGCTTAATGGAGCTTCTATAACAAGAGGCAATCAACATCCAAAGACCTATGGCTTCCGTGGAAAAAAAATGACTGATAGGCAGTTTTAGTGATTGGTTTGGTAGCTTTCTAGAGAGATTTGTGTGACATGGGTGTAGGTCATAAAAGGTATAGGAGCAGATGAACTCTGATAGGAGGATAAGGGAGGCGGATCATCTCCATGGGAATTGAATGGCTTTATGATTTCATTCTAGCAGGCTAAAGTGTCATTTATTGTCAGTTATAAGTTATCAGAGTAAAGATGCCCTCCTAGAAGTAAGCTGCTCTTCGGTAGGGCTCCTGGACTCTGGAGAAGCTTCCCTCTTTTAGTAGACAACACTTAAGGAGGTAAATGAAGGTGTTTGGGTTAGGTTTAGGGTGGGGCGAGATGGTTAGGGCGAGGATGAGAATAGGTGAAAGGGTAAGGGACAGGCTAAGAGTGAGGGTGAGGCTGAGAGTCAGGGTTAGGATTTGGGGAGGGGATAGGCAGGGGAATGGGTATAGGGAATGGGAGGAAGAAAAGGTAGAAAGGAGAGAAGTAGGGGTCAGGGAAGACAGAAACGAAGATGAGAAAGGGGAAGGGAAAAAAGATGGAGTAAGATTGGGAGGGGAGAGGGACAGGGCAAAGAGGAGAGGGAAGGGAAGGAAGCAGGATGAAGAAGGGGAAGAAGTGGGGGATGGACCTAGTAGGAAAGGGGGGGAGACAAGACAGGGAGAGAGGGGAGAGAGTAATTTTAATACCTTTATGACTTCATCAAGGCAGGTAATCACCAGAGCAAGGGAGAGGATGGGGAAGGGGAAGAGGGAGAGGAAGGAGTGCAGGACAAAGAGATACAGTGGGCCAGGGTGGAGGAACAGGGAGAGAGGAGTTGGGGAATGGGACAGGGAGAAGAAGGGTGGGTAGGAATGAATGCGGGAGGGATTTAAATGTTTTCATGATTTATCAGAGGTAAGTGAGGTTATAAGAGGTAAGGGAGAGCAAGGGAGAGTGAAGAAAAGGGAAATTGTTAGAAGAGGGGCAGAAGGGAACGGGGATAGGTAGGAAGAAGGGGAGGGGACATATAGAAGGGAACAGAAGAGACAGCAAGGATGAGGGAGGGATGGAATGACTGAAGGAGGATGTGGGGATGTGAAGGGGACAGGGAGGGGCAAGGGAGGGAGACAGGGGTCAACAGGAGAATGGGGAGAGGAATTTGGAGGAGAAAGGGATGCAGAAAAGGGAAGAGAAGTAGGGGCAAGGGCATGGGAAACAGAATTAAATTAGAATTAGAATAAAATTAAGAAATAGAATAGAATAGAGTAGAGTAGAATAGTTAGAGTTAGGGTAGAATAAATGTAGAAATGAATTAGATTACAAGAGAAAGAATAGAAAAAAGTAAGAATTAGAATACAATTAGAATGCAATTAGAATTATATTAGAATGGAATTAGAATAAAGAATCAGAATAGAATAAATGTGGAAGTTAAACAGATTAGAAGAGAATTGGAACAGAATAACAATTAGAATAGAATTAGAATAGTTTTAGAATTAGGAATAGAATTAGAATAGAACTGAATTAAAAGAATAGAATTACAATTTGAACAAAATTACAATTTGAATAGAATTAGAACAATTATAATAAGAGTAGAAGAATTAGAATTTGAATAGAATTTGAATGAGTAGAAATAGAATATAATCAAAATTAGAAAATAATTAGATTAGTATAGATTTAGAATTAGAACAGAATTAAAATCTGAATAGAACAGAAGTAGATTAAAACAGAATAATAATGTAATTAGAATTAGAACAGAATCAGAGCTAGAATACCATTAGAATAGAATTTGAATTATAGAATAGAATTAGAATTTAAACAGAATTAGAACTTAAAACAACTTAGAATATAAAAAAATTGGAAAGCATAAATCAATTAAAATTAACAGAATAGAATAAGAATAAGAATTTGAATTAGAATATAATAGAATATACCCATAATAGAATTAGAAAGAATAGAATCACATTAATGAAAATAATTAGAATTGGAACCATAGAATAAATAAAAGTGTGTATAAACAATACATAGTTACTTCAATCAATTTGAGTTTTACACTGCACTTGTTTTTTATACTGCTTTATTTATGAATGCATGATGCAATAATAATATGGCTTATCAACTGCTTTATCACAAGACTCTGAAGCTGGTTGGGACTGAAAGGAAGTGATTGGCCCCAAATCAGCCTGCTACTTCTGAGCCTAAGGAGGGCTAAAACTTAAGGCTTCTCATGCAGAACAATTATATCATGCTGGTTCTTAGATAACATTTTTAAAGAACTACTTTAAGTTGTATCAATAATTATTATTTAAAAAATTGTAAAAATACAACAAAATTCAATTAACATTGTTTACTGTGTAAAGTGCAGCACTGTTAACAAAGCCAATGATTTCTATGCTTAATTTACTTTAAACTGATTGAGGAAGATAAACAAACGTACATGCAGTAACATCTAAATACAAAATCCTACCTTCTTCAGTATACTGCAGAATAGCTCCATTCTTAAACCATGTTATATTTCCTGCAGGATAACCATCTCTTGTAATACATTCTCCAAGCTAAGAATTCAAATATATGATTTACTGGACATTGCATATTCTTTTGTTCATAACAGATAGCCTTCACTTAATGAACATTTGTTCAGTGACTGTTCACATTTGTGATGGCACTGAACTATTGGTAGACATATCACGTCCTTGAAATACAAACACTGAACCCCTCAAAAGCCATGTATCAAAATTAGAGTCACCACCTGCATTTATGACAAAAGGATGTGCTTCAACTCTACCTGGCCTGTTCATTCCTGCCCTGCATTATGCTGCTCTTATCGCCAGGGGCAGAGAAAAGGTGGAAAAAGACATCAAATATATATTGGTAGCAGGGTAACAGAATAAGGGATGATGGGGTGGCAGAAGCATCAAAGCACAAAATGCTGGGGGTAGCAGGACATTTGGGGCAGTGAGGCAGTGGAATTCAGGGGAAACAAAAAAACGGAGATGGGTGAGAACAACAGGCAAGTGTGAGGAGTGGCTTAAAGTGAACATAGAAGGGCAGGAGAAATAGGAGGTCCTAGCATAATGACTACGACTAGAACTACTGAAATTGCCACCCCCTAATGTGGTAACATCATTTTTGATCTAATGACTACATCACTTGATAATGGTCCCAGTTAGCTCATCAAGTAACTACTAGTATATTTAATTATTATTTTCAACACATCTATTCTTGTATACTTTTATTTAAAAAAAGCTTCCCTCATAATGAGGGATGGTAGTAACTATGCAGCAGAAGATGGTGTGTGTTTTTTGCAGTTACAATTCCAATATACTAATATGGGATTCACATTAAATTGCTCTGCTGTGATATATATAATCCAGCCTGAAGATGGCGAGTGAGACGTTGCCAACGTTGCCAAGACAATCTCAATCTTACACGGGAAAAGGCCCGAATTCAACAAGACCAGCATACCTACAAAATCTACATCCATCCATCCATCCATCCATCCATCCATCCATCCATCCATCTATCTATCTAGTCTCTCTGTGTGTGTGTTTCTTTTCCCGTGTAAGATTGAGAGTATCTTGCTGACGTTTCAACAAAGTCTCACTCGTCATTTTGAGGCCGGTGCCTTCAGATTTGTGCTTTTGCGAGCAAAGCGTGATCAGAGCTTTGGTGGGAAGGTGGAGAATGCTGGCTTTGTTGCTGTTACAGGATTGGTTGGCTGTGTTGTAACATCTTGATTAATTGATAGAGTTGATGTTTGCAGATTAGTCGGCTGTTTCATAGCATCCTGTGTGGCTGAGATACTGGCTGTGTGCCTATTGTTCTTTTGTGTTGTAATGGCCTGGGTAATGGGCTGTGTGATGACATCCTGACCTCTATTGTAGTGATATCCTGAGTCCTGTGCTGCAACCTCCTGGGGGATTGGCTGCGTTGTAACATCCTGAGCCTTTGTATTGTAACCTCCTGAGTTCTGTGATGTAATGTCCTGAGCAGATGGTTGAGGTGTAACATCCCGGGCTTTGATTTGGCTCAAAGTTTGCGGCCTGGCCATGTGTTCATAGCGTGTGTCAGTTTGCTTTGTGTGGGGGTCGGAGGAGGATGCAGCAGTTGGTGATGTCGCCGTGGTTTGGCATTTGGATGATGGTTGCATTTTGTCTATGGGATGGGTTTGGGTTTGAGTCTGGTGAGGGTGATTGGTGGTTGCATCCTGACTTTTTCTGAGTCCGGTGTCAGTTTTCGTGGCTGGGACTCATTGTTGACTAGGGCTAGTTTCCAGATGTCTGGTAGGCGGGAGGTAGCATCACGTTTATTCATGTTGTGGGGGTGTTTCTCTATTTCGATGACTTCCATAATTATTCTCTTGTTGAAGTGTTCAATTTTGGAGATTAATTTGGTTCTTTCAAAATTAATTTCATGTCCTGTTGCTTTAAGGTGCTGGAAGAAGGAGGAAGTTTTTTCTTCTTTTCTGACTGTGTTCTTGTGTTCTGCGATGCATGCATTTAATTTCCTATTAGTTTGTCCAATGTATGTGGCTAGGCAGATTTTGCATGGTATTTCGTAGACTCCTTGGTTTTCTAGCTGGATTTTGTCTTTGGGGTTTCTTAAGATGTTGGCTATTTTTTGGTCAGTGTTGAAGGCTGTCTTGATATTGTGTTTGTGGAGAATTTTGCTGATTTTATCTATGATGCCTTTGATGTAAGGGAGGAGGGCGATGCCGTTGTCCTGTTCTGTGTCTTGGTTTTGGGAGGGAGTCTCCCTTTGGATTAGGTTGATAATAGTTTTTCTTTGGAATCTGTTGGAGATTAATATGTTTGTGAGAGTGTGTAATTCAGTTTTCAGGTGGTCTTTGTCAGCTAGGCGTCCTCCCTTACATCAAAGGCACCACAGATAAAATCAGCAAAATTCTCCACAAACACAATATCAAGACAGCCTTCAACACTGACCAAAAAATAGCCAACATCTTAAGAAACCCCAAAGACAAAATCCAGCTAGAAAACCAAGGAGTCTACAAAATACCATGCAAAATCTGCCCTGCAGCATACATTGGACAAACGAACAGGAGAATAAATGCACACATCACAGAACACAAGAACGCAGTAAGAAAAAAAGAAAAAACTTCCTCCCTTTTCCAGCACCTTAAAGCTACAGGACATGAAATTAATTTTGAAGAAACCAGGTTAATCTCCAAAACAGAACACTTCAACAAGAAAATAATTATGGAAGCTATCAAAATACACCCCCACAACATGAATAGCAATAGACGTGACAATACCTCCCGAGTACCAGACATCTGGAAACCAGCCCTAATCAACAAACGAGGCCCAGCCACCACCCAGGCCGTTACCACACGAAACAACAATAGACACGCAGCCAGCACCAATCAGCACCAATCTACCAATCATGATACAACCACACAACCAATCATTCCACTTACTGAAACAAAGGCAGCACTCCACATACCTCCACCAAGGTTTACAGAAAGACAGCAGCTCCGATCACACTTTAAATCCAAAACCCAGCCTGAAGATGGTGATTGAGACCTCGCTGAAATGTTGCCAAGACAATCTCAATCTTACACAGGAAAAGACCTGAATACAACAAGACCAGCATACCTATACCCATGAAAATCTATCTATCTATCTATCTATCTATCTATCTATCTATCTATCTATCTATCTATCTATCTATCTATCTATCTATCTATCTATCTATCTATCTATCTATCTATCTATCTATCATCGTCCGTCTGTCTGTCTGAAAACTTTCCTGTTACACTTTGTCTTGCAAGTCTTCATTTCATTAAGCTTTTAAATCAATTGTTGTATAACTCAGATCTTACATAATAGATCATTATATATGTATAAATCAAGGGCAGGGATATGAATTCCAACTCCAATTCACTCTAAGTAGCATGATTAATCATTAGAGATTATGAGAATTTGAACATCTGGAAGACTACATTTTCCTCAGTCCTGTCATACTCTCTATTCATTTTTACTAGTATAGCTATTGGAACATGGATATATTATGAAAGAAATATAAGAAATTAAGAATGTTACATATAAGGATAGATTATTTGAAATAATGAAATAAATGGAGACATCATTGTGTTATAAAGAAAATCCTGCATGAAATTAAAAAAATAAAATACACATGTAAGATATCCATTAAACCATAATACAAGTAGTCCTTAACTTACAACCACCATTGGGACTGGAATTTTGGTCATTAACTGATGCAGTCATTAAGTGATTCATGATAACTAGTTTTAATTTTATGTTCACTTTTATGTAGTTGATAGGCAAATCACCATGGTGGTTAAGCAAACTACATGGTGGTTAAGTAAATCACATAGTTGTTAAGCGAGTCCTGCTTCCCCAATTGACTGTGTTTGTTGGAAGCTGGTTGGGTAGGTTGCAAATTTCGACCACAAGAAACTGCAACCATTATAAATAAGAGCCAGTTACCAAGCACCAAATTTGTGATCATGTGACTATGTTGATAGCGTGACAATTGTAACTTTGAAGACAAGATATAGGTCACTTTTTCCAAGGCCTCTGAAACTTTGAATCGTCATTAAATGAAGGGCCATAAGTTGAGGACAATCTATTATTATAGCTAGGTGGGGAAGGTGAATATAGTGTACTGTTTTCTATGTATAAATGCCACAGATGAAGGCTATGGAATCTTTCCAAATATTCAGATTACAAAATATACAAAGTAATTCTGCTTGAAATGTTTTCCTAATAAAATATATATTTGAGCATCCTCCTTACAGACCAGGGCTACTTTAGATTTTAGCAGTAATTCCATAAATAGCTTTAACTAGCTTCCTTTCAGTCGGGTTTCAGGCCTGGTTACAGCACAGAAACTGCTTTGGTCGCGCTGATCGATGATCTCTGGCGGGCCAGGGATAGGGGTCACCCCTCTATCCTTGTGCTCCTTGACCTCTCAGCGGCCTTCGATACCATCGACCATGGTATCCTTCTGCGATGGTTGCAAGAGGTGGGAGTGGGAGGCACCGTCCTTCGGTGGTTCTCCTCCTACCTCTTGGACAGGTCGCAGTCGGTGTTGGTCGGAGGGCAGAGGTCGACCCCAAAGCCCCTCAACTATGGGGTGCCGTAGGGTTTGGTCCTGTTCCCTCCTATTTAACATCTACATGAAGCCGCTGGGTGTGATCATACGCCGGCACGGGATTAAGTACCACCAATACGCGGACGATACGCAGTTGTATCTGTCCGCCCCGTGCCAACTCAGCGAAGCAGTAGAAGTGATGTGCCAGTGCCTGGAGGCTGTTAGGGTCTGGATGGGAGCAAACAAGTTGGCACTCAATCCAGTCAAGACCGAGTGGCTTCTGATGTTCCCTCCCAAAGATTGGCCAATTATTCCATCTCTCTGGCTGGGGGGTGAAATTATACGCCCCTCAGAGAGGGTCCGCAATTTGGGAGTCCTCCTGGATCCCCAGCTGACTTTAGAACACCATCTGTTGGCTGTGACCAGGGGGACCTTTGCCCAGGTTCGCCTGGTGCACCAATTGCGACCCTACCTGGATCAGGAGGCCCTTCAGACAATCACTCACGCCCTTGTGACCTCAAGACTGGATTACTGTAACACGCTCTACATGGGGCTGTCCTTGAAGAGTGTTCGAAGACTTCAGTTAGTCCAGAACGCAGCCGCGCGAGCGATTGTGGGTGCACCCAGGTACACCCATGTCACACCTATCCTCCACGAGCTGCACTGGCTACCCATTAATCTCCAGACCCGCTTCAAGGTGCTGGTCATTACCTATAAAGCCCTTACATGGCATCGGACCAGGTACCTGAGAGACCGCCTCCTGCCGATTACCTCCCATAGACCGATTAGATCTCACAGGTTAGGTCTCCTCTGGATTCCATCTGCCACCCAATGTCGGCTGGCGACTCCCCGGGGGAGAGCCTTCTCTGTTGCAGCTCCAGCCCTCTGGAATGACCTCCCCATGGAGATCCGGACCCTTACTACCCTCCCGGCTTTCCGCAAAGCCACCAAGTCCTGGCTGCTCCAGCAGGCCGGGGGGCTTGTGAAACTTCCAGCCCCACGGAAACTGTGAATGTTGCGTATTTTAAAGTGTTGTTTTTGTCTATTCCCTTGTTTATTGTGAGCCGCCTGGAGTCCTTCGGGAGTGGGCGGCATACAAGACAAATAAACGAACTAATTAAAAACTAACTATGTAGACAGCTGTATTTACATACAATCCATAGAATGTGGCCAATTTATTCAGGATGTTATCTATTTTTAAGCCTTTTTTATTACAAAATAGCTTTTTTTTATAACTATATTCTTTTCTGTTTGCTGCCCAATATATTACATAACATGGGAGAATCTAATGAGAATTATAATGCTTTTCTGTTTAAGTCCTAACATAAGGCTTGCCTTTGACATACTACAATGCATGTAAAAACCAGCAAAATAAGACAGTTGATAAGTCTTGTGAGGCTGGTAAGCTCATGAAACAAGGACAACCTGGATTTCTGTAAGATAATTTTGATACCCCATGGAAGCAATTCTCCCACTCAACATACAGTTACGGTAGTATAATTGAAGTGGAGTTGCTCTGTATCCTCCCCCAAAAAGGAAGATTCCACAATCCCTTTTGTGGATTTAAGTGTCCCTTTTACCACAGGTTTTTTTTTTCCTATCCTGTTTTCCAAGACGTTTTATAACAGATCAGCTTAAAGGTATTTAACAGGACAAAAATGTTCACTTACCAGTTTTAACTCTTCTGTTTCTAGAAATTCTGCTTGATTTATAATTTCAGGCTTTGATGGTTGCTCTGTTGTTGGTGAGTTGTTTTTTTTAGTGAAAGAAAATAATAAAAACTTGGGTTATATTTCAACTTTCAGATATTTGGAACTGAGTCACATACAGGGAACTCTTAATGCATGACTGCTTGGCACCATTCAAAGTTACAATAGCACTGAGAAAGCAATTTTACAGTCCTTCCTTGCACTTATTACGATCACAGCATCCCTGAGGTCCTGTAATTGAGATTGAGCACTTCTCAACAAGTGGGCATTTGCAGCCTTTGCAGTGTCCCATAGTCACTGTCATTTGTACATTTCACAGCTGACTTTCAACAAATACAATCAATGGAGAATCCAGCAATAAAATCACAAATCACATTCACATGATACAGTACCTCAATTAATGACCACAGGTGATTTCTTAATAATCTCACAAAAGTGAGGTCATTAAGTCAGTTGCAGCCATGCGTTATCTTGTTTATCAATAACACAGTGACAGAGTTGCCAGGCCCAACTGTAGTCATTAAGTGAGGACTACCTTTATGCAGCTTTCTCAACATGGATGGAATCAAATTATGTGAGAAACCGTCATTGTAACAGAATTATATTTTCGTATTATGTATGCAAAGAGCTCAAATAATTGTAACAATACTGATAGATATAAGCCATCCATTACTAACCAGATAAAGTAAATATCAATAAATATGTCAACTTGGTTGGCAACTGAGAGGAAAAAAAAAACAAATTCAGCTCTAGAAATCATTAAGAAATGATTTAAAATAAAATTGTCAATATTACAATACATTTATAGAAACTTAGTGAGACTGCATGCGAGATACTGCACAATTCTAATTATCAAATTTCTAAACAGATATAATAGATTTATTGAAAGGGTAATAAAAATTAACTGAGAGCTCAAATAACATCCTTATAAGAATAAGGTACAATGTTTGATCCTTTTAGGATTGGAAGAAAGGTAATAAGAACATTTGGGTTTTTTTTGGGGGGGGGGGAATGTGGTGCTATGATTAAGATATGAATTTGTGCATAGCACCAACAATAGTTTTTCTCCTTTTCTGAAAATGTTAGGCCCATGGGCCATCCAAAGAAACTGATTGGAAGGAGATTCTAACCTATTTCACAGGTTAATAATGTACTGCATGCTGAAGTAGAAAGGAAATACTTCTGCATGCAGTACATTATTAACCTGTGAAATTCATTACCATAGGACAAGATGATATCCACTGACTTGTATGACGTTAAAAAGGCATTGAATAAATTAATGGGGGGATACTGTATTTTTCAGAATATAAGCCTCCTAAAGGCTATGCATGCCCTTTTTTTGACAAAAAACAGGCCCATTTTCACAAATAATGGGCCGTTTTTTTGCTCATTGGGGGAGCACCCCCAGGAGCATTCTACAAGCCTCCTAAAGGTTATTCATGCCCTTTTTTTGGAAAAAAAAACAAACAAACCGGGGCCGTTTTTGGGAGGTCTGCAGAGTGCAAAAACTTTTTTTTTCAATTTACCTCTTCAAAATCTTGGTTCTTATACTCCAAAAAATACGGTAGTTTTAACAACTCTCTTGAACAGTCAATGTTATTTCTAAGTAGGGGCAGCATATCTGAAATACCGGATGAAAGAAAATAATATGAAAGATAAAGAGTTCCATTTCCTGGTTGTGCAAAGCCTGGAGTAATTTGTTTGGCAAATTTTGAGGAAAAAATGCTCAATTAAAATTGGCAGGACTATTCTTATATTCTCATGGTAAATTAACCTCACAAAAACTAAAATTAGGTTGGAGATTAATGGAACAATTATAACATTACATCTATTCTCTCTCCCATTAAATTGACAGCAAGATTTATTCCTTAAAAAGATTTCTCCGAGTAATTCTCCCCAACTTGCTTCATAGATCAGAGATTTTAATTTTTCAATGCTGTAAGAAAGAAGTGCTCCTTGCCACCCAGTATAGAAATAGAGCAAACAATATATGAAGCTGCTATTGTTCCACATTAGATTTTAGAGAAAAACGTTCTTGAAGAGTGAGTGCAAAAACAATCTCTATATTACTCTTGAGGCATATATATATTCCTATGCAAGTTCCACTGGAGTTATTTATTACAGTACGTAACATGTAGATAAATATTTGCATTCTAATTTTGAGTATTAGATATTTACAAGTGTTTTTAAACGTGTAAAAATTGAATTTCAATTTGAGGGAATAAAAATTTCTTCTGGCAGATATGCTGAATCTTTTCAAATTATTGCTCAAAAAGTGAATGCTTAAGTCTTATGTTAGAGAAGTAATTGGTTGCAGAATTTGTACTTTTCTCCTCAGCTCTATTAATTTTAATTACTGAATTTTTAGACCAGTGTTTCTCAATTTTGGCAACTTTTAAGATATATGAGCATCAACTCCCAGAATTCTTGGAGCTAAAGTCCATGTGTCTTAAAATTGCCAAGATTAAGACACATTGTATTAGATCATCCTTTCCCAGGTTGAAGTTTTCCAGATGGAAAGTACTAAAAATTTCAGAATTGCAATTCACCCTTTTTCAGGGAGTGTTCAACCCCTTACTTTAGAAGTCACCATTTTGAACAAGCATGACAACTGCAAGAAAAAATGTTCCATGAACTGAGAAACTGAGAATTGCAGTTCAATAATATCACAAGCTAGTACAAAGGAACTGGGACAAACGTTCAATTTGATGTAAAATTAACTTAAATACAATCACTAGAATAATTTTCCATGTAATTTTTAATTTATGTTGCAGGAAAAATTACAATTCATTGGTAATTTTTGAAAAGAATCTTGATGGCTTTCAGTGGCCTTGACGTTATCCTTCAATTTAGAGAAATTAAGCGGTACTTACTGAAAATTTTGACGAGTGTAGCCTGTTCAAAGACATCGTCTTCAGTTACAAGCATGCATACAAATTTCTTTTCATCTCCAATTCTTGCATTATTAATGGACAGGGTAAAATTTTCAGAAAGACTTATTCGGTCTTTGTATTCTGGCACATTGTCATATTGTGCACTTGGTTTTTTTGCAGATCGCAAAGCAATAGACTCTGAAGCCTTGTTTGCAATTTCCTAGAAGCGGGAAATATTTATCAAATTTATACGGCTGCTTATCTCATACCAGATGACTCTTATCTTTCCCTCAAATGTTTTATGTCACTTCAATAAAACAGAGTTATTCATATACAATATTACTTTATATTTACACAATACACATTATGAACAATTAAAATACATTCAGTTTTTCAAGGCTTCCGAATCCAATTTTCTAGTTAAATATATTACAAATCTGGGAAATTATTGAAAAAAGAATATAAAGATTTGGCCATTTTTTTCCAACCTGATAACTGGCCAGTTTCCAGATTTTTAAGCAACAGCCCACAGTGGCTTAGATTGTAGACTAACTTCACAAAGCTTATGAGTTTGTGAGGCATTGACAATACCGCATGCTATTCAAAAGATATTAAAAAAAACAACAACTGTGCAGCACAATAAATCAATAGTTGTTCACCCAGTTAACCCTTTTCCCAATCTTGAATAATATCTATTTTGGTATGTTGTGCCTGATTACTTCTCATTGCAGAATAGAGTTCTAAAAATACAGTAAAAGAAATTTTCTCCATTCCTATTTAAAATCTCTGAGTTTATTTTCCCTACTCTAGAAGAAAATTCCAAGTTTTCATAACTTTTAAAAAAATCTTTCAGCATTCCTATGTAGAAGTATGTTAGCAAATCACAATAGAATACAATTCAAATGTAGGTGTGTGTTTGTGTGTGTGTGTTCAGCTTTGTGTGTAAGTTTACACTGTTTAGGTAGGTCAAGCCGGATATTATATTTCAGCAGATTATTTTGGGGTACAGCAGAGATATATGAGAATCAAATCACAAATTGGATCACCAGAACTAGGAACAATTCCAGAGATTAATTACATATTAAATATGATACTACCTGCATCAAAGGCAAATTGTTGCTCAGTATGTGTTAGGAAAACATGTGAAGAAAGTTAAACAACTCATATCTTTCTTATAGCTCCTACAAATATCTTGTTCAGCACTATTGTAAAAAAATATTTTATTCAACAGATTTGATCATATGCAGCAAAAATTTATTAGGAAGTACCCAATTTTGAAGATATAAAAATCACTAAGCATCTGAAGAAGCCTTTAATTTGATGAGCTTGAGATGTACTGATCTAATGTATTTTGAGAATCCCAAGCTGAGAAAGACTTCTCTGGACTAAGCACCTTGGTTTATTTCTAGTAAACCCTACAGAGATTACACCACCTTATGCAGTGGGTTACTGTACTATTGAATCTGTGCTATACCATCTTTTTTTATTGCTTTGTTGTATAGTTGACAATATTGTTAAAATGGCTGAAAAAAGTACTAAGGAGAAATATTCAAAGCTTGTAAAAACCTAAGTTTTGCAGAAGAATAAATAATGTTTAAAGTGAAAAAAAAAACCTTTAGTCACCATTATTCTCCCTCCCTGAAATAATTCAATCAGAACTGTTATATCCTATCCAGTAGCCGGGGTGGGCTTCAAAAATTATAGCAAGGAGTTTTCTGCCCGGTTGCTGGGTGGGTGTGGCCATGGTGGGCGCCACTTAGTTGGCCTCCTGCACCATGGCATGGGGGGGGGTTGTCCTCCCAGGGCTCTGGAGGCTTTTCTCGAACCTCCAGGAGGGTGAAAACAGCCTCCACAGGTTCCAGAGGCCCTCTGGAGGCAAGAAATAGACCCATTTCTGGCCTTCCCGAACTTCCAGTAGGCCTGTCTTTTGCCCTCCCCAAGTCTCTGCGTGAACCCTGCACTTATCTGCATCCAAAACGGACCACTTGGGAACTTCTGGGAGAGGAGGGGTGGGCGGGGCTAGCCAGGAGTGGGATTTGGGGGTTCTCTGAACTGTACACAATCTTAGCTAGAGGTTCTCCTGAACCCATTAACCCTCAAGCAGCCCACCCCTGCAGTAACCTAGAATTTGACATATTTCCATTCTGCAAGCAAGAAACCATTAGGTGGTAGTTGCATAGAAGATATGTATATTGACCTCCAAATGGAAAAATCCTAAAGAAGGTGGAAGAATTGGTAGGAATACTCATGAGGAGTTTGTTTCAGGTCACATTTGTCAGTATATTTAGTCTTATCTCCTGGCATTCCAGCACTTTCTTGTACTATTGAGAAAAGGTGGAGCTTTTTCCCCCAAGCCTTTGTGTAGAGCACACAGGCTTGCTACATCAACTCAGATAAACATGCATACACTGAGTAATTCACCGCAGGACATTTCCTTGCCAAAACAAAACAAAAGCCAAATAAAGAAAAAAAAATCACAAAACCTAGAAAGACCTTCCTTTCTTTGTTAGAAAGCTACAACTGGATTATTGGTTGCTGTTAGAATGGGCTATTTATTCTGTGGCGCTTTCAACATGCTATGAGAAGCGAGAGTAACCGCAACAATTTTTATTACATTCTGCTGGACCTGTATTTGGTCTCCTTTATGCAGGCAATGCACTTTTAGACACAGTATGACACACAACTATTGATTCTATGAACTTGCTTCATGTTGCTATAGTGAGCATGAAAAACAGTGTGTATAAAACAATGTGAATATAATAAAAATGTGGCAATAGGCTTTTTACCACGTGAAACACTTGGTCTAACAACTATGCAATCTGTTTCCAAATGAGCAAACAAATTATAATGGTTCTTTTATCCTAATGAACTCTAAGAGAAGTGGCATATTGCTAACCAGTTTCTGCATAAAAATACCAAGAGACTTATTTATTACGACATATTTAACACAAAATTTTAAAGACCTGCTTTTGAATAATACGTTCATTAATCCCACAAAATTCCTCCTACATTGCAATACCAGAAATAATTTAAGATAATTTATACTTACGTATTTCCATTTTGCAAACAAAAGACCATTAGGAACTTCTAAATGGCAAGGCAAAACAATGGTATCTCCATATACTGTGTTTACTGTATATAATCCAAGTCCTGTTAAAAACAATAAGAAACAACTATTAATTCTAAAATGTTGGATTTTTCTAAGTCTTAGCTAAAGCATATGTACAACTGAAACACATTTTCAAAATTAATTAAATAATTTAATTATTTAACCCATTCTTAAAAAATTAGTTCGTGTTGCATTAAATATTTGTTGTCTTTCATTCATCACCATTCAAAATGAAGCCGGCAAAGTTGGCAAAAATCTGTGATAGCAATTTTAGAAGAACACAGGGCTCCATACTTGTGGCACATCCAATATAAGGCTAAAATTTGCAGTATATGCATATTTATATATTTCTATACTTTTGGATTTTGTGATTTGCCCCCTCTTTTTCCACAGTGCATGTGCATGCCTCTATAGACGTCACATCTATCTGAATAGCATGCTGTGGTGGTGCACAATTCTTTCTTATTAGTCACTGGAACAATATGATTGTTCTAAAGTATTCTTATTCTATATTATTTGTGAATTAGAGAATTTTTAAAGGTGAGAAAAAGTTTCAATGCTAGCATATAAAATTTCCCAGTGAAGTCTGGATTCCTTGGAAGTGCAACATTATCAGTGATCTAACTTAATCCCAGTGGTGTGATAGGATTTGGAAAGTTTTAAGTAATTTGGAAAACAATTGTGAGATATGTGAGGAAGTGAAGTTAAGATTGCTCTTTCAGTGCTTGCATAGACATTCTGCATCCCTAATTCCCCAAGGCCAGGCTCAGCTTACCCGCTTCTCCAAAAAAGGCCATGAAAGTTTACAGCTTTGAAAACTTGAGAGGAGATGGGAGCCACACGCTGGTGTTTTCAGGAATCTGTCAATGTTCATAAACAGCTTTACCCCACTCATATCCTTAGTTTACAAAAGGGAAAGCTAACACAGTATAGGTGTGGCTATGTAAGACAAAAGGTGATAGAAGATAGGAGCAGGTGAGAAGGGAGAAATAAAGATAAAGGTTCCTCTCACACATATGTGCTAGTTGTTCCCGACTCTAGGGGACAGTGCTCATCTCCGTTTTAAAGCCAAAGAGCCAGCGCTGTCCAAAGAGGTCTCCATGGTCATGTGGCCAGCATGACTAAATACCAAAGATGTACAGTACATTGTTACCCTCCCACCAAAGGTGATCCCTATTTTTCTACTTGCATTTTTACATGCTCGAACAGCTAAGTTGGCACAAGTTGGGACAATTAACAGGAGCTTACTCTGCTAGGGATTTGAACTGCCAAACTTTCTGATTGACAAGCTCAATATCTTAGCCACTGAACCACTGTATCCCTTCGCGTTGAGAAGAGACAGGTAACATCTAGTAATTGCAACTATTACAGGCAAGCAAAAGGGCTGTCAATCAACTGTCAGGATCACAAACTATGATAAGCAGCACATCTTGGTGTGATTCCTGTCTGAGCTTAGAAGCTCAGCTGGAGTGCTCAAAAGCAACATTGCTTAAAAGTGTAAAAGACTGGCGTTTGGTAGCAACAAAGTAAGACCAACCACACTCAGGCAATATACCTAATCCCAACAATTGCAGGAACTTTTGGAGGGAGTCAAAGGGTGT
Source organism: Thamnophis sirtalis (assembly GCF_051295495.1). NCBI lineage: Eukaryota > Metazoa > Chordata > Lepidosauria > Squamata > Natricidae > Thamnophis > Thamnophis sirtalis. The sequence continues at coordinate 33,817,909 of NW_028261388.1, read as the reverse complement.
ATACAAACTTTAAGATATTTGCCTGCTTCAAGGATAAAGTATCAAAGACTTATTTATGGTTACATCAACTCACAATGACTAGGAGGGTGGAATTAACCCAGGGCACCAACCTATTGTAGGGAAAGATGTGCGCCTCAAATAAGCATTCCATACAGTTATCTTCTACACTGCAGTGTGTCAAAATAAAGAACCTTACAAGGCTATAAAACATTTTGATAGCCTTGAAAACTAGGTTTTTGCATCTAAGAATAAGCATATCAATTATTTAATTTAATTACAAGTAAACTTGGTCAGTTTGTACTCAAAACAAACAATCATGAATTGTTTCAGGGAGATTAGTCATTTATCAATATTTAACAACTTTTAAAAACAATTTCAATTTTTTACTCTTCTATCTAAAGTAAAATACAAGATAAAGTATTTTATAGAGATTTTATCTCTGCATGATGGCTACAGTTCAATGTGATATTTTGCATGATTTGGAGACCACGAAAAAAACATGTGAATAAGACTAAATCTTGCAGTTGATTAATAAGAATGATTACATAGACAGGCGGCGAAGTACAATAAATATTAGGCTCAATAACATTTGACTAGTGTTGCAGTAATTCCATACTCTGGAAATGTCTTTCCATAACAGGTCCCCTATGGATTATTTCATTATAGAATTATGCTAATGGCTGTACAATGGATCTGGAAGCAATGGCCTGGGCAGGCGGGTTAAAAATATATGAAGACCCTAGTAAATCATTTAGCATCAGCATACTTTCCAAATGTACAAGCCTATCTATCTGGTGCATTTCTGTTTACATGTACAATTAGCTTGTTTTATTTTATCTTCCTTTTCCTTTGCTTGGAGCATTTTGGCCTACTGCAAACATCCTTTCTGACTTTCCTTTCCTAAAAGATCATGTGTGTCTCAGATCAGTTTTGAAACTGCAATAAAAGGTGTTCCTAATAGTGGAGACTGTAATGCCAAAGTTGGAATATTGAGGAAGATACAATTGGACTGTTTAGTCTAGAAACTGAAATGAAGCAAGAGATTGACTTATCACTTTTTGCCAGTCCAATTGTCTTTTCATCGGTAACAGACTTCCAATAGCCCAAATAATTCCAATATGCATGAGCATCATCAGATTGAATACATAGAAATATAGTATAAGCACTTAGGGCATCATCTCATCCCACTGTGATTGGCCCATCCCATCGGTGCTGGCAGAGGAGGTATGCTGTGGGCCTCATTGGACTAAGTATTCACAATGGTGGGGTCTTCTCTGCTACTGTGCCTGCCCTGTAGAATATCATGCTTCCTGGAGTGAGGTTTGTTCCAAACCTTCTGACTTTCTATAAGATCCTAAAGACCTGGCTCTGCTGGTGGGCTGGAGCTCCAGTGGGGAAGCATTGCAGTGGAGGTGGTTGATTGATCAACAATAGATGCCACCTCCCACCCTTCCCATCTTTTAATATCTTATTTATGCTTTTACAGTTTTTATTTTTTATTATTGTAAGTGTTAGGTAAGCTCCCCGTTGGGAGAGCAAGTGCGTTCAGAGAAGCGTTGTGAGAATTGTGTTGGGGAACACACAAACCAGCATACAGAGACACTGCAGTTTAAATAGGCTTTTACTGTAGTGGAAATAGAGGTATCAGGGTCCATCAAACAGTCCAAGTCATACACGGATAAGATAGTCAGTCATCAATGTCTTTTAGTTAAGGGATAATCCAAATAACATGCTAGCAGTTGCAAAACTTACAATAGCTCACGGCACTTTCTAACAGCCAGTTTCCAAAACACTCAGATCAGATCAGCCCAGCATCTAACAAACAGAGAACTAACAGTCACTCTGGCTCCCTCATATGGCCGATTGAGGAAACAGCAATCAATCACATTTTACAGTATGATTTAAAGAATCAGGTATAGCATTGCTACATGATTTATATATTGCCAATCCAACCGTTAGATTATATTCCTAACAGTAAGCCACCCAGGGTTACCCTGAGATAAGACAGGGGACCAAATTAATTTAATAAACACACACACACACACACACACACACACACACACGTTTAGCAAAAGCCCACAATGTAGATTGAAAATGGTAATATGGCCTGGCTCTAGGTTGGAAAGGGCTCAATGGTTATATACTCTTGTATCAATGGTTATATACTCTTATATACTTAACAATGAGTATTGAGATACCACGGTACTTCAACAGCCAGAAATGCAACTGAACTGCACTGGCATGAAAGTGAAGGAGCACAAAAATGAAACAAAGATTAAATGTAAAGACTACACTAATCATAACAAGTATAGCGACTAGCCTTAGAATTGACAATGAGGATACTGAAATGATAGCAATAGTACTTAGATTTATACACGGCATCATAGTGTTTTACAATTTTCTCTAAGCGGCTACAGAGTCAGCATATTGTCCCCAACAATCTAGGTCCCCATTTTAGTGACCTTGGCAGGATGGAAGGCTGAGTCAACCTTGAGACCCCAGGATCAACTGCTAGCAGTCAGCAGAGTTAGCCTGCAATACTGCATTCTAACCACTGCACCACCATGGCTCCTAAGTTATGGATAGTTTCTGCCTTTTAGGATCAATTATCAATCTTAAGGAATTAGCAATCAGAAAAGAAACCACATACTAGAACTTAGAAAAGTAGCAAAAACCTTGGAAAAGATATTCAGATACTAGGATGTGTTTGTACTTTCTAAAATCAGAATTATACAAGTGATAATTTTTCCTCTGATACTTTATTCAAGTAATTGTAAACACAGAAGAGTGTGTTTACAGTTTTGATTTTGTTGTTGCAGAAGATTCCTAGGAATACCATGAAACAAAACAAATGAATCAAATAGAACAAATCATTCCAGAGTTGTCTGGAGGGAGGCAAATGTAGAAGAAAAAGAAATAAAAACTGCAAGGTGGATAAACTGAATTATACAGTGCATCACTGGAAAACTTTAAGGATCAGATGGGGATCAAATCATTCTGAAGAAAAACTATACTGTTTCTAAAAATTGACAGGACGTGATGGCACATAATCATCAAGCATCTTCAATCATTATAAGGCTGTGATGGCGAACCTATGGCACGCATGCCAGAAGTGGCACGCAGAGCCCTCTCTATGGGCACGTGTGATGTTGCCCCAGCTCAGCCAGCTGGTCGTCGGGTTTCCAGTGCTCTGGCGAGCACATGCATGCGGACACACACACACACCTGCCAGTTTGGGCACTCCGTGCCTAAAAAGTTCACCATCACTGTTGTAAGGCATGAGACCAAAACTGCGCTTGGGTATTATTTGTGTTGTAAATAATTTATTCTAATAAGTTTTTAATATTTTTGTAGAAAATATAAATGATAAAAGATGATATTATCCAAAGATACAACAACAGAAAAAATACTACAGTGTACCGCATTGTTATTAAGATTTGTTATTATATTTTAAATAAATACGAACTAAGGACACTCCTTTTGTAACCACTCTCCCCATTTCCACCATTTTTTTTAGATTTTTGTGACTTGCATACATTACTCCAAAATCAAAATAAGGAATATAACTATCCAAAGTGTTCAGATGTTAAATACTTTGGCTTATAATTTGTCCACCACTATCCAATTCACTGAATGCTCATTGTTCTTCCTACAAAAAAACAACTAACAGGTAATGATAGACAATAGTCCTTGAGTTACGAGCACAATTGAGCCCTATTGCTAAGCCAGACAGTTGTTGAGTGAGTTTTGCATCATTTTACTATCTTTCTTGCTACAGTTTTTAAGTGAAACACTGCAGTTGTTAAGTTAGTAACACAGTTATTAAGTGAATTTTGTTCCTCCACTTATTTTGCCTGTCAGAAGATTGCAAAAGCTGACCACATGATCCAGGGACACTGGAATCACCATAACGCATGGCAGTGCAATGGCTGTAAATGTGAAAAATAGTAATAAGTCATTTTTTTCAGTCCCATTGTAACTTCAAACACTCACTGTCATACCCTAGCACGGGGAATGTTAAGAAATATTATAATACCTGAGTATAGATAGTCCTCGACCTTTTATACCTACCGCCCACTTTTGTATCTCTGTTAATAGTAAAATTTTCTAACCGCCCACCCAGTTCCACAGTAATGGCGATTTATAAAATAGGGAAGTAACTTTATTTATAAAATTTATAAAGCAGAGTTACAGCAAACCCCTACCGCTCACCATGAAAGCTGGAACACCCACTAGTGGGCGGTAGGGACCAGGATGACTACCATTGCCCTAGCATATAACTTTATATACTCTTGTTGCTCTCTATCCCCATCTAGTAGCCGGAGGAACAAATATGCCCCAAGAAATGCTTTGAATACTATTGTTGCTCTCTATCCCCATCCAGTGGCCGGAGGAACAAATACCAGTTACATTGTTTGAAGCTGACACCATCTCATTACCTATCAGCCCACACTCTCAGAACAAATGCACGCCGGGAAGCCAGACTCCATTTCCTTTAGCATTTGGAGAAGGTAGAAGTACAAGGAAGAATCCATCTTAATCTGTGGCATATGGTCATCCAAGGACAACCCCACATCCTACACACTGAGCATCACTGTGAGATTTAAATCACTTGTATTTATTAATTGCTATGTTCAGCAGTAACTCAGTACTGTCTATCTTCTATTTAGTTCTCATTGTATGAATCCCTGTTTTCCCCAGTTTCACCATATCCTGTTTTTTCAATAAAGCATTCAGATCTACACACATGGTGTGTTTTATTGGAGGAGAGATGGGTTTAGCTGCATGTGGAGCTGCACATAGACTAATGTGTAGAGAGGACAAAACACTCACTAATGGTTGTAAGTCGAGGACTATCTATACTCAGGTATTATAATATTTCTTAACATGGGATCCTTAGGTAATAAAAACAAAAAGAAAAGTCTATTACGAGTAAATTACAGCAGTACAGAGAAGAAATGCAATCTTTTGATATATCTAACAGCAATAAGTAGCAGTCTTTTGTTCAAAATATACAGTTTATCTCTACATTATCTATGAGCAAACATTTGACAGAAAATAATGCAGAAACTAAAAAAATGTTATAGTATAAACATGCATCTTACCCACATTAGTACAGCCTAAAGCAATTGATCAGCACTTTTATCTAGCAGATGAACAGTAATGCACTCATCTATAATATTTTGTTTCATTCTCTAAATTAAATTTGATCAATCTCATCTAAAGCACAAGCTGAAAACAGCTATTTTATCATTTAATTTAATGAATATAGCAGTCTGACCACTAGATGGTGCTAAGGAAATATAAACCTTTTTTGATTGCTTAATAATGTGCATAATATGTTATAGATTAATGACAAATATAAATTCACAAAGAAACCCACCCATAACCCAAACATCTATAAATTAGACGGTTAAAAGAATGAAAAGCCATCTTTTATCTAAAACCTACGAGCTGTGTCAGAACACGGAAGAAATTTGACATTTTTCACTAGGATGAATGGAGACCACAGACAGAACCTATTTTTGCATCTGATAAAAAGGAGGATAAGTATTTGCTTTCCTGCTTAAGTACACTAAATGTCATTATAAAAGAATGTTCCTGTGTGAGTTTCATTGTTGATCTTTTCTCTTTACTTTAAAACAATGCATTTTAACCCCTCCAAGTTGCTATAGTAACAAATGCACAATATCAGTCAACACATAAGTTTGGCTGTGTAAATAGAATTGCTGGGTGTGGGTGGATGGTGGAGTCCAGGGCTGACAACACACAGTCTACAACATCATTGACAAAAATAAAAAAGTTTCCTTTGGATTTTTTCTATGCATGTAAACATAACAAAATATGGCACTGCAAAAGCGGATCCAAGTAAAGTAAGTAACTCCATACATTAAATATAGACATCCTGCTAAGATATTACAAAGATATATATTGTAATAAAAAAGAGTCCTATGGCTCTTTAAAAAATAGGTTTAAACTAATCTTCGCTAAACTACCCACAGTAGTTTAAGATGCGTCCATATAAAAAGTTTTCAAAAACTAAATAAAAAATAAAATAAACACTTTAGAATAAAAACATTTCTTCTTTAAAAGAAACAAAATATGAAGTCATTAATGCGACTTTTCAAAAGTCCAGTGAACCTGATTCTTATTTGTGAATGAATGTATCTATCTATCTATCTATCTATCTATCATCTATCTATCTATCTATCTATCTATCTATCTATCTATCTATCTATCTATCTATCTATCTATCTACCTATCTACCTAGATAGATAGATAGATAGATAGATAGATAGATAGATAGATAGATAGATAGATAGATAGATAGATAGATAGATAGAATATAATTTCCTCCCCACTACCTCTAAGCCAACATCAAGTAAAACAACATATCAGTGATTCCAAATTCCCTATAACAAAGAACAATCTGAAACAATAAAAACTTAATATAGAAATAATTCCCTCTGGAATTTTAAACATCAATGGCATCATGTCATATACAAATCATATAATATCATATATAAATGTAACTGCAATCATAAATAGTTTATTGAATAGCTCTCCAGATTATTCCAGGTATGCCTAATTGAGACATTATAATCATCCCCAGATTAAAAAAAAAATGCCTCTTGAAAAACATCATGTTGAGAGAAGCTGTTGTAGGTGCTACTCTTTGAAAACACATGCCATAAAATGTTAAGCAACTGAAGTGTAATATGTTATATTGGGACTCTTTGTTGGTCTTAACACAACTAACCTGAATTAAGTATACAAAAGAAAAATATTACATTATGCTATTAAAATCCCACAATTCACAGGAATCTTATTTTTACAGAAAAAGTATAAATAGACAATCACAGTTGTGCCCCACTCCTACACAAATAAATATGTGTTACTTTTCATTAGAATGAAAAAAATGTTGCAATATTGTTGTGAAGACATAACCTAAGGAGCTAACACTTCTGTTTACATTAGTTGCATAATGATTTAACATATTTACTTGGAACACCTTACAATATTTTAATATTAATATTATTAAACAACAGGTTATTCTGAACAACTGGACAAAACGTGTTCTGGATTTATACTTTTGGACTTCTACTGGTGACTATTGATCTATGTGCCTGTCTCTAGATGTGCTGTGGTTACTTCTAAGAATTCTTATCTATGGATATTATGAATTTTCAACGATTGTATGTCCCCCCTTACCTTTCCAGGCAGTTGAACTGCCTAACCCTGTGTAAAGAAACAGGCTTATTTAGAGAGCTTAGCTGGTTCCTTGCTCAGCTATGAATTGTGAGGAAACCTAAAAATGGACATCTCTTAGAGCTACCAATTAGTCATCTTAGATTGAGCTGGCTTTCTTGCTGGCTGGCATTTTAATATTTTCAGCCAAGAACTGGTTGCTGCATCCTGAATTATTGCAGAGACTCATAGTTTTTGACTGGGAAAGGAAAGGTATGTTACCAGCTGCCAGCTGGGATTTCTGAAGACGTTATCATGGACATTGGGCTGTCCCTCTTCTCAGCTTTTGGTTGCTAGGCACCTGATTTCTGTATCACTTTACCCATGCCACCGATCTCCTGCTACATGCTGCACCAAGTTGTTTTGGCTGTGATGTTTCACTTGTAACTTTCTTTCTTCTTGCTCTTCCACATGATTGCAATCTCCCCTTCTCAACATATCTACTTTACAGAAGCCCTGAAGGTGACATCCTCTTAAAGTTGGAAACTAGATGTCTCAGACTGCCTTAAAATCTGATTGGGAGTAGGAGGGGAGGAAGAGAGAAAAGGGATGCATTTTCATTGATATCTGTAAAAATGTCCACCTTTATTTAAATTTTGATATTTACTTTAAAAAAAAAAGAACAAAACAACAAGCTCTCTAGAACAACTTTCCTTCCTTTTTCCTTGCTTGCCTATTTGCCCTTCCTGCATGGATTTTTTTCCACCAATCATTCTCTGAAATGCTGATGACAGGATGCATAGTTTATATACCTACTTGATCAAATTATCTTTCGTAAAAATTCAAAATTTCAGCACAAAACATTTTCCTTAACTGTACAGTAGTTTTTAGCATTGTTATATTACATTTCAAACTCTAGAGAACAATAATTCAGTATAGACAACAGCTATCTAGATCAGTTCTTATACGTGTCTTCCAATATTTAAATGTTTAATATTAAATATTACATAATTTTCTGGCAGTAGCATATTCTCTGGAGTCCAAATTAAGGCAAATAAACTGTTTAATATAGTTGCCGGGATCTAATATGGCATAACAGTGACTACTTTGAAAAGCTTTTATTGTAAAAGTCATTGTCTATAATACATAGACAGTACATCATACATATCATACATCATTCAAGTTGTGTTTGCCATGTGGGTCTAAGAATGTATAAGTGAAAGTGAGAGTGACATACAGAAGTGGTGTTTGCTAAAATGAGCTGTGTAAAATTATGACTTGCCTTATAAAAGCTTTAAAAATGTTTTTCAATTAAAAAAATCAAAGCATTTCAGGATTTCTTAAAAATCTTTAAAAATATATCAATACTATTTCATTTGTGCATATTAAAGAAACAGAAATTATTTCTTCTGATGCATAAATAGTTTGCTATTTTTAGCAGAAAATTGCATATTTTTCTTGTTTAATTGTAATATCTTATGAATTATGAATACTTCATATATGAACAGTCATATTAAAAATAAATTAACCATTTTCTTGCCCATTAACTTATCTACAATATATTACTTATTAATAGTGTAACATTGCTATTGTTTTAATCAGAATGTTCACATATATACATTCTTCAGAACTAATTAAGCTGAGGAAAAGGCTGTCTTGCTTACTTGTTATAAATATTTTATTATTCAGTACAGATACTGCTGTGAACAGAAACAGGAAATCTTTCTCTTATTTTCCCATCTAAAACCCCAGGGGGACTGTATACCGATGTGTGTGTGTGTTTTTGTGTGTGTGTGTGTGTGCGAGCATGCACACACACACACTCTTAGTATATGTATCTGGCTATCTACAGTATATGGGAAAAAGTAATTCTTGAAATAATAATGACATCCTGCTCTGGAATACATCAAAGACAATATGAGTGTGTGAAAACATATACAGTGATAGAGTGGTATATAACAGGAAAAAAAATTCAACATTATCATCTTTTCCTTGTAAAATAATAAACTTTAAAAAACATAACCAACTACTACAACAACATTAAAACACATTTCAAACCTTTACAACAATGATGTAGAAGAGCGTATTATTATATGACTATATTAGTATATTACTATATACTATATTACTACATAACATATTGTTAAATAAGGTATTAATTTCTCATAGCAATTTGTGATTTTATGGAGTCCCAGGAATACTTTACATGGAACAAGCAATACTAGACCAAGGAACCAGTTTGGTATGGTGCTGAAGGTATCAAGCACCATGAGTTCTAGTCCCACCTTAGACATGAAGCTAGCTGGGTGATTTTGAGCCAGTGACTGTCTCTTAGCTTTGGAAAGCAAGCAGTGGGAAATCACTTCTGAAAAGACTTGGTAAGAAAATGAAGACTCAGCTCTCTAGAAAAGGGTCTAATAGTGGAAAAGGTGAATGGAAAAAAAAGAGGACAGCCAGCATTAAGGTGGATAGACTCAGTTACAGTGGTGATGAGTCTGCCATTTGGAGACCTGAAAGTACAGATCGTCATGGAGAAAATCTGTCTACATAATCGTTAAGAGTTGATACCAACTAGATGACACATTATCAATCAAGTGGATTGATAGTCATACCTCTTTACACAGTATAATGGGTTATTATTATTTTTTGTCCTAGGTGAAAAAGAATGATGACTTTTTATTTAGCAAAGATCAAAGTTACCAAGTTTATAAACTTGATAAAAATATGCTTTCATAAGAATAGGGTATAATGTTGTTAAATTACAATCTTAGAAACTGAGCATTGGTGGCATACAATGTACGATGTATCTTTTAAGAGATATAAGATGGTAACATAGTTTTTTTTAAGTTTTATATTTTTTTCTCAAATTTATATATCCTCCCATCCAGGGGTGAAATCTACTTACCTTCTCTACCAGTTCGCAAATGTGAGCTTACCAAGTGCGCCTGCAAAGGTAAGTAGAACAGTGAGGGGGAGGGGGGGATTCCACTGTGCCACATGACTTAGATTAGCTAGAAAGCGGGAAATTCTACTTTCTGACGAACCTGTCCAAACCACTAGTATTTCACCCCTACTCCCATCTCACCACACATGACACGGCTACATACAAGAATCAAATAATTATACAAATATAGACAATAATTATTAAAAAAAATTAAAAATCATTAAAATTAGAATAAACAAACCACAAAAACAAGGGGTATAGCAACTGCATATTAACCACAATAGGGAAGTTTCCTTAAAATGTTCCTGTGACCTTCCTGATGACATAATCATAGTTTGAGGGTCTTCCTGAAGGTTAATAGAGATAGAGCTAATCTGTTGTGGTCCACCAGTGGCCTGCGGAGCTGGCAGCAGAGTGGGACAGCGAGGAGTTTGCGGAGGAACATGGGACAGTCCTGGAGTCTGGGGAAGGCTCAGACGAGGGCTCTGCGTCAGAGACAGAGAGGGGGCCAGGCCAGTTAGGAGTTATGTGATGCCTCCAGAGTCAGACATCAGTGAGGCACAGGAACAGGTTCCCCATTCCCAGTGCATGCATGCGCAAAGCTGCCAGAAGGCAAGAACAGTTAAGACAGAAGGGATAACTCAGGAGTAAGGCTTGGGGGTGATTGGGTCCTCCCATAGGACAAAAAGGAGGAGCAAAGGCATGTGAGCCTTTGCAGGAAGCAACTTTGTTCATGCTGGTCAGTTTCCCTTCTGAAGCTTCGTTTTGACTTTTTGTTCCGTGTGGCCTTGCCAAGCTAATTGCCAATTAAGTCTTGGGCAGCATTTCAAGGAAGATAAAGGTGAATGCTTATCAGCCAAAAGACTTTTGCAGCCTAATGTAGGACTCTTTACAACTATTTGGGACTCATTACGGGCTGTGAATGAACATAATTCATAGCCTTTGAAATAAAAAGAGGGTTTTCTGGGACTGAGTGGGTGCTTTTTACTGTATCAGGAAGCCTAGGTCAGAACATAACCTAACTTCAGGTGGAAAATGAACCATAAAGTAGATACCACAGCACAAAAAGTCTGGGATCCATCAATGTAGGCCCCTCACAGATGGAACCGATAGTATACTCTCTATGTCAGAACTAATAAGAAGGGGTGATGTAATCTCTGAGTCCCTCAGAGACTAGCAATAGCAATAGAACTCAAGACTTATATACCACTTCATAGTGCTTTATAAAACTCTCTAGGTCAGGGCTGTCAAACTTCCAGCCCGTGGGCTGGATGCGTCACACACTGGCCACACCCATGCCCAGTTTAGAGAAGGGTGAAAAATCTGGATACGTCAAGTGATGCCACTGTGATGATGTGAGTTGGACAGCCCCACACTAAGTGATTTACACAGCCAGCATATTACCCCCAACAATCTGGGTCCTCATTTTACCAACTTTGGAAGGTGGCAAGGCTGAGTTAACCTTGAGCAAGTCAGGATCAAACTCCTGGCATTGGGCAGTTAGCCTGCAATAATGCTGTCAACTCCTAAGGTTGTCATGGTGAGGAAAGTGGGGGAACCCATTCCACGTATACTTTTGGCTAGAGTCGGATCTCAGATTACTGCAGCAGGCTTGGAAGCGGTGCACCTCATTGGGGAATGTGATGTGAGACTGAGGGAAGGAGAGGAACAGGGGTAAAGTTCAGCTAAAATTCAAATGAAGCTCAGATCTGACTGCAAAAAAGGCCTTGCCTAACAGTGCTCCTAATAAATGACTAGTTTTGTTTTGAACCTTGGCTCAACTCATGAATCAATTAGGGCATTTTTAGGAAACCTGACAAATGCATTTCTAACCACTGTGCCACTATGGCTCTGATAACTTGGTCCCATGCCATAAAAGTTAAAACACCATACTGAATTGGAAACAAACTGCTCTACCCAATGACTCCTAATTTTCTTGTTTAGATGAAACATTGTATGCATTGATGTCAAAAAGGCACAACTACATATTTATTTATTTTGCATAATTATAAAGATCCAGAATGGCATAGTGATTAAGATGCTAGAATGAATGGTAAGACTCAATGGTAAGTCCCAATGGTTAGCAGGGGGTTGGACTAGAAGACCCTCAAGGTCTGTTCCAACTCTATTCTATTCTCCCGAATATGGACCCTGGTTTTTGTTTTTCCTTATGAAATCAGGTAAGTAACCATAAGACAGGCACTCTTTCTCAACACTCATCTATGTCAGTGGCTGATTAAAAAAATCTCTTTTTTGGTGTAAACCATGAGATGCTTAAGATACAGGAAAACATATTTGGTACAACAGATTCTAATATTTCTCAATAAGTGGCAGAATCAGGCTGATCACTAGATTTTAGTGCATGTACATTTTACTTACTGGGAAAGAAGAAATGAAGAAGTGACTGGGAAGGGAAGGGAAGAGAAAAAACAATCCCAGAAGAGAATGATAAAAAATTTCTAATACTTTTGCTAAGAAAAGTACATGGATATGTCCATGTCATCAGCAGGACGTAAAGTGATCTTGCCTTTTTATCATAAACTTCATAAGTGAATTTTGCCTGACAATTGCTCTTATTTTTTTCAGAACTCCTGCTGGCTTGTTCACATTACCAGCATAGAAATCAATTTGATTTGCTTCTGAATCGCTGATGTTTCCAAAAAATTGCAATATTATTATTGTAAGGGAACTCTGTAAGAGAATAAGGACAACAGAATAGTTGCCAAAATAAAGTGTATGATTTCCTTAAGTGTTGGAAAATGATAGCATTTTGGTCACCCAGAGGCACGAAGCTTGTTTTATTTCATTCTCTGCTATTATCAACCAATTATCAAATTGATATGGCCTTTGTCAAGATGCAAAAGCCTCAAGCTGAATATTAAATTAGGAAGTAAAAGGCTGAAATTAAAAATCTCTAGAGAAATTAGAAAATTGCCTCAAGGGTAGAGGGCACTATATAAGTGCTTAAAAGAAATTTGAAAAATGTTATCAGGGATCAGGAAAAAATAAAAAAAAATGGAAGAAAGTAGAAATATCTAATTTCATAGCATGCTAAATTGCTATGATGGCAGAAAGACAGTTTCTCATTCTCTTTACAATTCTACCTTACTTTTTCAGCAGTCCCATATTTCTTCTATATTTAAAAACAACTTATCTTCAACTAAGACAACTATATGTAGCGCAACTATGGTATTTTGGAAGTACAAGACACACCTTTTTCTCTCAAAAAAGAAGCTGAAAATTTGGGTGCATCTTATACATTGAATACAGCATTTTTTGCCTCCCGAAACCCTGCCCTCTTCACCAAAATGGCCGTGCATAGCCTTTAGGAGGCTTCCAGAGTGCTCCTGGGGGCTGGGGAGGGCAGAAATGAGTGAAAAATGGGCCATGTTTTGCTCACTTTTGCCCCCCCCCGACCCCAGGAGCACTATAAACCTCCTTAATGCTATACATGCCCTTTTTTTGGCAAAAAACAGTCCATTTTTTTCTCTTTTGTGCCCCCCTACAAGTCTTCTACAAGCCTCCTAAAGGCTATTCATGCCCGTTAAAAAAACAGGCCAGTTTTTGTGAAAAATGGACCATTTTGGGGAGGTCTGCAGAGTACAAAAACTGTTTTTAAAAAATTCCTCTTCAAAATCTTGGTGCATCTTATACTCTGGTGCGTCTTATACTCTGGTGCATCTTATACTCTGAAAAATACAGTATATCATTGCTGAAAATTAAAGTGTTTTGAAAGGGAGGCAGTAGCAGCAGGAAAATCACATGCCTAGTTTGGCATGTGATATATATATATATATATATATATATATATATATATATATATATATATATATATATATATATATTTATTTGGGGGGGAATCATCTGGTTTTTTTTTCTTTTACTGCTTTAAACTGCTAAGTACTTTAGATATGTCTTTTTGAAATCACATGAAGTGTTATGATATCTTTTAATATCTAAGGATATTCACTAAGGATATTCACAGGTGGAGGCAAAGCAGGTCAAAAGACAAAGCACCCAGTACAAATCACATGAGTTATGCACTTGTGTGCAGCGTCAAAACACAAATCAAGGTTTTACATCATGACATCACACTGCACCACATTTCCTTGTTAATACATCCTGTGTATTACCAAATCTGTGACCCTTTTAAACTGGAACTTACTCTAATAACCCAATTATTAGCTATAATATACTAAAAATGATGAAAAGATCTAAGTATTAAGAAAATGTTCTAATATTAATGAAAACTTCCCAGCCAAAATTGTCTCAAACTGTAATACAGAGAAAATGCAAATGCCACGAAGGCTGTTAAAAAGAAAAGGAGGTTTTAGTTCAATCTGACCTGTTCTTAAATTACTGTGGAGGGTTTTTTTTTGGAAAATGAAATCAAATTCATTCTAAAAATGAAGAGAATTTGATGTATCAAGAAAATTCACTAGGTGTTTTGATTTTATGTATAAATGTGTATGTATGTATGTATGTATGTATGTATGTATGTATGTATGTATGTATATACATACATATATATTTTTGTCTTTTGTTTGTGCTGATAAATAAAGGGAGACTAGTCTCCCTTTATTTATTTATCAGCACAAACAAAAAAACAAAAATGTAACAAAAAGGCAACAGTAAAAAATATTGGGTTTCTGCCTGGATGGTCTCTTGTGACGAGCCGAAGGACAGAGAATGGAAGTAGTGATCTTCCTCCCATATTTGGGCATACCGGGGGTTGTATATATATATATATATATATATGTATCTATTAGATTTTTTTACAACCCCCGGTATGCCCAAATATGGGAGGAAGATACATACACACACACACATACATACATACATACATACATACATACACATATATACATATATACATATATACATATATACATATATACATATATACATATATACATATATACATATATACATATATACATATACACATACATAACACACACACACACACATATATATTATATCTGTTTGTAATATATATATAATCAAAATAATCAACTCGAAGAAAATAGTTTTTTCAAGACAACTAGAAAAGTTGGATTATTTAAAAGAGATCTGCATTTATTCAGATTAGATAGGTAGATAGATAGACAGACAAACAGATGAAATAATTCCATAAAAGTGACATTTCCAGGTAGATGGGTGTCAGCACTCCTCCATTGAGTAATTAGGAAAGAAAACCACGAGACTCCATTGATAGAAATCAAGTGTACTTTTACTAATTATAAATGATTAGAAGCGTAGCAAAGCGAAAACTGATTATTTAGGCGCGAAAGCAAATGATATATAGAATAACCCATTCCCCTCCCCTTGGCATCCCAGTTACAGTCCAATCATAATTCTCCCAAGTGTCAGGTGTGGGATAACTTCGAAAGGCATCATCCAGATGGAATGTCGGTGCCGTTGGCCTTGGCGGGAAACCTCCTCCGCATGCGCAGTAAGACAGGCAGCAGAAACTCCAGAATCTTCCTCCAGCACAATTAGTATTCCCCTCCCAAATACCATGCCCCCCTTCCCCGTTTCAATGGCAGCCGAAGCAGCAGCAAAGCAGAGGCTGACAATGGGTCCTGCACTAAAAGTAAAATATTACAGGTAAAAGGAAAAGAAAGAGACTATGTTGTGAGTCAGATTGGAATCCTTTTGATTTATGCTACACAAATTACAGGCTCTTCCTCTGAGTCATTTTTTTAATAGTTAACCAACTCCTCACTGATCTATGGAGCTGGCAACGCAAGTCTCTTGCTTCTTGAATGGCAATGAGCTGAAACATGCATTATAAGGAAGAAAGTGCAAAGATTTTGTTATTACTCAAAAAAGAAATACATCGGAACTCAGACACAGTATGAATGCATCCACTGAATTGTTTCCCCATAATACATATGTTTTACCATGAAAAATATTTGGAAGAATGCAGGCATGTAATTTCTATTACCAAAATTTCATGACCCTTGTCTACAGATTGCCTGGGTCAAAAGCAACAAAAACAATAATCAAGATATGACAGTCTGCCTGATACATTATTTATTAAACTTGAATCAGTAAAAAAACAAACACCTTTACTTTGAAAAGTGTGTGTGTAGTGGATGGACATTGCTAAGGAAGGCCAAGAGAAAAAAATGGATCACCCTTAAAGGATTCTCCCCCCCCCTTGTTCTTGGTATGCAGAATTATGACGACAGAATGTTTAGGGGGTATGTTAAATTAAACAGTACTTGAGAAAATATTGTGGATGTTTGGCAACAATAGGATGTTGTAAACCATTTGCTTCAAGTGCCATATGGAAAGAACGATCTAGTGGAAATTGGCTTTGGCCAGTAACCTCAGGAATTATCTTGTCTAGTTCGCCTAGCAGCAATGCCAATAGCTCTTACTTATGCTAATGAAGTACTGTACAAAGATGTTGCGACTGGTTTTCCCCTCCCTTTGCTTCAATTTTGTGAGGTCTGAGGTAACAACATGGCATACATATAAAAGAGCTTTAATTTTAAGATACTGTACACTAACTAACATTCTTAGAAGCTTAACTACATCACCTGAAAAGTATGCTTAATTTGATTGAACTGAATTAGCCTCAAGATAAACTGATAAGACTACCGTCCCACCACCAAATAGTCAACTTTTACATAGATTAAACAGGTGGCTATACTTGACAGATTTTAGAAGCAGAAGGACCAGGAGTGATTAGTACTAACACAATAGTAGTAGATTACACCGAGAAATCGAGAACTTAGAATGAAGTAGTGACAAGCTATTACCATACTATTGCTATAAAAGTAATATAGATGTCCCAAGAATCACTACAAGATAAATTCAACTAAGACTCTATTAAGTTACTATGGCTATAAGCATACCTACTTATGTCTTAAAATATTCCTTCACATAATGATATAATGAAGCTGCATTTCATTTCAATAATAACACTGTGGTGCCCTCATTAACACAGCTTTTACAATCCATATTGACACATGATGTTCCTTTGAAGATTTCGGAATAGATCAGCTGGAATAACTGCAGCCATAGCTTGAATTTCATTGCTTTTGCAAAAAATACGATAACGTCCATTTATTCCTGTATTATAAAGCATTAAAAGACTTTAAAGTCCAATTGCAAGAATAAATGAAGAGTGTACGTCTTGTGAAGCATTATCTTTACTTAGTTCATTTACTAAGCAATTTTCTACACTCTGATCATTTATAACAGAAGTCCCAGACAGTGGAGAAAATGAGTAGGTGCCAAATTACACAGGTGTCATGCAGAATTTTTTAAAAAGTAGAGATGCTAGAGTCTCATTCAACAAATAAGAGGGATTCTTACGGATACCGATTTCGATGGTAGCTGCTTTCATGTGGTAAACTGTATACTGCTCCTTCAACAGTGGTGGGATTCAAATTTTTTTTTACTACTGGTTTTGTGGCCGTTGCTTGCTGGGCATGGCGTTGCTTTGTGGGTGTGGCTTTGTGGGTATGGCAGGTAAGGATACTGCAAAATCCCCATTCCCTCCCCACCCCACTAACCCACTTTCCAGCTCCTTTCTCCTGTTCAAAGCAACAAAAGATCATCAGCTGGGAGGCAGTGGGGTGGGGCCAGCCTATTTCCCGGTTATCCAAACTACTCAAAGTTTCCGCTACTGGTTCTCCAGAACTGGCTGAATACCACCTCTGTCCTTCACCTTTGGAAATAACTTATGATAGCACAGCACTAAATGTCGTTATAGGAATATATTGAACTAGAGTCATCAGACATCATTATGTGTCTGAAATGTGGGTTTCTAGAGGGCAGACAGCTTCTTTGCTCAACAAGTAATATACAAATCAGGAGAAATGTTTCAAGTATCATGTTGCCAGTCATCTCCAAATACAATTTATTTGAGGATAGTCATCTTTTCATTGACTTTATTACAGTTCATTTATTTACTTCATTTGTCTCTCTGGTATTCCATCTCAAGCCCGCTTCTGTGATATGCAAAATTAAACAAAGCATCAAAGGAACAAAGGAACATAGAAGATTTTAAATCTACATCATAAAATCATGACCTAGTAAATGACGAAGAAACAAAATTAAAATCAAACAAAAATGAAAGTGAAGATGAAAGTACAAAGAATAGAATAATAGATCTGCTTTTTAAATCTCATTCCACAGATATTGTTGATTCATTATTTTCACAGTATTCAGTTGCATGTTTAATGCAACTGGTTTCTTAGAATAGCATTTTACATTTCTAAACATTCCTCCCAAAGGCTACACTAAGAAGATTAGATTGTACAAGATTAAAATGCATCCATTCATATTGGATCCATTCATTATGCCTCAGTAAAGAGATATAAATACACAACAGTTAAAATATACAAATGTTTGATATCTAAAGGGGCACTTATTGTCCCATTTATTTTCTTTTCAGAAATGTGTTTGATAACTACATATATTGTTTTGTTAGTTGCAAAGTCATGTCCGATCCATCGCAACCCCATGGACAACATTCCTCCAGGCCTTCCTGTCCTCTACCATCCTCTGGTATTCATTTAAGTTCACGCCTACTGCTTCAGTGATTCCATTCAACTGTCCATTCTGTCGTCCCCTTCTTCTTTTGCCCTCACTCTTTCCCAGCATTAGGCTCTTCTCCAGTGAGTCCCTCCTTCTCATTAGGTGGCCACAGTATTTGAGTTTCATCTTCAGGATCTGGCTTTCTAAAGAGCAATCAGGGTTGATCTCCTCTAAGACTGATCGGTTTGATCGCCTCGCAGCCCATGGGACTTGTAGGAGTCTTCTCCAGCACCATAGTGCAAAGATCTCATTTTTTTGGCATTCAGCCTTTCTTATGGTCCAACTTTCAGAGTCATACATTGCAACTAGGAAAACCATAGCCTTGACTATACACACCTTCGTTGGCAGGGTGTTGTCTCTGCTTTTTAGGATGCTGCCTAGATTTGCCATAGCTTTCCTTCCCAGGAGCAAGTGTCATAAACATATATTGTTTATCTTTAGGCAAATCCTGAATCTGAGTTTTGAGTTTTAAAATGAAACATCTCTTCTAAATTGTGTTAATTTTTCAAGAGCCTACAAGAAGCTACCCCATCAATCAAGCATGCATGTCAAGACATCACTGATCATTGTAAGAGAGCCACTACATCTTCTTTGAAACATATCAATTGTCATTTTAATGTGGCTGAGTCATTCTACAAAGCTCAATACTCTGATTTATCTAAAAAGCCCATAGAGGTTTTGTATAGACAATATACAATGAAAGTAATTTCATGATTAAGGAAAACATTGTTTTTAATACTAAGACTGAAAGCCTAATTTTAATTTACTATTGTCCTCGTAGTTTTGCATATTTGATATTTAATCATAACTTACGTAAGATTCATTTTATAACATCTGCCCAGTATTATAAACAAATACTTTATATACATATTTTAAATGTAGACACAATAGTTAATATTCTTTAGCAAAGTGAGATGTATTATTAAATCCAAATCCAAACAGTTCTTAACCTTGCAATATTATTGTTTATTACTCAAATCAAATAATATAATCAGCCTAAAAAAACAATTGTTACATATTTAAATGGGATAAATAATCCATTTAAGCAAATACATCAGTATCTATATTATAAAGGGCACCTACACATGGAATGTACTTTTTAATATAAATAAATATTATGAAAAGAAATGGAAAATATTGCTAGAAGTGTGCTTGTTGATTTAGATTTGAAGACAGAAAAATGCAAGTGACTCTATTGAGTATAAAGAAGATGTTATAATTGCAACAACTTGACACACAATTAGAATTCAAAATAATAATTCTTTTTTATTTTGATTGTGAATGTATCTTGACAAATTTTATCATTATTTAGATGGAGCTATGGTAAATGGCATCATGTTGGCTTCTCTAATTTATAATCTGAAACACAGTTGGGGGAATGAGAAGCTCTCTGCATGTTGCTGAATTACAATCCCAAGAGTCCTAAGTAACAGGGTATGTTGAAAGTTATTCTTCAGTGACTAGAGGACCATAAATTCCCCAAGTTGGTCTTAATTATTTATTAGTAACATTCAGAAGCAGTAAATTCAACCTTGGCAATTCTAATTTAGTAAGAAAATGGAACAGAAGATGAAATTGCAATGAAATGTTGACATAATAAAAAAACTAACATAATGATGCATGTGATGAACAAGCAACATGGTGTTGAAAGAGGCAATGAAAATTAAAATATTCCTTGCAAAATATTATCTCCTTTATTCTATTCTTTATTACACTCCTGCATTTTATTGCATAATAAAAGAAGCTATATTACAGAATTTCAAACTGACATTCATTGCTCAATAGAAGTTTCTTGCTGAAGGAAGAACTATTATTATTATATACTTTATTCATTAAACATGAAACCCAGCCAACTGAACATTCAAAAATTGGAATTACCACTGCTGGTTTGTGCCATAGTCGTTGAATTTCGATTTTTAAGTCCTGGTATTTTGCTATTTTTTCATGTTCCTTCTCGGCGACCCTGCTATCACCTGGTATTGCGATGTCTATGATTGTGACCTTATTTTTCTCAACCAGTGTGATGTCTGGTGTATTATGCACCAGTATTTTGTCCGTTTGTATACGGAAATCCCACAAGATCTTGACCATCTGATTTTCGGTGACTTTTTCAGGCTGATGTTCCCACCAGTTTGTTGCTGTTGTAATATTATAATTTTTGCACAAATTCCAATGGATCATTTGTGCTACTGAATTGTGCCGCAATTTATAATCAGTATGTTCGATTTTTTTACAGCAATTTTTTTACCAAAATCCCATAAGATCTTGACCATCTGATTTTCGGTGACTACTACTACTACTACTACTAGTACTACTACTATTATTATTATTATTATTATTATTATATTAATCTTTGGTTAGATTCATAGCCTTTGGGGCTGGTTGGTAGCTCAACAGCTTGAGTCCTAACCAAGGACCTAGGAACTGTTAAGGTAACGTTGGAGGATATAAGCTGTTCCAAGTAGCGTGGTTTTTTGTAGAATCAGAATGTTCAAGTCTGATAAATTTAAAATTTCCAATTAGCGAGGTAGTCCTTTAGGTATTGCTCCATAATTGTTGTTATTATTATTATTATTATTAATGTGGTTAATCTTTGGTGAGATTTACAGCCTTTGGGGCTGGTTGGTAGCTCAACAGCTCGAGTCTTAACCAAGAACCTAGGAACTGTTAAGGTAATGTCGGAGGATATAAGCTGTTCCAAGTAGGGTGGTTTTTTGTAGAATCAGAATGTTCAAGCCAGGTAAATTTAGAATTTTCAAATAGCAAGGTAGCCCTCCAAGGGCTCCAATTACAATTGGGACAACACATGATTTCTTTTTCCACAGTCGCTCAACCTCAATTTGCAAGTCCCGGCATTTTGTGATTTTTTCTTACTATTTATTTTCAATTCGTGCATCACCAGGTATTGCAATGTCAATGAACCATACTTTTTTCTTTTCAATTATTGTTATGTCAGGTGTGTTGTAGGCCAAGTGCCTGTCAGTCTGGATTCTGAAGTACAAGATCTTGACTTTCTCATTCTCTAAAACCTTCTCAACCTGATGGTCCCAGTGGTTTTTGCTGTACTCAAATCCAAACTTTTGGCACAATTTCCAGGGAATAATCTGAGCAGAGCGGTCATGGCGTTGTAGGTAGTCAAGTTTGTGAAATTTTGCTGCACCCACTGATCAAGTGGTCGACTGCCTCGTCTTTCTCATTACAGAGGCAACATTTGCTATTGGTGGTAACATGTTGAATTTTTGCCTTCACACAGTTTGTGGCTAAGGCTTGTTCTTGAGCTGCCAAAATAAAGCCTTCTGTTTCTTTTTTCAATGCTCCTGATCTTAACCTATTATTATCATCATCATCATCATCATCATCATCATCATCATCATCATCATCATCATCGAAGTACTTTTAGACAAGACAGGAAAGAGGTACCCATTTATCTACACAAAATCTGAACTTAATTTAATCTGTATGAGATACTGCCAGACCCCTTCTCCCCCAAAATTGGGGGGAATTCTAATAAAGAATACGCAACTCTTAATGATTTCATGGATACATTATCATAGTATTATTAACTTCAACAGCCGGTATTGCTGAATTCTGAGATTCCCCCCCCCCCTGCTTTCTAGTCTTGCTCACAATCCTGTGATTTTGTACTATTTGGTTCTCTACATGGTCCCTACACTCACAAAATCTGTCCCTTCTTTGTTTTTCAATTTTATTTAAAGCCTTGTAGCTTGGCAAAGCAATCTGGGCTGAGCAATTAACAAAACTATTGGATAGATAGCATACTATCTATCCAATTATAATTTTATTATAATAGAACACCAACGTAGTAATAATCATATAGTAGCTGGTTTTGTGCATTTGATTATCAACAGCTTTGTGGGTGCAATTCAAACCGTTAATTTTAGCCTACAGTATAAAGCCCTATGTTGTTGACACTGAATTACTCACAAGATCACTTTTTCCACATACAAAGTACCCATTACCTCCCACCTCAAATATAGATTGACACCTTCATTGTTAGCTTGTTGGAAACTGTGAAAGAAATGGTTATTGAGGATTACAGTTATTGTTTTTCTTTTAATTCACTTTTATATTTTATTCTTTTTTGTAAACTATCAGAAATTATTTTTGTTGAATGAGTATATTAGCTCATTAAATTAATAAATTAATAAAAAACCCATAATTTTTCATTTGGGATATGTTTAGCCTTGTAATATTAAGGTTGCAATTTTTTTCTTCAATATAAAATTAATATGTTACAGGGTGGGTTTGATTTAAATCATGATTTTAAGTCATGATTTAAATCACTGGTAAAAAGGCTAATTTTAAAAGAGCAACTGTCATCTCTGTCCCACAACGGCTTCTCCTCTGACCCGCTGTTGACTCACTGACAGTCCCAATATTGCAGAATATACAGCCTCATGCTACATAACTAAGCTCCATTTCATACTGAATAAACTAAATTATTAATGTATCTTAAATAGAAAACTACCTTTAGATAGATTTTTACTCAAAAAGCATTGTATTAAAATAACTTTGATAAAAAAAATCTGATTTAAATTTTAAAAAACCAATTTACATTTTTAAAAATCTGATTTTTTAAATTTTTTTTAACAAAACATTGATTTTTATGTTAGCATAATCCAGATAAATATATGAAAAAGAAACTCCAAATGTTCTTAGATGAGATTTTTACAGAACACTGTATGACTTAAATATTTTATTCTATTTATAAATAAATTACAAATTCATATGATTTTCATATATTTTTTTACTTGTAAAAGAAGCAGCTTCACATTCAAGTCTGGGGCTATTTAGCCCAGATATATAGGGTGAGAAACCTCAACATATACTTAAGTTTTCAAAAGGAAAGAGCTCAGCCTTAAATATGATTATGTAAAAGTATCTGACACATATAAATATTGCAGCATATATAAATATTGAAGATTTCAGTGTCAATGGTCAGTCAACTGTATTAAAATCCTTTGAAAACTTTTTATTGCATACTTCGACAGTGCATATTGTAATGCCATATCAGGAGTAATCTGAAAATGAGCTTGTACATGCAAATATTTATGTTTTATGTAATATTCTGCTCATAAATTTCATTATCCATGAAAAATGCCTTTTTCTAGCAAAACGAAAAGTTAGAAGGCCATCAAAGGATAAAATAAATATTATGTTTTTAAGCATCTGACAAGATGGTTCTATATCTAATTTACTGCTGGTGGAATTTATTCAAAAAAGTCTCAATAAGTATGTTGAACCCTAAACAATGTCACTCTCATTTTAGTATAATCTGAACCTTATCTGGAACACCAAAGTTTATAAAGCTATTTTTTGAAGTCTTAGTCTAGGTTATTATCTAAAAACATTTTGTACAATTTATTGTGTAATAAAAAAATTCTGAATTTGGGACTAGTAAAGAGAGTGTTTATGACACTTTCTGTGCTATTTGTTTTTTTTAATCACTCAGACATGTAAAAACAGATGCAGTTTATAAGCTTTATTATTCACTTTCTAAAACAAGAGGTCTGTGGTCATTCACACACTATGTATAGCTGGTAAAATTCTAACTGGCCAGGTTAGATTCCAAAGGAATTGAGATGAGATGTCCCATGTGCATTAACCTCATTCAATACTGACTACTCCAAATGACTAGTTCCAATATATTTTCATAATGACCAAGAAGGCTCGTCTTGAGCACCCTTCACATACAGTAGTACCTCCTGATACATTTCCACTGGACTGCTGCCACTTTCTCCAATTTATGGGAGAACCATCATTCATTTCTAAGAATATTACCTTGTTATGTCTTCTGATTGATTATGCTCTCCACAACTGAAAAATTCCCAAACATACATTTTAGTTTTTATAACTTTGAGTGGGTATTATAAATTCTCTTTTTTCTATATCACCAATGCATAAATGCATAACAAGAAGCTATTTCCCACTTGATTATATAACAATAACAACAAATCTCCCTATTCCCTGTCCTTAAGAATGATTTGATATGTGGATAAAAATGTCAAATGCAGACTAAACATCTGGCATACCTGTTTTATTCTCCCATATATGAAAGCCATTGCAGTAAACAAACCTCTGATCCAAGACATCATCATAAAACATGATGCATAAAAATATTAAATACCCCATGGACCTGGTAGTTCAGTTAAAATGTATAACATAAATATTTTGAAATATTTTGATTTGGAGGAAGAGATGTTCAGCTGAGTAACCTAGGAAAGGTCTGATAGTGAGGATATCCTTTATTCAAAGATGTTGTGCCTCCTTTGGCAAAATATAATATATTTTTGTTGTAGATCGAGGTGAAATAGCTCTGCCATATAAATGCAAAGAATCTTTTCATGTGAAAGAGCTGAACTTACAGACTTAAAGATAAGTATTTTTAGGTACAAGAACTTTTCTATCATGATCATCTGCTATATAACTAATAGGTAAGAGGAAAGCTAATTTAGTGCAATAAGTCTTTTCCATAAGATCTTGAAGCTTCAGTATCTCCAGACTATAACGCTAAACTCTGCAGCAGAATACAATTCACTTGGATATATAGCCTTTGGCTACTATCCCAAAGTGTAAAGTGTTCAGAAGTAACCAGATAATCCATCAGAGTAAGCACAGAAGCAATTTTGTTTCATTTCTTTTCCAGACCTATAAATTCAGGAAGAATAATATCTAGTGTTATGAAATTAGATACGATTCTCCTACAATCATATTATTATAATGAATTTACATAATTCAACATTGTTGAGTAAATATTTGACAGTATAAAACAAATGAATATAAACACACTTAATTGTTAATTGTAGTTTTTAAAATAATTTGTCTTAATTTAATCAATGTTATTTTTGACAAAAATAGAGTTTTCACAATTTAAAAGAAGCACACAAATTGTGATTTTACTGCACAAAATCAGAAAACATTTTAATCTTCCTATGATACTGATAATTTCAACGATTTCCAGTTTCTAGTTTTATTCATCTTTGGCCACCATTATGTGACTACAAAAATTAATAGTTTAATTAAACTTTCCATCAAGGAAGAATAGAATCTGGGAACTAAGGAAAGAATAAACAAAATTAATCCAGTGTGGCTAAATGATTTATCAAGTGGTTTGTAATAATTAAGAGATTAACTGATTATTTACGTAACTGTCTGTCTGTCTGTCTACCTATCATATGGCATTTCATACATGGACCATCTATATTCACTACTAATATAATAGCAACATATAGCACTATAGCAATATAAATTAACATTTCATAACATAATCCTTTTTGCAGATTTTCCTATTTCCCCTTAGATATATTTTACACAGACTTTTCCCTAATTGGTTTTGGAACTGTCTGCAAAGTTCAAAAATATGACAAATCTGAAATACAACTGCATTCTGGTTCATAAATTGGAAATAATTAACTATGTAATTTTAGATTAAGTTTAAATTAAATGGAAATGAAACAAAAGTTACTTTCTTTCATATGAATACGCAAAAAGAAACTCATCTATTCACTCAACAATTATTGAAGGAATGATTTAAACGTCAAATTTATCAACATCCGTATATATCAGCACAGTCTCTATCACTCTTATTCCCACTGGGCATTCCTGATTTCTCTTCTTGAATTTTGTTATCCAAAGGTTTATTGCCTTGCTTACCCCTTTTTCTATTTGAAAAAAAATTACCCCTTAGATACGTGACTATTTTTGATCTAGGTCGCCATATTACCAAACTACTAGCTTTCTTCTGAAACTCTGATAAATATTCTTTTGGTTAAAAGATGTTTCTTTCTCCCAGGGGGATCTAGGCAGCAGCAGAGAGCACAGGAAACAGCATTGTAGGGAGATCAGATGCTGGATAAGAAAACAAATATGACAGTAACAAAAAAGGAGGTGAAAAATCAGAAATGTTATTTAAAAAAAAACTGCTGTGGGAGGAAGACTAAAAAACATTGGGGGAAAGGGAGAGAGAAGAAAATGTTATCTGTCATGTGAAAAGAGATAAGGTTATTTTTGATATTTGGTGGTAGGCTCTGCCTTTCAGAATAGTTAATTATTAATAGGATACAGGATATGTTTTCAAATTTTCAAATGTGTTGCAGCTCAGTGTCATAAGACTAACATAAGGTCTAAATAAGATATGACTACTATCCACTAAATCCTTATTTAAAATCTCACTTAAAGATTATTGCTAATAAACTGGTGCATGTCACAGAAGAAGCCCTAATTTTATTAGAATACATAGCAAGTAGTTTTTTGTGATCTATGTTAATACATTATGGGTACAATTCATCCATCAACTGTCCTCTCCTTCTAAATTTTTATTTCAGCCAGGCTTCCTTTGGCTATTTAGTCTATTTTGAGATGTTCATTGGCAGCAGTTATGGCTAATTCTTGCTACAATCTGATTCTCCAGTGGATAGTTGGTTTTTCTTTCTTTCTGCAGGAAAATTGCTCTTACATGGACTGAATATAGCACTGAAAACTGAAGAGCACTAACATCAAAGCAAAACTAGTAAAGGCTAACTCAGCAGATGCTATTCCAGAGATAATTACCTGCATAAAGCAAAGATTAAAGTGTTTTTCTTTCTTTCTCACCATGATAATATTTCTATGAGCTGCCTCTCAACTGAATGTATGCTAAAACTGTAATCTTAACCTTCATGAAGCATCTGAAGCAATGACTGACCAGCTTCCAAAGGGAGAAATTACTATTGTAGCATGACTGAAGGCCCTTTCAATTAATCCTACCTGTCAAAGCTTTCTTTGGAAGCTAACAGGAAGTACTGAGAAATAGAGTTTAGAAAATGGAATGTGTAAATTAATTAGCAATGTTCTTTAAACATTAAGGCTACAGAAAAAAATAGTCAAGGTGCAATGTTTTGAGTGCATATGATCAGATAAGGGATTAGGGTATACTTAAATTTTAGAAAACAAAAAGATTGTACAAGGCCGACTTAGGATTCATATAAGACAGCACTAAACCCCGAGAGGGGGGAGGGAGGGGGGGAGAGAGAGATTAGGTTGTGTATTTATTTTAAAACCACCCTTATACCTATCATCATTTATGTTTCTGTTTCATCATGAAAAATGTTACAGGAAAAAAAATCCAATTTTTATTTTCTGTTCACTGTCTGCAAATCACACTATTTAGTAATTGTAATTGCCCATTTATCGTGACCTATTACCTGTTGGTCTTAAGTAAAGCTAATATAAATTCAAAATTATTCTTCATGACAAACAACAACAAAAACCCTTAATCTTGTTTAGTTCAATAAACTATTGCAAAGTTCAGGAAAAAACAGAAAAGATCAAAAGAAAAAGACTATTGGTCTTACCTGAATGGTAGCTCTCTGTGTGCTGCGGGAGACTCCATGCAAGGTTATAACTTATGTCTATCTGTCCAGAGACTGAGTTTAAATTGTTTGGACACACCTCCTTGGCTTGACTGGTTTCAGTTTCTTAACGAAGGCGTAGATCAAAAGAATATCATGATGTCTTTAGGATGAATCCTACTTGGACGCTGGACCAGTTTCCTTAGGGTAGGAATGGAGTCTCCCGCAGTACACAGATAACTACCATTCAGGTAAGACCAGCGATCTTTCTCCTTTGTGCTGCTTGGAGACTCCATGCATGGGATATACCCAAGCATAGATATTGAAGGGTGGGTGACAGGCTGGTCCAGGGTCCCTTCCCTTCCACAGAGTAAACCCTTTGAAGCACACGTCATCCAAACACTACCACAGCCAAGGCAAACAAATCCAGCTTGTAATGTTTGATGATGGCGAAGCCCAAGTTGCAGCCCTGCAAATCTCTTTTACTGATGCCTGAGTAGCCTGAGCAGCAGTGGTGACAGCACTGCAAGTCGAATGTGCCATGATGCATCATGGTACAGGCCTGGATTGCTGTTCATAGGCCATAGTGATTCAGGCTTTCAACCATTGACCAATCATGAACAGTGACACCTTTTTTTCCCATGGACGCAGGTTGAAATGATACAAATAAGGCCTCAGTCCATCTAAAGGAAGCTGTTCTTTTCATATAGCAATGAACTGCATGCTTGACGTCCAATTTATGCCATCGCTTTTCGGTTAGATGAATGGTTCCAGGGCGAAAGTCCAGCAAAATGACTTCCTGGGATCTATGAACCATGAGTTCACTTTAGGCACAAAAGACAGATCAAGTCTGAGAATAACTGTGTCCGGACATATGTTACACAAGTCCCCCCATGCTGACAGTGCTGCCAATTCAGAAATCCTCCTGGCCTATGTGATAGGCACGAGGAAGGCCAAATTGAAGGTCAGGAGTCTGAGACTGGTTGATTTTAATGGCTTGAATGTTGGTAAAGTGAGAGCTTGTAAGACAGGTCCAGGGGTGGATAGATAGGTCCAGGGGTGGGTTTCTCGCCAGTTCGGTTGGAACGGGGCCGGCAGCATCTTCATGTACGCGCGCAGTGCACGCATGCGTATTAGCGTCTGCGCGATGCTCCAGCTGCTCCTGGACGATCGCGCAGGCGCTGTATGCGTCCTGCGCATGCGTGGAAGCGCAGAACTCGTCAAAACCAGGTAAGGACCGCGGGCGGGCATGCCCTTCGCCATTCCCAGAAGTTACTTACTTCTGCGTTTGGTGACCAACCGGTTCGCAGGGACCGCTGCGAACCAGTTGAAACCCACCCCTGGATAGGTCCCATGATGGATACCTATGCATGACTGGTGGTTGTAGATTGGTTGCCCCTTTCAGAAAACTGTGCACCCTTGGGTGCTGGAGTGGGAACTGGGTCTCCACTGATGTTCCCTCTATTTTTATTTCAGTGTGAGAAGAAAAGTATGGTGTTTGAGCGGCACATTTTCATGCCTGAGCACCTGATTTTTTTTCACAGATGTCACCCAAGACAACAACAAAATCAGTGTTATTTGAAACTCAAAGTTATGTTTATTCAAGGTACCCACTTAACTAAAAGTGTTATATAATAATTATTTATTTTTAATCCTTTCTAAAAGTTTTTGGTGAATTTTCAACATTAAACCCTAAACTCACATTGATCTCTCTTTAAATACTTACAAGTGAAAAAATTAAACAGAAGTGTAAGGAGGAGGGAAAAGAAAAAGAAGAGAAAGGAAACATCAGCTATTAAAGATAACTTGTTGGTGTGGAACCACTTAAAGAGACTTCTAAATTATTTTAGATTTAAAGCAAGATCCTAAACAGGTTTACTGAAGTCAAGTCCTACCGGAATTGCCTTTAGAAAATAAGACTCCAGACCCCCAAGCCACTTTTTAAAGCTAGATTTACAGCAGTGAATTCAACAGAGTTGAGTTGCAAACATTTCTGTATCTATTAGTAAGTCCTAGGAGTTCAATATATTATGGCTCTACAGACATAGATCTCGGTCCTAAGCCATCGCTTATGTGAATCACTTATTTTCTTGAATTGAAGTCCCACAAGCAAAGAACTAAAGTTTCGGAATATGTGATTCAATAGGGTCCACGCAACGTCCATTCACAGTCCATTCTCACATCTTTTCAGAAAATGAGAACTGATGAGCAAAAAGCTACCAGCATGCCTACTGTCCCTGTCCTAATGTTCCCCTGTACTGGTATCCATTTCATGCATCCAAAATCATGTTTATACATACATTACATACATATATACATACATACATACATACATACATACACACACACACATACACACACACATTGTCTAATACATGCTTGATGAAATAAATAAAAAATAAATAAATATAGCGGAACCACTAAGCAAGCATTGATGAGAAGCTGAGAAGCACGTTCACAAAGCAGAACACCTTGGAGGCACAATGCCTTGAGCTGGCAAGGGTGGCCTCCCTAGGTGACTTACTCACTGTAATCAAGACTCTCATATTGTGATTGTTCCCCCTTCTTTCCCTATTTCCTTCATCCTTGGAGCATGACTCAATGCTCTCGGGCACTGACCCCAGCTCAGGTTTCTTTCCTGTCCTAAAACGAAACTTCTAACTTAAGCCTCCCACCTCTTTTCAGATCAGCAGCTTTACTGGGACTGAAGGGCAGGAGGAGCAAAAAAATTATCAACTACACTTCCCAGCATGCCTCTTGGTTAGACAAGGCAGGTGCTCCCCTCCAGTTCTTCTCCAGAAGTAAATGCTTGAGGGTGGGACTCCAGGAACTACATTTCCCAGCATGCCATGCAGGTGTTCTGAGCGCCAAATCTAACCCAGGGAAGGCAGTATGAAATGGAGACGAGGGAAGAGTGCGCGGGAGGCTTCAAAAAGTTTAGGGAAACAGGCCAAGAAAAACAAACAGTGGGAAAACAACAACAACAATGAGTTCAGCTTGGACATTCTAGGTTAGGATTTAAGATGGGTGAGAAAGGAAAAGGGAAAGAGGCGCTAGCAATTGGAAGTTTTGCCCGTATCAGGATGTAACAGGAGACGTAGCAAGGGAAAGGCCAGAGGCTTACCATGCAGAGCAGCAGTTGTCCCCACATCACGCTGTAACATTCAAAATCACTGTGCGGCAGTTGTCACGTGTGTGGCCGCGCAGCTTAGAGGGAACATTGGTCTCTGCCTGAGATAATGGTGGATAAGGCAGTCACCTGTCTCCAGATGGTGCTGGTGCTTGTTTAAGCCCTGCTGTAGAAACTCCAGGACTTGAGGAATGAAAGCCGAGAGAGCATCGATGCGCACCTTGGTGTACCATTTGCTAAATGCAGTCCAGGTTGCGTTGTAAATCCGATTTGTAGATGCCCGTCTGAATGCTTTGATGGTCATGATAACGTCCCTGGAGAAGCTGCCCTTTCTCAGGAGGTCCCTCTCAAGTGCCAGATGGTTAACTGGAGTCACTGTGGTTCTGGGTGGTCCAGAAACCCTTGGCTGAGATATCCTTTGCCAGGTATTCTCCAGGGGCGTGGCGTGGACAGGCTGATCAAATCTGCAAACCAGGAGCATCTCGACCAGTGAGGAGCTATCAGGAGGATTTCCGCCCTCTCCGTGATTAGCTTCCTGATGACTTGTGTGAAAGGAAGAGAGGGAAATGCATAAGAGCCCCAATGACAGAGTAGGGCGTTGATGCCTTCCGCCCCTAGAGACTGGAAACTCAAGAAAAATCTCGGTAGGTGAGTGTTCTCCGAAGTGGTGAATAGGTCCATTAATGGTCAGCCGAGCCTTTGAGAGATGTCATGGAACAGATCCAGATGCAGGTACCATTCCAAATGGTCGATCGTTGCCCTGCTCAGCCAATCTGCTCAAATATTGGCTGTTCCGGATATGTGTTCTGCTCATATGGATAGGATGTGACTTTCCACCCAAAGGTCTAATATTTTGCCTCATGCATCAAAGCCCTGGAATGGGTGCCGTCCTGATGGTTCACATGCGCCTTGGTGGTTACATTAATCATCAACAGGAGAACATGTTGGCTGGATATTCTCTCCTGGAAATAACACAGGGCCAGATGAGCTGCCCCAAATTCCAACCAGTTGATGTTCTCCAGCTTGTCCTATGACCAACAGCCCTGAGTCATTTGAGTCTGGAGATGGGTGTTCCATTTGAAAACGCTAGCGTGTGAGGTGACTGTAACCTGGTTGGGCTCATTGAACAGACACCCTTTCTGCATGCCCGATGAAGTCCACCAGTGAAGGGATCAAAGTATCAAAGTGGCACTCTGGCACGTAAGTTGGACGTGCTGGAGCCATCCTTTTGGTGTGATAGAAGAAGCCATTGTAATGGGCGGGAGTGTAGACGCATCCAGGGAACTATCTCTATACAGGAGATCATCTTTCCAAGCAGACAACACAGTGATAGGAGTGACACCCTCCGTTGGGAACTGACCGTGATCATTAACTGTCTTATGCTGTTCAGATGATCCTGGGAGAGAGACACTGTGCAGTGAATGGCATCTATCACAGCCCCCAAGTGGAGGAGTCTCATGCCTGGTGTCAGATGGCTTTTTTCCACATTCACGGTGCCCATGTGTAGGGTTTTTACAGTGAATCATCTGGATGGTCCTTAGAACTGAGGTTACACGTGTAAGTAGAAACTGCATCAATCTGCAGAAAATATTTGCCTGTCAGCTAATCTTTGCTCTTGCAGTGTTCCCAGGGATGTTCGAGGACACGGGATGATACAAAGTATAACCTGCAACATTTTATTCACTTATTTGATAATACTTGATTTACTTAGCTATTATAACGTGAACATTCTCACGAACACCAATGATGTAAGGACTAACCAATTATTGTGCCTTGGAGACTTGTTAGCCAATAATGAGATAATACGTAGAGCTCAAAGAGGCTGAAAACACTATAAGAATGATGTTTCATGATTAATAAGTTTGCTGTGGATTCTCATGTTAATTCTGGATGCTCAATAAACTTTGGTTGATTCAGCTATCCGTGAGTGGACATTCCTTTCATCTTCAGCCTCGGGAACCCTAAATGCAACATTTTGGCGCCCGAACAGGGACCCGTACTTCGTCCAGAGAAGGACAGACGCGTCGTCAGCCCAAGGGCTTTTCTTAGTAAGTATGGGATCTTCGCTTTCTCAAGAGCAAAGGAAGCATGTTAGTGAGTTAGGGTATCTTCTTAAGAAGTCTGAGTTATGTGTGTCACAAAAGGCTCTTTTTCGGCTGGTCCGTGAAATTGCTTTAAGTTGTCCTTTCTATCCTATACAAGGTTCTTTGAAGTTGTCAGATTGGGAAAAAGTTGGCAAGGTTTTGCATTCTGAGCCTAGGAAAGATGTAGATGTTTTGCACGCTTGGCATTTGTGTCGGCATGCTGTAGAAATGTTTGGTCAGAAAGAAGATTCTGTTTCTTCCTTATCATCCCCTCCTTCTCAACATTCTAATACTGTGCTTTTTCCTCCACTGTCTGAAAAAGAAATTTCTTCTTTTGATCTTAAATCTGAGTCTGAAATAATACCTTCTTCTCCTTCTTCTGACATTATGATAAAGCCTCCTCCATCTCTTCCACCTCCTCCTATTCCCATTCCACCTTCTCCACCTCCTCCTATTCCTCCTCCTTTTTCTCTTCCTTCTATTCCTCATCCTTCTGCTAATATTCTTCTAAAGTCTGCTTTTCAGAAAATGGTAGAAAATTGTAAATCAGATGTTAATATTTCTGGAGAAGAGTTAGCTGATTTGTTGTCTGTGTGTCCGGTTCAATATCAACCAGGGCCACAACCAGGTCAGCAGATTGCTGAGTGGGAAGGTTTGCCATTTCAGATTTTAAGGGAGTTAAAGAAGGCTATTTCTGATTATGGTATCACTGGAAATTTTACTAAAGGTCTTTTGGAAGGAATTAAGAATGGCTATACCATGATTCCGCAGGATTGGAAACAATTGTTTAGAATGATTTTGACTTCTATGCAGTATGTTGTTTGGGAAAGTGAGTATTTGCGTCATTCTCAGGCAGCTGCTTTAGGTAGTGGTGGAGTTTACACAGTGGAACAGTTGTTTGGATCAGGTCAGTTTGCAGACATTCCTAATCAGGTTTTACTTCCTCCTGCAACTTTGGCGGTAGTTTCTGAATGTGCATTCAGGTCTTTTCTCAAGGTTCCTCAAGCCGGAGAACCTAAAGTTAGCTTTTCTAACATACGCCAGGGAGTGAATGAACCTTATGCTGATTTTGTGGAGAGACTTTCAAAAGCTTTGCATCAACAGTTGGATAACCAGGAAGCGGCTGGAGAATTGCTTCGTCAGTTGGCTATTGAAAATGCTAATGTGGACTGTAAACGTGCTTTGCAGCCTTTAAAAGCTACAAATCAATACACGTTAGCAGACATGTTACGTGTTTGTCAGGATGTAGGTTCTCAATCATATAAAATGAATTTGTTGGCTGCAGCGATTCAAAGAGGGAGGAAGCCTCCAGGGAGCTGTTTTAGATGTGGAAAATTAGGGCATTTTCAGAAAGATTGTCGTTCAACATCAACTGGTGGTGAGCGTCCTGTGAAGAAGTGTCCTATTTGCAAGAAGGGTTTTCATTGGGCAAATCAGTGTAGATTTCGTTTGAGTTCGGGAAACGGCCAGGTGGGTGTGGCACCCACCCAGAAAACAAAGAGTGCCTTTCCCGTTGTGAGTTTTCCTCCCCCCTCTCTTGTTCCTCCTCCCTCTCTAGCGCTTCCTCAGCCACAGCAGGTAGTGCTGGGATCGATTTAATTACTCAAGCTGATTTGGATTTTAAATTTCCTTTAGAAGTAAAATTGGTTGCTTCTCAATACACTGGTCCTCTTTCTTCTGGTTTGGTTGGCATCATCTTACCACGTTCTTCTGCTCATAAATTGGGATGTTTTGTGGTTCCAGGAGTTATTGATTCTGATTACACTGGAGTGATTCTTATGCAAATTTGGGTTAACATTCCACAATTTCTTCCTAAAGGATCTTCTGTAGCACAACTTCTTTTGCTTCCCTATAAAATACCTAACCCAGGTATTGGAAATCGTGGTGATTCTGGATTTGGTTCTACTCTTACTTCTATAGGCCTCTTGCAGTCTATTAATTCTCATAGACCACTTCTTACTTTGTATCTTAATAAGCAACCGTTTCAAGGTTTGTTGGACACAGGAGCCGACGTTACTGTCATCTCACTTTTACAGTGGCCTGTCCAATGGCCTAAACGTGATGTTAATTCCTTGTGGGGCATTGGTGGGTCTACAAATGCTTGGCAAAGCATTCATTCCATAGCCATCACGACCTCTGCTGGTAAGTCTGTATCCTTACATCCTTACATTTTAGATATTCATACTAATATTTGGGGTAGGGACCTTCTTTCTCTTCTTAATGCTCATTTGATTTTGGATGATGGCGCTTCCTCTTAAATGGCTTTGTTCTACACCTGTTTGGATTGAGCAATGGCCTCTATCTTCTGAAAAATTGATTGCTTTGCATTCCTTGGTACAGGAGCAATTGGCTGCTGGCCATATTGAACCTTCTACTAGTCCATGGAACACCCCTGTCTTTGTTATTAAAAAGAAAAGTGGAAAATGGAGATTTTTATCTGATCTTAGAAAAATAAATGAATGTATTCAACCAATGGGACCTTTACAATGTGGTCTTCCTAATCCTAATTTAATCCCACAGTCTTATAAATTATTAGTTGTGGATTTGAAGGATTGTTTTTTCACCATTCCTTTGCAGTCACAGGATAGAGAAAAATTTGCATTCACTGTGCCTGTTTTAAATAATAGTCAGCCTACACAAAGATTTCAATGGTGTGTCTTACCACAAGGTATGCTAAATTCTCCTACTATTTGTCAATATTTTGTGGATCAAGCTTTACAACCTTTTCGTGATCAATTTCCTTCTTATCTTATTTTCCATTATATGGATGATATTTTAATCGCAGGTGAAAATCTTGATGAAGAACAAGTGCTACAACAATTGACTACCATTGTAGCAAGCAGAGGGCTTTTTATAGCTCCTGAAAAAATACAACGTTCTGAACCATATTCTTATTTAGGTTTTAAAGTTTTACAATCTTCTTCCATTCCTATCTTACCTGAACTTAAGGTGCAATCTTCATACACTTTGGTTCAGTGGCAAAAACTTTTAGGTACAATCAATTGGGCTCGTCCATATTTTAAAATTTCTACAGGAGAAATGTTACCTCTTTTCTCTCTATTAAAAGGTTCCAAAAAACCTGGAGATTTGGTTTCACTTACTGTTTTGCAAAAGAAATGTCTCCAAGAAATTCTAAATAAATTTAAATTGGGATATGTTGATAGAATTGCTACTATAACCAAAAAGTTGTGGTTAGCAATTCTTCCTACATCACCTTTACCTACTGGATGTCTTTATTCTATTTTGGATGAAAAAGTGATTCATATTCATGAATGGTTGAATTTGTCTGCTTCTCCTCCTAGAAACATTTTTCCTTATCAACAGGCTTTAGAAGAATTGATTATGAAAGCACGACGAAGATCTTTGCAATTAATAGGTCATGACCTGGATGGAATAGCTTTCACTCGTACTAAACTTGAACATGAACATTTGATGACCATTTCTGATTCATATCAAATTGCATTTTCCAATTACCTTGGTGATATTCAATATTCTTTACCTAAAGATCCTAGAATAGTTATTACAAATACATTGAATCTTTCATTTTCTTCTATTTTTACTCGTTCTCCTCTTCCTGAAGCATTAACAATTTTCACAGACGGATCACCCACTCGTGGAGTTGTGGTTTGGACGGATGGTCAACAATGGTTTTCTAAATTCACTTCTGTTCAGACATCTGCCCAACGTTCTGAGTTGGCAGCTGTTATTTTGGCTCTGAGATTATTTTCTGATCAACCTATTAACTTGATTGTTGATACCAAATATGTTTTTCTTGCAATGCAATCTCTTCCTTATGCTTATTGTGCTGTTTCTCTTGACGTTAATCTTTTGTCTTTATTTTTATCTTTAAAACATGTTTTGGAAGCACGTGTCTTTCCTTTATATGTTGAGCACATTAGGAGCCATTCTCCTTTTCAAAATCCTTTGACGGAAGGAAATAGACGAGCTGATGAGACTCTCAAAGAAGTCACAACTCTTTTTTCAGATCCTGTTGCTAGTCATTCATATTTTCATCAAAATGCTAAATCTTTGGCTAAACAATTTTCTGTTCCAATGCCTCAGGCTCGTGACATTGTTCGAGGATGTACTTCTTGTCAACAATTTGCTGTTCCTTTTCCTATGGGAGTAAATCCTCGAGGAACAAAATCTAATCAAATTTGGCAAATGGATGTTACACAATTTGCTACCTTTAAACCATACATTTATTTACATGCATCCATTGATACATATTCTCATTTTTTGTGGGTCACTGCTGCTAGACATGAGCGCACCTTTGATGCCATGTCTCATTGTCTTTCTGCTTTTTCCGTAATGGGACGACCAATTCAATTAAAAACTGATAATGGTCCTGCGTATACTAGCAAGGACTTTAATTCTTTTTGTCAACAATGGAACATTCAATTGATACATGGAATTCCTTACAATTCTCAAGGGCAAGCTATAATTGAGCGAGCTCATCGTACATTCAAAGCCACATTAACTAAGTTGGTAAAATCTGAATCTGGTCCTTTCAATTTGAGAAAAATTCAAAATTTGATCTCTATTGCTCTTTATGCGTGGAATTACTTAACTTTTCTAGATTCCTTTTCAGACCTCCCAGTGAATTTACATTTTCATATTCAGGATCCTGTGGCACGTCCTTTGGTGCTTTTTCGTCAACTTCCTGATCCTGCCTGGCGTGGACCTACAAAACTTATAACCTGGGGACGAGGTTACGCTGCAGTTGAGGATTTGCAAACAAAGCAAGCTGTGTGGATTCCAGGCCGGTGTGTTCGTCCTTATCATGGAAAAACAAATGATAGATCCAAGGATGCAACGTCCTCCAATATTGCCTTGGAATCACCTTGAAGATCAACATCAATTGAAAAAATCCTTTTTTCTCATGTGTTGTTTTCTCTTTTTCTTTTCCTTTCCGGTTTTTACTAACTCGGAAACAACTCTTGCTCTTCCTCTTAGTCCTAATCTTTGGATTCGTCACGCTCAATATATGTTTTTGATTCATGGTCATAATATAACTTTATATTATGAACATCCTATGGCTCTTGGTCAAGTTGCTTTTATTCCTAATCTAATTAATTCTTCTGCTTTCATTGTTTCGCAACTTCAACATATTTCTTCTTCTTGGCTATTTTCTACTCCTCCAAATGAATTAAATTCAGTTAGATGGAAGTATATTCGCATTAACCAATTTACTAGAGGCTTATGTTTTTGTTGTTATGCTCGTCATAATTGGTTTAATCAATGGTCTGATTACTCAAAAGCTAAACGTATTTTAGATAAAGTAGGGAATTATAGTTATTGTACTCAAAAATATTGGTTATGGGGTACTATTAAAACATCACAAGGTCATAACATCATACCTGAAATGTATCCTGAAAATTTTCCTATTTTTCAAACTGTTTTTTCTAATACTGACACAGGTGGATCAATCTGTGCTGGATGGCAATTGAAAGATCCTACAATGTGGTTTTTCTTTGACAAATATGCAACTAACGTACACCCTCAAAACTATCAATGTGCTGCCATTGGATATTTGTCGTTACCTGTACAAGTGGGTGCTTATGGAAATTTACCAACTAGAAAAAGACGTGCAGCCTTGGGATCAAAATGTTCTGATGAAGTTATTATTGATACTCAATTTTCTTCATTGCATACTTTTGGACGTGCAGTAGTTGGAGCAATAACTGGAACTATTTCTTTGGGATCATACCCAGGAATATTAACTCAAGAAAATAGACATTCTATTTTAGGTCTTACATGCCGATTGGAGAAATCTATTAATGCTACTGCTGCAATTATTAGAGACTTGCAAAATGAAATTGAAGAACTTAATCAAGATTTAATGCAACAACGTTTTGCTATAGACTATTTGCTAGCTCGTCAAGGTGGATTTTGCACTTTAGTTGGTCAACGTGCTTGTGCTGTGCATTTTCATTCACTTAATAGAACTATTGAAGATGAATTAGCTAATTTACAAGCTTCTATAAAAAATAATGTACATTATGAATTTTCTCCTTTTGATTGGTTAACTAGCTGGTTACCTAATATTTCTTGGTTAAAACAATTGTTTTTCTATGGTGTGAGCATAATTGTATTACTTATACTTTGCTGTTGTTGTATGCAATGTGTTCCTTCATTTTTTGCTATGTTTTTTGCTATGTTTCGTAAGTCTCCTGCACCTACTTTGAATATGATTCAAATGCATGCTCTTGAAAAATCTCTTTTATCGTCATTAAAAACAAAAAGAGAGGAAATGTAGGGTTTTTACAGTGAATCATCTGGATGGTCCTTAGAACTGAGGTTACACGTGTAAGTAGAAACTGCATCAATCTGCAGAAAATATTTGCCTGTCAGCTAATCTTTGCTCTTGCAGTGTTCCCAGGGATGTTCGAGGACACGGGATGATACAAAGTATAACCTGCAACATTTTATTCACTTATTTGATAATACTTGATTTACTTAGCTATTATAACGTGAACATTCTCACGAACACCAATGATGTAAGGACTAACCAATTATTGTGCCTTGGAGACTTATTAGCCAATAATGAGATAATACGTAGAGCTCAAAGAGGCTGAAAACACTATAAGAATGATGTTTCATGATTAATAAGTTTGCTGTGGATTCTCATGTTAATTCTGGATGCTCAATAAACTTTGGTTGATTCAGCTATCCGTGAGTGGACATTCCTTTCATCTTCAGCCTCGGGAACCCTAAATGCAACACCCATGCTATGTCCAGAGTGTGATGTGCAGATCTTGCATTGCACGGTGATAGGATGATTTGGATCAATATGTCATCCAGGTAATATTGCAGATGTATTGGGACAGACCTGAGATCGGCTGCAATCACCGATCAGCTCCACCAATGGTGAAGGTCCTGGGAGCCAATGAGAAGCCAAATGGAAGGGTTCTGTACTGATAGTAATGGTCCACATAACCTCAGGAACCTCCTGTGGGATGAGCGGATGGGAACATGCAAGTATACCTCCTTGAGGTCTATGGAAGTGAGGAGGTCTCCTTCTCAAATGCAAGCAAAGATGGACCAAAGGGATTGCATTTTGAAACATTTGTATGCTATGTGTACATTCAAGCTCTTCAGATCCAAGATCATCTCCATCCCCCACACACCCTACATTCTTCGGCACAAGGAACAGGGTTGAATAGAATCCTGTCCTTTTATGACCCCTTGGAACCGGTTCTATCACCCTGGTATCCAATAGGTGGTGAATTTCTGCCTCAATGAGACCCTGTTTGAAGGGATTCCTTGAGGTAGGACAATGGATAAAGTAATGAGGGGAGGGGAGAGAAAGTCTAAGGTGAGCCCCAGTCTCACTGTCTGCAGGACCCACGCAACTGTGGTAGTTTTTCCCCACTGAGTCGTGAACAATTGCAGATAACCACCAATGGGAATGCCTAACTGGGTCAGTTGGATTTTTGGAAGGGCCTGTTACTGCTCCCCCCTGGAAAGGTTGCCTGGAGTAGGGCTGCTGCCTGCCTCTATCCTAAAAGGCGCATTGTCCTGGGGATGGTCAGCTGGGGGGTAGGCAACCCAATGTCAGCAGGTCGAAATGACTGCATATGAGAATAAGGAGTGGACCTGCAGTCTGCTCTTCTATAGCTGGAAGGTAAGATTTTCTTGTTATCCTTTGTCTCAATGAGGACTGGATCTAGAGTGTCCCCAAAAAGGTTGCCTCTCTTGAAGGGAACCAATGCCAAATGCCATTTTGAACACATGTCAGCCTGCTAGTGGTGAAGCCAGGCGAGCTGATGAGATGTAACATTAGAAGCCAAGGCCCTAGAGGTAAATTTGGCAGCATTCAAGGTGGCGTCAGCCAAAAATTCAGCTGCTGTTAATTTGTTAATGTCCTGGTGGAGCCTAGTGTTCTCAGGTTGGACCCTAGCTAACAGTTGGTGGAGCCAGAGTAGGGAAGCCCTATTAAAGAATGAGGCTGCTATAGATGCCTTGATAGCCCATGCGGATGCTAGGTGAGTTTTGCTGAAAGAGGTTTCCGTCTTTTTATCTTCTACCTTCAGACCCTTCATGAAGTTGGAGGGAATGATGGCCAAAGACGTAAGACCTGTTATGGAGGCATCAACCTTGGCCATTCAAACAGCTCTTCCAATTCAGGAGCCACAGTATAAAGACGCCTGTCAGATCCACTAGAAGTGACTGAGCCTGGCTGAGCCCATTGGTGCTGGATGACGTCCCTAAATAAATGAGGAG
The DNA here is from genome assembly GCF_051295495.1 of Thamnophis sirtalis. Lineage (NCBI taxonomy): Eukaryota > Metazoa > Chordata > Lepidosauria > Squamata > Natricidae > Thamnophis > Thamnophis sirtalis. The sequence goes on along the minus strand of NW_028261388.1, from coordinate 33,776,428 downwards.
AAGGAATGTTCTCCTAATCAGTAGATAGCTCAATGAACAGCCATTCACTAGGTCTTGAGGTTCCCTAAGGGGAGCAGAGCTTCCTGCCCCACCCAAATTAGTTATGGCTGTAGCCTTATACAGGAGACTTAAACAGGGATGGGGTGAACAGACCGGTGAAGGCGGCTTTGTTCCCAACAGCTGGATCGTACCTGTTAACAGGTGGTTCAGATGGAAACAAGGCCCGTTGACTTCTGTGCTGGAATGCAGCCAAACCCTTGAACAATGGCCTCAGATATGTAGTCACAGATTTCCTGAGTGAGACTGGTGCTTGGGGCCGCTGGAGGGCAGAGACCCTCTGCTGGGGAGCGGGTGCCGAGGCCAAGTGTGCTCAGGATGGCTCTTCTAAACTTCCCCCAGCTGCAGGGGCAATCAAATGGGGCAAAGGTGTCTTCAAAACAAGCTGCCTGTAACACTGGAGGTCCAGGAAGGGAATCTGGAGCGAGATCACATCTCTCCCTACTTTGCAGAGGAGAAGGGGCCAAAGCAGATGCAGAAGTACTAGCTTGGTGCATTGAGGTTTTTGGCAAACTGCTTTTCCAATGCCTTCTGACGCCTAGATAAATGCGTTATCAGGAGCAGTAGATGATCTCTTATGAGAAGACTTGGCCTTAGCCTAGCTAGTGCTTGGTCTATTGTCAGCCATGAGGAAGATGCAATGCGCCACTGGATAAAGGACACGATCTCTTCAGATGTTGAACCACCATGCTGAAATAAAAGCGAAAAGGAGTGACTATCCAAGGGGAACCCCAGAGCCCTGGGATGTAACCAGGTTCTTGGATAGTGATCTCAGGACTAGGAATTGGGGGTATTGCTATGTATGTCTACAGCTGCTTAGGAGCTCCCTAGGGCTCTGTTCAGCCTTGCTGGTGTGTATGTGTGTGTGTGTAGGGGGGGGAGGATAGCTCCAAGGGCAATCAGTTCAAGGCCATCACTGCCTAAACCGTCACTCTGACACTTTGAATGGTAAAGTGTAAAGCAGAAGGAACAGCTGCACCTAAGTGGCTGAGTAGTCCCAACCACAAGGCAGAGTTCCCACTTCACTTGCTTCAGCCGTTCCTTACCTCGGGCAACAGCTGTCCGAAGGTCACTAAAACCGCATAGCCCTCCAATCAGAGAAGGGGGCTCCTGCCTGAATCCTGCTGATCTGCTTGAAGAATCCTTGCAGAATCCTCATAAACTGAAGTATAGTTTTGTTTATTTGCTCAGTAGAGCGAGAGAGAATGAAGAATGTGTGCCTTTGGACTAGACTGAGTTAAGAAAACTGAAACCAGTCAAGCCAAGGAGGTGTGTCCAAACAATTTAAACTCAGTCTCTGGGCAGATAGATAGAAGTTATACCCATGCATGGAGTCTCCAAGCAGCGCACAGGAGAATGTTATGGAGTAGAAATACTGTATATTCCAAAGACAGTAAGCAACATTATAGTTTCCAAATGTATTTAATAAAGAATCTCTGAATATTACATAATTCAGAATATACTATGTTCAGGCATATCTTTGATTGATTAAAATTTTATGGTTGACCATGTCATCATCATGAATCTAGGCAAAAGTAATGTTCCATCAATATGCAAATGTGTACCATCATTAATGAGAACAAGTTGGCTTGTCATAAGAAATGGAAACATGGTTCAGAAGAACATCTCAGATCTTGGACAGTTCAATTAATCTATGGTTTACAACTGTCTTGCTTTGTAAAAGTATTGTTTTAAATAACTTCGCGTCTAACAGACTACAAGTTTCTCAGAGTATTTGCAAGCTACATAATTACTAACTTTACACATGTAGTTTTTCCCTTAATTCAATGAAATTGATAAAAACCATAGATCATAATTTCATTATAGCCCATTACAAACACATTAAATTTATTAATCCAAATACGGACATCCCATGTTACTCGAAACTTCAGACATCCTTTGGACTCTACCACTATCAAGAGACTCTAGGAGTATCAAGAGACTCTTCTTGATAATGTAGCACAAACAATTGGTTAAGTCAATTCATTCTATGTCTGGACACAGTGCTGCAATTCTTCCCTTCCCAAGCTGTACACTGTCAGCATAGAAAATGGGCATTGCGATGCAGGTTTAGAATGATATATCCATGACATAAAAGGAATAGAAACAGCAATAACGCCAATACTTAGTGCAGGGAAACTGTCAGAAAGTCCAGAATCAACAATGAATTGATGACACATAATAGTCAATATGAAAACAATTTTTATTTTTAAAAAATCCATTCTTACTTTGTTGAAAAAAGAACATCAAAGAGGTTTTTTGTGTAATTTCCAAATAAAGTATTTTTTTTATACCTGATCTGTTGTTTACTGAAAATTTCTAGGGAAAATGAGGACAGAAATGTACTGCCAGGGTCAATCAAGATAATCTCTAATGCTATACAGGAAATGGAGGAATCCTCTGCCAAACTATTTAAAGAATTACTGTTCAACAAGCTACTTAGAATTGCTAAGGTATTTGACTCATTTGTTTTTCCCCAGCATCAGCAGATGTTTTGCAGACACCAAGTGCAACAAATAGAGTGGATATGGTTATTACCAACTTGTTCTTCTGTTTAATGCTTCATTCCTACTGTCTTAAATATCTGCACAAATTTAGAAAATAAAAGCTGAATATTCAACTTCAAACTAATCCATGTGTTTGTAATATTTTAAATGTGATATACAAGTAAAACTCAAAAAATTAGAATATCGTGTAAAAGTTCATTTATTTCAGTAATGCAACTTAAAAGGTGAAACTAATATATGAGATAGACTCATTACATGCAAAGCAAGATAGTTCAAGCCGTGATTTGTCATAATTGTGATGATTATGGCTTACAGCTCAGTGTTGTGGAAAAAGCCCAGGAAAGGCTGGAGGGTCAGGAGGAACTGAGTCCTCATCCTCCGAAAACCCCATGTTCTAATGAGCCTCCTCCCCCAAAATGGAACCTTCACTAACCATGGAAGGGGAAGGGGGCCTAACGTGGTGCTGCCTATGAGAAACAGGAGGAAGCTTGACCCTGGTGATCCACTGGGGCCCTGCCATTCTGTGATGCCTTTTCTCTCTGGGACAGACCTGTGGCAATGCCCCTTGTTATGGCTGTAGAGATGAGCCATAATACTTTCAGGAAGGAGATCCAGGTCTTCAAGGTCATCTTGTGATGGACCTGGAACTGGAGGCTCCTGGGGAGCTAACCCTGAAGAAACATGGTAGGTCCTAGAGGGGCCCTCCAGGGGATTCCCTTCATCACCGCTGATGGCTCTCGGGGAGATGGAAAGGGAAGGAAAAACTTCCTGCCTGGAGTGCCTGTGGGATCTAGCAGGAGAGACTGAAGGGGAAGGGGAAGATGGGCTGAATCTTCTAGGAAGTGAACCAGAGTGGAGAGATTAGGGCCTCATAGGAGATCTGGATCTGCTGGCAGAGTTGGGCCTAGTGGACTGGGCCTACTTTTCTGCCCTAGCAATTCTCTTTTCTAGAGCCCGCTGGTGCCTAAGCTCATCCCTGGTCATGGCTCTGGAAGGGCGTTGGTCGGCTGAGGGCATAGAGGTTCTGGGCCTGTCAAATTCCCCTTCTCTGACCTCACTTGGAGCCTCTGATGGGGCCTGTGGAAGCTCAGACCTTGTTGCTGCCATTGTTGCCACTCATGTGTCAGAAGTAATCAAGGCCAGTGTAGGCTCCGGAGCTGAGAGGAGTCTGTCCAGATAATGACCTGCTGGCATCGATCATGGCCGCGATGCAGAGACCGGAGTGTCCAACCATGAGATATCTGGAAATGGCTGCCTCCATGTAGTTGCTTCAAAATGGCCCCAGAGGTTCCGATTGCGCTGCCGAGAGCCTACAAGTGGCAGTGGCTTGCCTTTTAAAGGCCGCAGCTCGTGCTTACCAGTTCAGCTGTTAAATTGTGCTCGGGCAATTTCAGAGTGGCAGAAAGGCAGCATATTCAATCATCACAAGGAGACTCCCAGCACCAGGAAAAAAGCTGTGGTTTGCCTTTGTGCGGCTCGTTCTCCCTTTAGCCTAGGCATGCTGTAATTTTGCCGGCTCTCAATCTCCATTGCAATCTAGCTCCTGCAAAGCTGCGCCTTGAAGCCTGTCATCCCCGCTGGCCCACGAATCGGACAGGGCCCCTGGCCCTAAGAGTAGGAGGCGCAGCACCCAACTGGCTCTCCTACCTTGCACGAGACAGAAAGGGGCAACAGCTGAGATAATTTGAGTAATTTAGATTATCCAATTAGTCAAATCAGAGTCAATGAATTTCAGCAAGTTAATTTCAGCAAGTTTAAGAATATTTTTGTAAATTTCCTACCTAGGAGCCAAAGCAGTGCTTGGATCAAAAGACTGAGAGAAAACTGGGAGCCAATGGGGAATGGCGGAATATTATTGAAATTTCCCTCAGTCTATGGACCAATCAGGCTGTGACTAAAACCACGTGTAACCCCTTCCTCAATTCTACTGGAAAATTATACATTTTCATGAAGAGTAAGTATTTTATTATCTCAGAATATTATTTCTTCCACAATACATTTATTTGCTATTATCTGTATTTCCATATTTATTTATGACTTCAGCTTAACTTCAGAGTATGGCTGAAATCAGAAAAATGAAGCCTGCCTATGTAAGTCATAATAATATTTATGACTTATATAAAAATGAAATAATTATATTTTTGTTATAACTACTTAATTAGTTACATCCAGAAAAAGAGAAATTAAAAAAACTTTCAGTGTAACTCTTGACCACTGCTTAATTAATCTGCATTGGGCAAGCCTGTCTTCCAGATAAGATAGGAGGCAATTCAGCCGTTTAAAAAGCTTTAAGTCAAAGTCAAGTGAAGGTTGAAATGGTATGCCTCCCGCTTTTTCCCCTCCATTTATAAGACTAATAAAATCAATCAGCATTACAAGTTTTAATTCAGGTTTAATGTGCTATATTAAGTCAAGAAAAAGGAAAGGGCTTCACAGTTGATATAAGAACTTCAACTGCCACACAGCTCTTTTCCTCTTTCACATTTTTTAATAACACAGAAATCAAATTATTCAGCAGATAGATTTCACCTTGAAAAGGTCCTTGAAAAGTAAAAAGCCATCTTAAAGTGCAGCTGTGTTCTGTGACGTTTAATATAAATTCTAACAATCAAAAACAAATAAGTTAAGCTACCTATGATTTGTTAAAGCAGGAGGGGTCAAACTGGCGGCCAGAAGCCTGGATACATCACACGAAGGCCACACCCACCCAGTCTGCAAAGGGGAAAAACATCGTGATACATCACATGACGGCCACGTGACGCAGCGAGTGTGTTAAGGTATCATTTCAAATATATTTTCTTACTTAAACCTAAAACACAGAATGACTATAGCAGGCGTGCTAAATAAACAAACAAACAAATAAGTAAACAAGCAGCAGGAGCAGGAATGACTTGAGACTCCCAGGCAGCTTCCATTGACTTTCCTTGTGGGAAAATGTCAGTAAGTGTTGGGAATCTTTCTTTCTTTGCTCCCTTCCTCCCTAGAACTCCTGCCAGTTTCCCCTTTTGATTGGCTTGTGAGAAGTTTGCAGGAAGAAAGACAGTGGGCAAGCCAGCAAGAAGTTGCAAGTACAAGCCGGCAGGTAAACCTCTGAAAGTTTACCTAATGCATCATTTTATATGAGCTTTAGAATAAATCTATGGGTAACAAATTGCTACACTGCATTGAGACGGATATGTGACTCACTGTGTAAGTAGGGCAAGAATGTTCAATCCTATTTTCTGCTTTTACATCTCTCCCAAAGGAATCTGATCTCAACTCAAAGTTATTCTGAATATGATGATCTCCAATAGAGATGATCGGTGGCCCCAGAGGTCATAGGTACTTTTCCCCATAATTTTACCAGCTAGATATTCAGAAGAAGTTGATATGGATCTTTCTGATGTATGTGGCATGGTGTAGCCACATTCTACTTATATTCTTCGTGAGAAAGAAGTGCAGTGCTACATCATATAACAACAGCTGCTACTGTAGTACTTCACTAGTTGCAACTGTCGAATCTTTATTTGAACTCCTAGAATGGTTTGTCTACATTTTCTACAGGATACAAGAAATTTACCAAATGTTCACTACTACAAAGCAGAGTTTATTATATATAAAACATAAAAAATATAAAAATATTTAGGCAGGAAAAAAGTTTGAAGATGGCCTTTCAATTAAGTCAGTGGGTGGTCTTTCTTGCAATCTGTAACCATATAGCTATAATGATTCCTCCCCTCCCCACAATAGAATGATTGCACAATTACTGAGCTCTTGCAAAGAATGAACTCTGCTTGATACATCTTATTGACTGATAGAACAATTCCCCTACCAACTTCCATTTCTACTCTAGAGTGCTGTGTAACTCATTCAAAATTTCTGCATTTTATTGGTACATTAAGAGGTTGATTGAAAAATATAGTGCTCATTATAGTAAAAATACTTCTGTTCAGAAATGTTAAAGGAATAATTGCAAAAATGATTATTGTTTTGATCTATGCATAATTTGTATGCCTCAAATTAATCATGAAAATTTTGCTCAATTAATGTGAAAGCAGCTATACTAAGCATGTTTATGACTAGATCCAATCTACATTGATGCCATACTCTGATTTATAATATGTTACCTAAAACATTTACAGTATGTCTATATGGCCATGTCCTTAAGGACATGGTTTTTGAATTCAAAAAGTCCAATATTTCTAATTAACCACTTGGATTGTGGCTAGCTCAACAGGGGTCTGGAAATTAAAATATAACTGTTCATTTATCTCAGAGAATATAAGAACAGAATGGGTCTCCTAGGGTTTGACATCAAGTCCACATGCACATTAATTCATATACTTAGTAGTGCAAGAGTAATTCATTTTCAATTATCCCAATGATAAATAGCATTTCCCCCTTTGTTTTATATAACATTCCTTAAATATAGAGTGCTACAAGTCCTACAATGTCCTACCTTTCACTTTATTTACAGCTCACAGTTATCACTGAAGGATATTTATAATGTATTTTACACACTTGACCAAATGGTATTAACCTCAAAGTACTGAATAATAGATCCGTCCTTGTAAGGTTCTACAGCAATGTTTATTCTTTTCCCACTCCACCACTCCTTTAACTGTGAAAAAAAATAGGCATGGAAGGGGTTCCAGAATGTCCTTTACAGTTTGAAGTAAAGCGGAATAACAAAACACCAAAGCCTGTTCTTTATATTGTATCTTAGAGTAAACAAAATGAAAGTAGTATTGTTTCTCATGCTTTCCATGTTCTCAAGACTCTGTAATCTTTTATGAAAATTCCCTGCAAGAGTTTGCTCCTACTTCCCATTCCTGATACCAAGTCTTCAAATTCTCTCACAGAAATATTGGGTACTATATTATGCTGTTCCATATTTGAAAGCCTTTAGGAATAATGCTCAGCTAATACAGCAGCAACCTAACAATGAGCTAGCTCCTTTGTTAAAACTATATGAGCATATTTTGGATTTAAAAAAGCATATGTATGCCACAATTTCATTTTTTCCTTCATTCCTTCAAATTTATTCATTTATTCAGGTTTGAGTTTCTTTTGTTCTTTGTTGATTTCAAAGGCACAACAGAACAAATTGTTACAGCATACAATCAAACTGAATCAAGGAAGCATGCAGAATAAAATATTTTAGAGCTTAGTTATTAAAGAGCAACACATACCTCCCTGCAAGAAGAAACATGAAGATTCAGATACTTTGGCACAATTATGTCTGATACAGTAGTCTAGTAAAACATACAGTATGTTTCAGGGGGGAGGGGGGGAGTGCCAAATCTAAAAATTAAACTAAATGGGTTGTTACCTATTGAAATGTTCTTACCTAACTGCTACCTATTGAAATGTTCCCTTGTCTTAAAGGTTACCTAATGTAAGTTCTAGCCTCCCTTCAGCATAAAAACCAGCTGGTGACTTTAGGTCAGTCATTCTCCATTATTATGGGGAAAATAGGAAGCAGAAGCATTAATTACACACACACACACACACACACACACACACACACACACACACCACTTCCAAATGAAAGAAAAATATTCATGAAAAACAAGTAGAAATCAATCAACTGCTACTTAGTTCAGGGATCCAATAAAATAGTGGAATATATTGCAATTCAGTGTTTTCTTGCTGAATCCATACTACAATATCATAAGCGGAATTCAGAAATATATTCATATTTGACATAATATGTCAAATAAAGTTGGAGTTGAATCCTCAAACTATCTACCTTTTGGATGATTTAGGCATTCTATCAACTATACATTGCTATTAACTAATGAAGAAGCTTATTTAGAGCAGGACAAACAAAACCAATCCATAATTAAAAGTCACTACCAACTAATTAATTTTGCTTACAGAATAGCATAACACAAGCCCTCTTTCAGTAAATGTGAAACTAACTTGGCAAAACTCAAGGTATTTGAAGTATTGATGGTTAACAATTTGTGTAACATTCCTATTCCAAGGCCAAGTTCTATTTGGGAATAAATGGTCAGAAGTATTTGCCTTGGAACTGAGTATATTCATAATGAACCGGCATGAAGGAATCATAAAACTGACAATGATAGAGAACATTTAGGATAGTTGATCCTAATAAATAAGAACTCAAATTATGTTTTCACATTTTTTTACAACTATGTAATTCTGGTGGACTGTAGAACAGATATAACCTCCAAAACAGTAAAAATATTTAAAAAGTTAAAAAGTTAAAGCAACATAGCCTGAATTCTAACAGTAACAAGAAACACAAATGGCTTCCCAAAAAACATAAACACTTGCCCAAAAATGGGAATTTAAATAGTAAATTCAATTTATTTAAACAAGCATGACACAACACAAGCAGAGGCAATAGAGGCAAACAGTGTCTGTAAATGGGAACAGCAATTACCCTGTCAGCATATTTGGATAGTATTTCAGGTTAACAATGGAGAAAGGCTCTTCGATTTTTCAGCATCTATTTTCTTCATAGAAAAAAGAACAAATAGGATTTTTCATATAAATGCTAGTTTTCTACTAAAAAAAGCATTTTAAATGGTGAACATTAACTGTTAATATAGCGATATGATTATCAAATGCTAGAACACTGAGTGAAAGCAAATTCAGTCAGGCTTCAATTTTCTCTGCAAAATAATGGTGCATTTCCCCCTTAAAAGTCTTTTAGAAGCCTTTTTAATGCAAACACCAGCTCATTGCTGTTTTGTTAGTTGCTCTCACAGCAATTACCATTGCTAAGAAAAGGGCATAATTTCATATATATATATATACTTGCATCAAGATGCCTGGTTCTTATAGTAATAATTATTTGGTGGCATTACGTAAACATTCTTTTTAGTGGACATCAAATGAAAATTACCCCACTTCCCCCAGCATTCAAGAAATTGCCTTTTAAAAAGTCTTGCTAGGTTAACTTACAAAGAGTAGAAGGCACTTTCTGTAAGCAGATTGTTGTTTTTTAATCTAGTCAATTTGCAGTTACATTCCGGAAACAATGTATTTAGAAGATTTTTTTCTTCAAAATACACAGAATGTATTTTGCAGAGAGAAAAAGCAAAAAGGAGGAAATGAGATGGTATGCTGGTAAAATGCAGAATAAAAAGCTTCTAATAAGCTAAGAAATACACTTACAATATCTGTCCAAAAAATTCCCCCACTAGGTCAAGTATCAGTTTCCAGTACCTCATGGATATTTCCCCCATTTGTTGATTTCCCTAAAATTGTTAGTATCATTGGCTGGTTGGAGAATCACAGTTGCTGAAGTCCGATGTATACAAATGCTACCAGTGGCAAAAGAATATATAACAAAGCATGTTCCATTACTTCCCAAATAAACCCCTCTGAATGTGTATTTAAGATACATGTCTTTTGTCTTAAGTTTTCAAACAGGACTTTGAAGATCAGAACATATTTCCCTGTGTAATGTACCTAAACTTTCCAGCAACCCTTACCACTGACCATGTTTCCTGTAAATGCTTGTTTCATCTCATTGTGTCTATTTTTTCTCCTAAGGACCAAGACAGAGCACACAGGTTTGTTGGGACTAAGCAACTAGAGCAGTGTTGGCGAACCTTTTCGGCACTGAGTGCTGAAATGTGAGTGCACAAGAAACCAAAAGAGCAGCTCCCTGGTGCGCACCCACAGGAGTGCTGGAAACCGGAAGAGCCGTTCCCTAACATGCATGTGCGCACCAGGAAGCTGAGCTTCCAGTTTCTGGTGTGCACATGCATGCTGGTCACCTGGTCTTCCAGTTTCTGGCACGCATGTGTGCATGAAGACCAGATGACTGGTGCACATGTGCGTGCTGGAAGCCAGAGGCTTAGCTTCCCAGCACACACACGCATGCGCACCAGAGAGCTGGTTTTACAATTTCCGGCACTCATGTGCCCAGGAAGACCAGTGCTAGAAGAGCAATGGGTGACGGCTGGTGTGCCCAGATAGATGGTTCTGCATGCCACTTCTGGCACACGTGCCATAGGTTCGCCATCACAGATCTAGACAGTCATGGTCCAGCTATGAATGCCAATATTCTTAATAATCTCCCTTTTGAATACATAAAACCTATACTTTGGATTATGCTTGAAAACAAAAAAATAAATTAAGGCAAAAACATTGTATGTTTTCTTTTCACAATCATAGTATGATGTGTACTGGCTGTTGCTTCACTGCAATTTGAAATGTTGATATTAACCTTCAAATCTTAAATGGCCTAAACCAGGCTACCTAAAAAAGGATTTCCATAATTTGAAAAACTGCCTAGACTTTAAATCTGCATCAGAAAAACCACACAAATGATTATGCCACTTATAATATATTGAGAAATAACATTTTTCTTAAGGCTTTTTCACTTTTCAGAAACTTAGTAGAGTTTTAATTTGGTTTGATTATTCAAATTAACTCTTATTGTATGCTGTATTTTAGCAAAATATGATAACATCTATTTCATGTTTTAGACTATAGTTCACAGGTTTTCCATCTGAGAATTTTATAAATTGTAATCAGATCCATTACCAATTTATAGAAAAGAAGCCAATATGATGTTTTCACAATAATATTTTCCATTGCAAAAAAATAATCATCATCATTGCTTTGATTCCAAAGTGTATCTACTTTGAATCACCTTTGAATGAAGTCTTTAACATGTACATTAAATCAAATCTATCTACATTTCTCTCATGAGTGTAGAAGTATAATGATAGATTTTGGGTATAATACATATACAATATATTTTCTTACTGTGAAGCCAGTATTCGCTCTCCCTCCCTATGGTCACTTCTCATTTTAATCGCCATAATCTCCTCAGTATCCTCTCAGTTCTTTATCATTTCAAACAAATCAAGTTTTCTTAGTAAAATGATCTTTTTTTCTTTTTTTCATTTTAGCTTTGCTATTATATTTGAAGATTTCATACTGTTTCTTCTTTGTATTTTACATCACTTTGAAATTCCTTGTTCTTTTAAGAAAATATTTGAACAAACCATTCTATCATCACCATGTCTCTTTCAACATTATTTTATTTTTTTGCAGCAATTGACCTCTGTAACTATAGCTTCTTTCTCATCTCACTTTCTTTAGTCATGTTTTTTATTCATGGAAGATACCGTTGGATGACACTCAGTTTTTGCAGAATTTCATTAATAATGAAATAGCAGTCAATGTAAAAAAGGCTACATATTTAACAGATTATTGCACCTCTTGAAATGAACTTAAGATATAAATGCAGCACAAAAACAAACACAACACCAGCTAAAAGTGACAAAAATCGGTTCATGTTGAACAGATGCCTACAAAACTGAACGGCTTCACTGGGAATCCCTTTATGAACTGAATTCCAAACTAAGTGCATCAAATATGTTTTTAATTCAAAACCACACACCAAACAAATAGTAAAGGCATACAGAGAAAACTTCAACTGCAAATCATAAATAGTGGGAAGACTTAAAAGAAAGTATCCTAAAGTTTCATAATCAGACATTAACTAAAATTCTAATCACTTTGAATTTTGCTGAAATGAAAAAATATATAAACCACGTATAAAAACTAAACTACTGTATTTTTCAGAGTATAAGACGCACTTCCCCCTCAAAAAAATGGGTGGAAATGTCTGTGTGTCTTAATATAGTGAATCTTGCCAAAGCCCACCCACCTGCCAGCCCCCATCCTTCAACCTCTGCTTCCCAGCAATTTGCCTCCTTGCAGCAAACTGCAAACAGCGTGGTCAGCCTGATTTAGCACAAGCGGCTGATTGGTTGGATCTGCCTCCCAGAACAGCAATAGCAATAGCAGTTAGACTTATATATAAGAATATAGAATATTTAAAGAATACCTCTGATCAGCTGTTCCAGGCTGCGGGGATCACTGCTACCCATCGTCACTGGTGCCACCCATCACCGCTGCCACCTATCGCCACCTCCACACACACTATTTTCGGCCTCCACGCATCCTGTTTATGGCTTCTGGGCATCCCATTTTCAGGCTCCGCGCGTCCCATTTTTGGCCTGTTCCAGGCGGCGGGAATAGGCAACATTAGAGGCAGAGGTTTTCTGGGCTTTGGCATGCATGTGTGTGCGAAAACCAGCTGGCTGGTGCATATGTGCATGCCGGAAACCAGAAGCTCAGCTTCCCAGCGCACACATGCATGCCAGGGAGCTGCTCTTCCGGTTTCCGGCACTCCCGCACGTGCAAAGACCAGCTGGAAGAACATGAAAGAGCAACAGGCAATGTTTGGCGTGCCCGGAGAGACAGCTTTGCATGCCACTTCCAGCACGCATGCCATAGCTTCGCCTTCACGGTCCTAGGTTCAATCACTTTGGATAGGTCTCATGAAAAATTCAGGATTTCATTCTTTATGCATGGCTCTATTCTTCTTTGTAAGGATATTAAGCAATCAGTAAATCTGTTTGATAATCTTGCACATTTTCTTGAAACTCTCTGTTTGCTATACGAATATATATTGACAAAATCTTTTTTTATTCTGTATATACATAGAACTATTAGCACACTATCTGCCTCTTTCTCTTGAAAATTCAAAAGCACATTAATATTGCAGAAGCCAATCTGACTAAACAAATCAGGATCAATTTCATCAAAATATGTTTTCTCTTTTTTAAGTGCAAAAAAACCTTTCAAATCAATATGATTCATCACAAGAGGAAAAATAGCTTTAGAAACTAAGGCATGCAAGAAAAGGTGCACTGTTCATTTTATTTTATAAGCGTTGAATGTTCCTTTTGGAAATTATAAATGTTATAAAGTGGGAGCGGGAGAACAGCCAACAAGCTTTGATTTTAGTCAACATTTTATTTTACCATACCATATATCCTGCATGACAAATATTTTAAGCAAATATATTTTTAAGAAAGTTTAAAGTAAATGATGCTATCATGAATATTAAATGAAGCTGTTGTGGCCCGCAAGCTGCCAGCATGAGAAGGTTGGGGAGGAACGTGGGCCAGCTCTGGAGTCTGGGAAAGGCTCTGATGGATGCTCTGTGTAAGATGCAGAAATAGATCCAGGGCCATCCAACATTTCCCAGCCACTAGAGAGGCAGCTGCTTTTGGAGGCTGAGATACGTGGGGAGGAAGAACAGCTGGGGTCTGCAGCAGATGTGCATATATGCAGAACTGTTAGGAAAGGAGAACAACTGAGGACAAGGAGTCAACTTGGGAAGCAAGGCACACATGGACAGTGAATGCCCCCCCCCCCCTGGCTGGGTAATAAATAGAAGGAAAGGGGAATGGTGGTCGTAGGAGACAACAGTTTGGATTTCTGAAGAGTTGGTTCATCGTGTTTCGTGCCTCAGAGACTATTTGCAGAACTTAATTTGCAGCTTTATGGCTGGAGCTCGTGGCCTGGCAATTATCGCAAGGAACTGATTTGATACTGCAGTTAACTCTTTGAAAGACTATTGCCTGGACTTTTTGGTGTGTGTATGCCATTAATTCACAGAATATAAAAAGGATTTTTTTCATGACAAGGAATCATCTGTTTCTTGTTTCTGCTAAGGCTGGGTCAGAACAGAAGCAGATATGTTTCTTTTCTATAATCACTCTGGCATACTTAATTGCAATAAAGAACAAATGTGTCCAAATGAGAAAAAATGCAGTTGTAGATGAGAAAGTGTTTAAAGTATAGCTAGTTCACCTTTATTATAAGACAACATTAAATTATTTATAGGATTTGGTTTTCAACTTTGTGAATTCAAAGCAAATCACTAAGCATTAAAAAGGTACCAATAATATATTATTTTAAAGTAAAAACAAGCAACAATAAAAACCCGAAACATCAAAATAATAATCATAAAGTCAAGGTTCTTTTAATCATACTCTATACTGCTGGTTTCTTACATAGTAGTTACAATATCCTAAAAATCGTGAGATGAAGAAAAGCAAGGATTATTTTCGTAACACTTTTAGCACTATTTTACAACCATTTTTACCACTTCATTAAGCAAATCATCAGTTGTTAAGTGAATCACACAGTCATTAAATGAATATTGCTTCCTTAATTGTTTGTTAGAAGCTGACTGGGAAGTCTCAAAAGGATGCTACAATTGTAAATGTGAGCCAGCAGCCAAATGGCCAAATTGCGATCATGTGACCATAGATGTTGTGTGATGGTCATAATTTTGAGGATGGTCATTAATGACTTTTTTTCTAAGGTCATTTGTATCCTTGAACTGCCAATAAACAAATGTACCCAGAGTAAGCCAAAAACATATTTTAAAAAGTTAAAACCTTCTTGTAGGAAGGTTTATAATCATATTCCTTAAAAAGCTCATCTCCATTCTTTTGTCAGCCAAATTAAAGACAGCTAACCCATTTTTCTTTATGTTCTAAACTTTTCTAAAGAGCAAGGAACAGTATTTATCTTCTCAAATGCACCATGATGTTATAAGTTGCCTGAAACTGTCCCAGCATGGTTCACTCTATTACATATTAAAAGAAACCATCGCTGATGACTATCTTATGCTTCCAACCAACTTAGTTTCCAGATGATAGGTCCTAACTGTTCAATCTTACACTTATTACAATTCAAAAAATCCTGACAAGATTTACAGATTGAATGAAAGTTTAATTCATTCTAAGTCATATCTACGGTAATAGCAAATGGCAGTGTCTATAGAGGGATGACCTTGAGTTATCCTCTTAGGTAAGTGATGAAGTAAAATGGCTATAGCTTCTGGTTGACACTTCATGAGGTAGAAGGCATTGTCTTTGCTGAACAAAGTAAATCCTTGAAGCTGAACAGATGTTCTTCATACGGTAAGAACTGACAGAGCACCTAGTTAAGCCACCCAAAAAAATATTGTACCTTCACACCCACATCTATCATATGCCAGAGGTCCAAATAAACCCTTCACCTTACAATCAACAATAAAAAAACAAACAACAGACAAACCAATGAACCAACTACTGTGTAATCAAATGCTCATTAAAG